>NC_050449.1:11861791-12189291 GCF_903995425.1 Onychomys torridus | reverse complement strand
AAGACTTTGAACAGATATAAGCCTCCAAATCCTGAGTAACTGACCATCAACGACATAAATGTGAGTACTTGAAATGACTAGAGAACAATGGGGCTCCTATTGAGGTTCAGTGTGGACCTCTGCAGTCTCATGTCCCTGGCATTTCACATCCACATTTTTTACAGCATCAAATAACTCCCAAATGTTAGGATTTCATATGTTGGAAACTTCCCTCATCAGTCCAATAGGAACTATAGGTAGGGCTAGTTGAATTCTATGTGCCCAGTTCAAATCCCCAAGGACAGAAGTCAGGGCTTGTTTCTAGGGCCAAATTCTCTATACTTTCTAGATTGCTTATCATCCCAATATGCCAACATGCAACTTTCTCTTAAGCTTTAGGACCTTTCAGTACGGTCTAACCTGAGCCATTATCATCACCTATCATCATCATTTCACAAACTGTCTTGTGAACCACATGCTCAAACACAGTTTCCCTAACCAACTGACAAAACCTTCAAAGATTTGGATGAAAGCTGTTTATGGTTTATCAATAAACCCTCACAGGTTTTGACAACATGGTAACTGCTGGGTAAGTAGATAGTGAACAGAACAAACTCACATCCTTCAGGAATGTATCAGTCCATCTTCTCAAAGACATCTGTCAGGACAAGTATCCTTAAGTAGAACTAAGTCCACAGCGGAGTTGAAGGCAGTCCTTACAGGGACAGTCTAAGAATTTCCATGTTGGCAGAAGCCACTATATCATGGGGGGGCATACATAAATAGATACCCCAAGAAGCTCAGGGGTGTTAGGGAAAATACATGGACTTCAAGGAAAAGAATTTATTCTTGGCACACTCGGAGAGCTGAGCCCAGTAATGAAGTGTTAACAAGTACCAGCACAGATCAGAGTCTGCTGACTACATACTTCTTGGTTAATAGTGTGAAAATAGGATTGTGGGGATGTTAAATCTGTTTATTTTATAAAGCTAAAGTGCCTTTTAAGATTATTGATTCCTTAGGGAGATTCTCAGCACAGAGTATTCTAGTATATTAGGTACTCCAGACTAATTGTCCTGGTCTTAATTCTATTTCAAACTGAATTTTCCCATACTTTTGTTTCAGTGTTGGGAATAGAATGGAGGGCCCTATACATATGAGACAAAGTCTGTTATATCCCCAGCCCCCAAAGAAGCCATTTCTTAATTGTATTTAGAAGCTAAAAATTAAGATGTCCTAAAAATTCAGACAACCTCTTATTCCTGAAATACTTTTTTTTTATTAGAAAAAGCTAATAATGTCAAGGTCCAGAGTGTCTAAACTCTGCCATTCACTCACTAAACCACAGGAATATTGGAGGTGAGGTATACAAGTCAATGACCAGAGCACATCACTATATGTAATAATATAGTACAACTACCTTCAAACTACACTTTATCAGCAAAGTTAGTTTGAATATATATGTTATATTCTCTTATATATAAGTCCCATTATAGTATTTAATTCATATATTATAATAAATATGTATTATGGTTATATCATTTATTAAGCATATTTATAGTTATCATAATATATGTTTAATTATTTGTACAATATTAAATATATAGATTTACTTTATGTAAATATAGTTATATGGGTTATAATATCTTTGGTCTACATAAATGTATTTGCATGTTAAATTTTGTTTTATATGTACATACACAATAATTTTTGCTTATTCTCCAAATTATTTTCTGGAAAGTTTTTGTTCTATGCCTCCCTTTCTTCCTTGGACAATTCACAGGATTCACTGTTAGGATTTTCTCTTTAGTCTTCCAGTTAGTCACCATCACTCACTGTGTTTCAAAGCCAGACAGTGATTCCAAGTGTGCCATGTATGCCCAGGCTCAGACTCTACTGCATAGTGAGCAGCATCCCCACACCTTCCCATCTCTCTCTAGCTTTTGTTTAGTCTCAAAGCCTGCCATCCCCTGAGGTAAGCAAAAGCACTTTCAGGAGCATACATTAAGGCTACATGTCACTGGCATCCACTTGTGAGTCCTGCTGAAATAACAAAAAGTTCTAGTTGAAAACTTATGGAGCAGATAAAATTATACAAACACATCAGTTATGCAGTTATTTGTGGAGACACTTTTCAGACACCACAAACACCTTTTCCAGTATCACTGAGCTCCAAAGTCTTTTATTCTGCCCTTTCTTCTGCTTCTTTTTTACTTAATAAACCAGGAAAATGAAGAATACTACTATTGAAAATAAGTTATTAAAAGTTATTTATTAAATTATTTAAAAATTAACAAATTTACTTTATTTTGTGTTGTTTATTGTTTAAAGTTATATGCACAAATGTAATCCTGTATCACTGACAAGCTGCCATTTCTCTTTACACAAAATCGTCCTTATACATCCTTTTCAGTCAAAATACTTACCAGTGTATTTTTTTGTGATGGATCCCAAATCACTGAGCTCAAGTAATTACCAGAATTGTGGAAAAGCATCACATGTCAAAGTGTTCACATATTTACCACCAAGAGAACGAGAGTGGCAGTGGGTGCTTTTCATTTTGTACTTTGAATGTTCTACATTGTAGACTTTCCTTTTTGTAATATCAGTATAACAAAGATGGTGGCAATGATCACCAAACTTTAACTCTCTGAGGATATTTTTTTTAAATACAATTTATTACTGTTTCAGTTTCATCTTGCTGCTGTGATAAGAGCATTTTGACAAAAAGCATTTTTGGGAAGAGGAGTTTATTTTAGCTTTGACTTCCAGAGGAATGGAATCCATTATTGCAGTGAGGAAAGTATGTCAACAGTAAGGGGAAGCATGGAGGCAGGGGCCAGTGGGGGAGGGAGGGAGCTGGAAGACCACATTTTTGTTCACACTCAGAAAACAGCTCACGCATTGGAAGTAGGGCCAAGCTAAAACCCCTCATAGCTATACCTTAGTGACGTACTTCCTCCAGAAATGCTTTACCATCTAAAGAGTCCATAACTTTCCCAAGTAGCTTGAACATCTGGGAGCCAAATATCCAAACACATGAGCCTGTGAATGACATTTCTCTTTCAAACTCTCAGAATTCTGCATGTCTGGCAAGTGTTCTTTTACAGAAAATGAGTAATTATAAAGAAGAACTACAAGCTGGGCGGTGGTGGCGCACACCTTTAATCCCAGCACTCAGGAGGCAGAACCAGGCAGATCTCTGTGAGTTCAAGGCCAGCCTGGTCTCCAAAGTGAGTTCCAGGAAGATGCAAAGCTACACAGAGAAATCCTGTCTCAAAAACAAAACAAAACAAAAACAAAGAAGAACTACCCTAAAGAGCCCAGGTGCAAAATCAAACTCACGTCTTATTGCCCTGATCTTCCATGGCTGTGATAATCACAGCTGCAACATTGAAAGTACAGCATTCTCAGCTGAAGAATCATGAAAGCAAATAATTGAATTATCATAAGTTTACTCTCAAGCAAGATCCACATTTGTGAGCAGGGCGTCTCACTTCAAACTTCCAAAGCACAGTCTTTTCTACATTTTGAAACTATGGACTTTTAATAGGAGCAACAAAGAGACACAAAGACATTCATTACAACAAGGTAAATAATAGGAAGTCAAATGTTTTTCATTCATATCTACTCTATGTATTCATACCAAAGTTCTTAGAGGCACACATTAGCACCAGGACATCCAGTTAAGAGCAAAAGTTCTCAGCTATGGAACACAGGTTTTCATGACAAGAAATGAGTTTACTGGCAGTTTAATCTGAACTGGATTGGGAATAAAGGGTGGCAGAAGCCATATGCTTGCAGACTCATGATTAGTTTGTTTTTGTTTTCACTTGCTTAGGCAAGGTGTCTTGTTTACTATAAACCATTCCAATACAGGAGATGAGAAAAAAAATTCTAGTGATCTCACACTGCCAACGGAACCTTAGGAAAGACACCACTTGTGATGGCAGCACTTGCTTTTTGTTTTATGGCTGAGACCATGGGGAATGCACTCAAGGTTTCTGGCAAAAGCTTGAAAGGAGTCAGAGCATCTTTGTGAGGGAAATAGCTTTATCTGTGGATACTAGTGTTTGCTAAGCCTGCATCAAAATGGGTTGACCCTCTGACTTGTCAAATAGGAGGGTAAATCAGCTCCACAGTTTAGCAATGTTGCTGTCTCACTCATGTGTCTGGTAGCTAAGAGGCACAGCATTCATGTATGCCAACAGCATACAATAGCTACACTAATGGTGTTTCTAAGACTTCAGACCTGATTTATCTGAGCTATCACCTGCCCAAGGCCAGCTTAAGACATCTAATATTTGCAGAAGGCATTCTGGTGGGCAAGTTAAATGCTCCTCCTTCTAGACTCCTTGGATCATCAGGAAGCAATGTACTTGGACAAAATTATCTGTGTTCTCCACAGAACCTCCTCCCTGATTGATGATTCCAGGCTTTGCCCTGAGTCTTTGCAGGAAGTGGATATGAAACAGTTCCTCAATGTCTGCTGCTTTGTAGAGCTGTTGCAGACAGTGCTTGCAAATACGAGTTCTTCAGAAATTCATCTCATTTGATGCAATTCCACAAAAGGTTTGCTTCTGCTTGTAAATGTGTGTGCCTTCTTTGGTCTGAAGTGAATATCGGGTAACTAATGAGGTTTCTTTTTCGCCTGGGGTTTCAGGAAACTTGGAGCTAAATTCTTGCATACATTGTACATACTTTAGAAATTAACTCACCTCAGGCAATATTCTTCATGCTTTTCTTAGGTAGTTTCTCTCTTCCAGTCACCATGTACCCAACTTATATGCTACACTTAGAAGCAACTTTAAAAGCTTGTTGTGGAATATTTGTTTACATTGTAAAGATACATCTCTGTCTACAGTGCCTTCTGATTGGTTGAATAAAGAGCTAAATGTCCAATAGGTAGACAGGAGAGAATAGGTGGGACTTCTTGGGAGAGAGAGGACTCCAGGAAAAGGAGAGGCTGAAATACCAGCAAGACAAGGAAGAAGTCAGATATATGGTACAGAAGAGAGGTAATTAAGCCATATGGCAGAATGCAGACTAATAAAAACAGCTTAATTTAAGTTATAAGAGCTAGTTGGAGAAGAGCCTAAGCTAAGCCCAAGCTTTCATAATTAATAATAATTCTCGGGGTCATTATTTGCAGTCTAGGGGGCCAAGAAAGTCCAAGCATGCCTGGAGTTTCTCTCTAAGTTCATCTGATGCTGTCCATTTGAAAAGTCCACTGTGAGCCTATGATCCACAGGAGAGATTTTCTGTTTGAGAGTTTGCCAAAGCAGTGAAGAGAGGTTGGTTGTTCTTTTCTGCATCCCAAGAATCAGTCTCAGACTTTATGAAGTGGTCAACCATTTCTAAACCCAGACTGGAATAGTCTCCTCGATTCATCCCAGCCCAAATCCTCAGCCGATATTTAACTGCAACCTCAGCATCACAATCAATCCTTTTTCACTCCCTTCTCATTTCAGCTCTTCCCCTTTCCATGAAAGGACATCTGATGCTGCCACTCTTGATTCTAATTATATATATTTTTAAATTTTGGGTTTCCTCTGTGTCCTTTAGCTTACAAGTAAGAAAGCATCTTAAAGTCCACTGTATCATGGGACAGGAACATTCTTCCTTAGGCTTCAATGGCATCTGCATGCATCACTTTACTGAAAGATTTCTGCTGCATGGCTTCATGTTTCTAAAGTGTCACATGGTTCTGTGCTCTACTTCCTGAGTGGCTGAAGTAGACTGCAGAACTGTGTAATACTTTAAAACAATGTAGTACTTTCACAGGACTTTTAGCAAGCTGCAGACTACAGACTTTCGCCATCTTATTTTTAGTTGAATAGGTTGTGGTAACACCTTTCTCTTCATCTCTCCATCATCACTGAGGCCTGAACTGACGATCTAACTTTTATGTGTACTACAACATATTGAATACTCATGAACTGGAAAATAACATGTGATCCTCAGGGGCTCTGTAAATTGTAAATCCCAACGAGAGTACTGTATATTAGAACCGGTGTGACAAACTGTTGCAGGCTGTCTCTCGTCCCTGGTTTACAGTCAGAGCAGAAGGAAAGCAGAGAAGAGATATAGAATCCTCTCCTTTTTGAAAGGAAGACCTTTGATCCAGAAGACCAGTTAGAGGAAACCATTTAAGAAGCTCCATGGTTCTCTAATAAAGCCACCACAAACATAGCAAACATGGCAGGGAAGGAGGATCCAGAAGAGGAAAGGCTCAAGTATGTTTGTCATATTCTCTAGAAGGACAGCCTGAGGTGAGATTAGGAAAAACAACATGCAAAGAAAGGAAAGAGGATCATGGAGAAGAGACTGACTGATGTAGTGCCTAGCACCTCCTGGTCTCCAGATACAAGAAACTCCTGATGAGCAGTCACAGGCGCTTCCTGTAAAGAGAAGAGTGAGTGTGCATGCTTGATGTCATAGCATGGAGATAGACACAGACAGTAAGATACACAAGCCTGACTTTACTCTAATAAAACTTTATTTACAAAAATAAGTACTGGGACTCCCATCTAGACCAGAGGTGAGTGCCTGGGATTATAGCCAGATAGGCAACTGCCCTTGGGTCCCACTGCTGGACACAGGCCACTCCAGGAGGACCTGACAAACTTAGCCCCAGTTTCCTTCCAATCTGCAGCGGACCCTGCAGGAAGGCACCCCTTTTCCAAGACTGCAGGCAGACACTGCGGTCTCCACACCCTGCCCCCACACCCATCTGCTGGAGACCCCAGCCACTTCCTGAGAATCAGAGACCAGCCCAAATCTTCCATCCTGCCCTGGAACTCCCATCTGGACCAGAGACCAGAGGAACTCCCATCTGGACAAGAGGAGCTCCCATCTGGACAAAATAAGGAGACATTTGGGACTTCCTGAGACTCAGAGTCCAGCCCCCCAGCTTCTATCTGGCCAGCACCCTCATCTGGACCAGTGCTCCCATTTGGCCCAGAGCTTCCATCTGGACCAGAGAGAGGCTCCCTAAATCTGTCAACTCTCTCTGGACCAAGTACACTTATAAGACCAAGAACGAACACAAGAGGAGATGGGCAGACGTCAAGGCAAAAGTAAATACAATGAAATAAAGAGCAATACAGCATCACCAGAACCTAGCCCTTCTCCAACAGCTAGACCTGAACATCATGGAATGGAAGAAGAAGAAGAAAACAACCTTATAAGTAACATCATGAAGAGGCTAGAGCCTTATATAGAAGAAATCAAAAATAAAGTAGAGGAACAGGCAAACAAAAAATGGGAAGAATGCTATAAAAAACTAGAGGAAAGGACAATTAAAGCAGAAGAAAACAATAAATCCTTGAATGAAAATCATGAAAAAAGCAAGGGAGACAATCCAAGACCTGAAGACAGAAATAGAAAAAATGAAGAAGACACTAGCAGAAGGAATGTTGGAAATAGAAAATCTGAGTAAACAAACAGGAACTTCAGAGACAAGTATAACCAACAGAACGCAAAAGATGGAAGAGAGGATCTCTGGCATTGAAGATACAGTAGAAGAAATAGATTCATCAGTCAAAGAAAACACTAAAACCAACAAAGTCATGACCCAAAATGTCCAAGAAATTTGGGACACCATGAAAAGACGAAGGAAAAGAATACCAACTCAAAGGCACAGAAAATATATTTAACAAGATCATAGAAGAAAACTTTCCCAACTTAAAGAAGGAAATGCCTATGAAGATACAAGAAGCCTATAGAACGCCAAACAGACTAGACCCCCCAAAAAGTCCCCTCACCACATAATAATTAAACAACTAAACGTACAGAATAAAGAAAGAATTTTAAGGGCAGCAAAGGAAAAAGGCCAAGTGACTTATAAAGGCAAACCCATCAGAATAACACCCGATTTCTCAATGGAGACTTTGAAAGCCAGAAGGACCTGGACAGATATAATGCAGACAATAAGAGACCATGGATGCCAGCCTAGACTAATATACCCAGCAAAACTTTCAGTCATCATAGATGGAGTGAACAAGACCTTCCAAGAAAAAACCAGATTTAAACAATACTTATCCACAGACTCAGCCCTACAGAAAGCACTAGAAGGAAAATTCCAACCTAAGGAAGGCAGATACATCCATGAAAACACAGGCAATAGATAACACCACAGCAGTAAACCCCAAAGAAGAGAAATACACACACACTACCACCAAAAAATAAAAATAACAACAGGAACGAACAATCGCTGGTCATTAATATCCCTTAATATCAATGGACTTAATTCACCTATAAAAAGACACAGACTAACAGAATGGATACGAAAACAGGACCCATCTTTCTGCTGCATACAAGAAACATACCTCAAATTCAAAGACAGACACCTCCTAAGAATAAAAGGCTGGGAAAAGACCTTCCAATCAAATGGTCTTAAGAAGCAAGCTGGTGTAGCCATCCTAATATCTAGCAAAATAGACTTCAAAATCAATCAATCAAAATCAATCAAAAGCGATGATGAAGGACATTATATACTCATCACAGGAAAGATCCACCAAGATGAAGTCTCAATTCTGAACATTTATGCCCCAAACAAAAGGGCACCCACATATGAAAAAGAAACATTACTAAAGCCTAGATCATATATAAAACCCCACACATAAATAGTGGGAGACTTCAACACCCCACTTTCACCTCTGGACAGGTCGGCCAAATTGAAACTTAACAGAGACATAATGAACTTAACTGAAGTTATGTCTCAAATGGACTTAATCGATATCTACAGAACATTCCAACCAAACAAAAAAGAATATACCTTCTTCTCAGCACCCTATGGAACCTTCTCTAAAATCAACCACATACTTGGCCACAAAGCAAATCTCAACAGATACAAAACAATTGGAATAACCCTCTGTGTTCTATCACACACCATGGTTTAAAGTTAGATTTCAACAACAGAAAAAACCGCAGAAATCCTACAGTCTCATGGAAACTGAATAATGCTCAACTGAATCACCAATGGGTTAAGGAAGAAATAAAGAAAGAAATTAAAGACTTCCTATAGATCAATGAAAATGAATACACCACATACCCAAACTTATGGGATACTATGAAAGCAGTGCTAAGAGGGAAATTCATAGCACTGAATGCCCACATAAAGAAGCTGGAGAAATCTCACACTAGTGACTTGACAAGCACACCTGAAAGCCCTTGAGCAGGAAGAAGCAAAGTCTCCCAGGAGGAACCGACACCAGGAAATTATCAAATTGAGAGCTGAAATCAATAAAATAGAAATAAAGAGAACAATACAAAGGATTAATGAAACAAAGAGTTGGTTCTTTGAGAAGATCAACAACATAGACAAGCCCTTATCCAAACTAACCAAAAGACAGAGAGAGAGCATCCAAATTAACAAAATCAGAAATGAAAAGGGGGACATAACAACAGACAATGAGGAAATACAGAGAATCATCAGGTCATACTTCAAAAACCTCTACTCCACAAAACTGGAAAATCTACAAGAAATGGATAATTTTCTGGATAGGTATCACATACCTAAGTTAAATCAAGACCAGATAAACTATTTAAATAGTCCAATAACCCCTAAGGAAATAGAATCAGTCATTAAAAGTCTCCCAACCAAAAAAAGCCCTGGACCAGATGGTTTCTGCAGAATTCTACCAGATCTTCAAAGAGGACTTAATACCAATACTCTTTAAATTGTTCCACACAATAGAAGCAGAAGGTATATTACCAAACTCCTTCTGTGAGGCTACAATTACCCTGATTCCTAAACCAAACAAAGATGCAACAAAGAAAGAGAACTATAGACAGATATCCCTCATGAACATTGATGCAAAAATACTCAATAAAATTCTGGCAAACAGACTCCAAGAACACATCAAAACAATTATACACCATGATCAAGTAGGCTTCATCCCAGGGATGCAAGGGTGGTTCAACATATGAAAGTTCATCAATGTAATACACCATATAAACAAACTCAAAGAAAAAAAACACATGATCATCTCACTAGATGCAGAAAAGGCATTTGACAAAATCCAACACCCCTTCATGATAAAGGTCTTGGAGCGATCAGGAATACAGGGAACATACCTAAACATAATAAAGGCAATCTACAGCAAGCCAACATCCAACATCAAATTAAATGGAGAGAAACTCAAAGCAATACCACTAAAATCAGGAACAAGGCAAGGCTGTCCCCTCTCCCCATACTTATTCAATATAGTACTTGAAGTTCTAGCCAGAGCTATAAGACAACACAAAGAGATTAAGGGGATACAAATTGGAAAAGAAGAAGTCAAGCTCTCCCTATTTGCAGATGACATGATAGTATACATGAGTGACCCCAAAAATTCAACCAAGAAACTGATACAGCTAATAAAAACCTTCAGCAATATTGCAGGATACAAGATCAACTCAAAAAAATCAGTAGCCCTTCTATATACTGTACACAAACAGCCTGAGAAGGAAATCAGAGATACATCATCCTTTACAATAGCCACAAATGATATAAAATAACTTGGGGTTATGCTAACTAATCATGTGAAGGACCTATATGACAAGAACTTTAAGTCCCTGAAAAAAGAAATTGAAGAAGATGTCAGAAAATGGAAAGATCTCCCATGCTCATGGATAGGCAGGATTAACATAGCAAAAATGGCAATCTTACCAAAAGCAATCTACAGATTCAACACAATTCCCATCAAATTACCAACATAATTCTTCACAGATCTGGAAAGAATAATACTCAACTTCATATGGAAAAACAAACAACCCAGGATAGCCAAAAGAATCCTGTACAATAAAACAACCTCTGGAGGCATCACAATCCCTGACCTCAAGCTCTACCATAGAGCTACTGTAATAAAAACAGCTTGGTACTGGCATAAAAACTGACATGTGGACCAATGGAATCAAATTGAAGACCCTGACATTAACCCGCACACCTATGAACATATAATTTTTGACAAAGAAGCCAAAAATGTACAATGGGAAAAAGAAACATCTTCAACAAATGGTGCTGGCATAACTGGATGTCAATATGTAGAAGGCTGCAAATAGATCCATATCTGTCACCATGATCAAAACTTAAGTCCAAGTGGATCAAAGACCTCAACATAAATCCAGCTACTCTGAACCTGATAGTACAGAAAGTAGGAAGTATTCTTGAATGCATTGGCACCGGAGATCATTTTCTAAATATAACACCAGTAGCACAGACACTGAGAGAAACAATCAGTCAATGGGACCTTTTGAAACTGAGAAGCTTTTGTAGAGCAAAGGACACAGTCAACAAGACAAAGCGACAGCCTACAGAATGGGAAAAGGTCCTCACCAACCCCACATCTGACAGAGGGCTGATATCCAGAATATATAAAGAACTCAAGAAATTAGACATCAAAATGCCCAACAGTCCAATTAAGAAATTGGCTATAGAACTAAACAGAATTCTCAACAGAGGAAGTTCAAATGGCTGAAAGACATTTAAGGAATTGCTCAGCATCCCTAATTATCCTGGAAATGCAAATCAAAATGACTCTGAGATACCACCTTACACCTATCAGAATGGCTAACATCAAAACACAGAAGACAGCTTATGCTGGAGAGGATGTGGAGCAAGGGGAACTCTCCTCCACTGCTGGTGGGAATGCAAGCTTGAACAGCCACTTTGGAAATCAATATGGTACTTCCTTAGAAAATTGGGAATCCATCTCCCCCATGACCCAGCTATAGCACTCTTGGGCATATACCCAAGGAATGCTCAATCATAACACAAGGGCATTTGCTCAGCTATGTTCGTATCAGCTTTGTTTGTAATAGCCAGAACCTGGAAACAACCTAGATGCCCTTCAACTGAAGAATGGATAAAGAAAATATGGTACATATACACAATGGAATACTACTCAGCAGAGAAAAACAATGACATCATGAGGTTTGCAGGCAAATCAATGGATCTAGAAAAAATCATCCTGAGTGAGGTAACCCAGACTCAGAAGGACAAACACAATATGTACTCACTCATAGGAGGATACTAGATGTAAAACAAAGATGACTAGACTGCTGCACAACTCCAGGGAGGCTACCTAGAAAACAGGACCCTAGGAAAGACCCAAAGATCACCCAATGACAGAGAAATCGATGAGATCTACATGAACAACCTGGACAACAGTGGGAGTAATGAAGGGCAAGATTTGAGGGAAAGAAAGCTTAGGGGAGCAGGAGATCCCAGCTGGATCAAGAACAGAAAGGGAGAATGAGGAGTAACAGACCATGATAAATGAAGACCACATGAGAACAGGAATAGGCAGAGTGCTCTAGAGGTCCCCCAAAATCCACAATGATATATCCTCTGTAGTCTGCTGGCAATGGTAGAGAGAAGGCCTGATCTGACCTAGTCTGGTGATCAGATGGCCAAACACCCTAACAGTCGTCTTAGAATTCTCATCCAATAACTGATGGAAATGGATGCAGAGATCCTCAGCCAGGCTCCAGGTAGAGCTCCAGATGTCCAACTGTCAGGAAAGAGGAGGTTCTTCAAGTGCATGAATTGTTGAATCCAAGATTGCAAAAAGCACAGGGACAAATAGCCAAACGAATGGAAGCACATGAATTATGAACCAAAGGCTGTGGAGCCCCTCGCTGGATCAGGCCCTCTGGATAAGTGAGACCATTGAATAGCTTGATCTGTTTGGGAGACACCCAGGCAGTGGGACCTGGACCTGTCCTTAGTGCATGAGCTGGCTGTTTTGGCTTACACAGAGACACTTTGCTCAGTCTGGAAGGAGGTGACAGGACCTTCCTGTACTGAATCCACCAGGTTTAAATGAATCCCCAGGGGTGCCTTGATCCTGGAGGACATGGGAATGGAGGGGAGGAGCTGGAGGGAAGGTGGGGGAGGAAGGGGGAGGACAGGGGAACCTATGGCTGATGTATAAAATTTAAAACACATAATAATAAAGAAAATATATATAAAAAAATAAGTACTGGGCTGAATATGGCTCTGAGGTTTATTGAGTCTTTCTGTTAGGTGCACCCCTTATGATTCTACAGGAAGGGTTTGGATCTTTTCTGTTTTAGTCATGAACTATACAGCCAGGATGGGCAGGAACATAAACTACCAGTAGCTCCAGCAGTTCGAACTGTTCTCATCGTCTACTGTGACACAGCATCAAAAGGGAGGTTTGCTGAGGTAGATCTCAGGTTTTCACTCTGAAGCATACACATTAGTGGTTCTGGAATGAGCCTGTGAGTTTTCACCTTTAGCAAGCTTCCTAGGGATAAGGACTGCTTGAGGCCAGTGAGCCCAGGCAGTTCTTGAGGGGAGGAAGCAGCTGTGAACACTTCCTCAGTGGCATTCTAATGGCGAGAGGTCAGTGGCACCCATCCTGGAAAGGACATCGCAGCAGAGCATTAGCAGAATCTGGATTCTGCTATGAAAAGGTGTAAGGAGGGCACCGGGGAGATGGAGGCTTCAGAATCAGAAGTTCTTGGCTATCCATCGATACAAATCAAGTTCTCTAAGCTAGTCTAGTATACACAAGACCCTCTATGTTTCAAGAAAACAAAATATTATATTTGTATATGTTTGTTTGATGGTGCACACTTATAACTTAATCACTGAGGTTGGAAAATTAGATGTTCCAAACCAGCCTTGACTATAAATTCTTCAGACCTTCCTGGGCTACAAGAAACTCTGACTGAAAAAAAAAAATAACAAAAAACCTGTATGCAACATCAAATTAAACAACAATGAAAATATTTGTGGAAAGACACTGATTTGAAAATACAAACTCTAGATAAGAAAATATATTTATTCATCTCATGTTCCCTTTTTTGATAAGGACACTAATTCTTGAGTAACTTCTTGGTTAGCCTAACTAACTAGCTCTGAGCCAGCTACGTCTCAGCAAGCAGGTACTGCCCTCTCTATCTATGCTTATGTGTAAGTTTTCCATATGGGTTTATTGATGCCTTCATTGGTATTCATTGACATACTAATCCCTGTTAGGTTCTAATCTCCTTGATAACATAGGCCATAGTTATTTCTCCCTAATTTTATAACTAACACTCTCAGGGAAAAAGAATTCTGTGCACTTCAAGGTGGCTCTGAATCAATATTTCACTGGGGGCACTTGAAGCAGGCAGCATATAGAAAACAAGGTTTTCTTTACTTAATTCCTCCCATGACTTCTAGCTTATTCCTTTCCTTTATTTCTGTTATCACAAAATACATTACCAGACAATTGACTTAAGGAATATAAATGTCAGATCTCTCAGTATTTCTGTCCCTTTACATATCACAGCCCAGTATTAATGTCTTCTCGTGAACATCTATTTCTGGCTCATAGATGCACTACAAGCAGATGACAGCCCAAAATCCTAGCCTGTCCTTTGTGTAGTCAGCTTTCTGAAATGTCTATGGATTTCGGAGGTGAGGAACAATATACCTGGGACCACATGCCTAAATATTAGTATCTGTTACAATAGAAAAGAAGAATGTATCTTGTGGTTGTGACAAGTTAACTAACCAGGCCAGTCTCTAGAATAAAATCAAGTCTATCTAAGGGATAATAATTATGGAGTTACTTCAGCTTCAGTGTTCAGATGTTAACTAATGGTGAGAAGTAGAGCAGCCAGAATGCTAAAATGGAAATAGATATTGACTTTTAAAGGTCTTACTAAATTTAGGGTGTGTGAAATGACTCAGCTGGTAAAAAACACTTGCCACACAAGCATGACAACCTGAGCTTCCTCCCCAGATCACACAGGAAAAGGAGACTCCCTAAAGTTGTTCTCTGACTCTACGTGTGCATGTGTTCACACACACACACACACACACACACACACACACACACACACACACAATAACACATAATTTTGTCTTAGAAAAACAAGATTTTTTAAAAATAAGTCATGAAATGTAAAAGAAAATCAGATTGTACTGCTGAGTCTATGTCAGTTGAGAGTGAAAACGCATGGCAACAATCACTTCTAAAGAAGTAAAAGGGAAGAAATAGAAATTGTAATAGGATATTTCCAATTCTGGTTTGAAATGGTATAGTCTGATGTGAGTAAATACAATGTGAGTTAAAAAATATAACATAAACCTGAGGTAAGAGATTAATACTGCTGAGAGAGGGAAAATCTATTTCCCCAGAAATGCTCCCCTAATTGTTTGTCCAGTACAAATGATCACCCCAGAAAACATATACATTTAAACAAGACCAAATGGACTCAGCAGGTTATGTGTAACAGGTGTGTGTGTGTGTGTGTGTGTGTGTGTGTGTGTGTGTGTGTGTGTGTCAATAATAAGGAAAGAGAAAGCGGCCATGAATTTGAGAGGAAGTGAGGGTTCATAGGAGGGGGTTGGAGAGAGGAGAAGGTTAGAGAAAATGATGTTATATCTTAGTTAAAACAAAAATTTTAAATATATATCTTAGAACAATCACACAGAATTTTAAAATATTTAGTAAAAAGACAAGTAGAAGTAAAAAAAAATCTAAAATGTATTCAGACAAATACAAAAGGAAACGAAAATCAGTAAAAACAACAAGGAATAAATCAGAAAAAGCTAAGATGTGAAAAGGTATATTTGAAGATACCCATACTGATAATGACATCAAAGTAAGTAGTCTAAGTATTGTAGTTTTAAAATGACAAACACTGTATGCTAGCCTCATTTTATGAACCAGTTCAGGGTGAATGGCAGGAGGAAAATAAAGAACAGGCCATCACTTGACAATAAAAGAGTCTTTCCACAGCACATGTCTAGTTACTGTTTCCTAGGGTGTTTCACACAGAGAAAGCTGAAGTCTCCTGTGAAGTGACTGCTTAGAATTGGAACATTAGTGTAGTTAGAGTTTTCCTGCCTGGTCCACAGTCAGGACAAATCTCTCTCACCCGCCAGTCCCACAGTGGCTTAGACCCAACCAAGTGAGCACACAGAGACTTACATTATTTATAAACTGTATGGCCATGGCAGGCTTTTTGTTATCTACTTCTTTTATCTTAAATTAACCCATTTCTATTAATCTATACTTTGCCACGTGGCTTGTGGTTTACCGGTGTCTTTACATCTCGCTTGTCTCTCCTCCCCCAGCCTTCCACCTCCCAGAATTCTCTTCTCTCTTGTCCCACCTATACTTCCTGCCTTTTTTTTTTTAAATTATTTTTATTTTACATTCATTGGTGTGTATGTCTGTGTGAGGGTGCCAGGCCCCCTAGAAATGAAGTTACAGACAATTGTAAGCTGCCATGTGGGTGCTGGGAATCGAACCCTGGTCCTCTGGAAGAGCAGTCAGTGCCCATAACCACTAAGCCATCTCTCCAGCCCTTGGAATTCTCCTGTATTTGTTATTTTAAAAAGTTTGTTATTAAAATGTTGTTTGGCCAGTGGCCAGGCAGTTGCCTCTCACTTTACCTTCAACCTATCTCCAATTAGTGTCTCTTTGACATGATTGGAAAACCAAAAATAAGCACCCCCTGGCCACGTTTTCACTGAGCCTCCTAAAGTTTGGAATCCTCAAACCCAGTAACAGCCTGCCCTGTAACTTGGATGTTCTGGACTGGCCTTTCTATGCCACACCTTCAAACATTACATATTTCCAGATTTTATACACTAAGCTATGACTACACTTTAGAAAACAGTCATGAACATCTTCCATAATTTTATAATCACTTGGGATTAACCATTACACCTTTATTAACTAATTTGTATATATCTGTCTTTCCCAAGTGTCTTCTATGTACCACTGGCCCTGCTAGGTATTTGAGTTGCCAAAATGAATTTAAGCATTACTTCATAGTGATTTTAGTTTCATTTGGCTCAGTCAATGGGCATACAGTTACATGTAAGTAACAGGAATAAGTGCTGATGTTCTGTTGCAATGGTGGGGTGAGCATGATCAATAGTAATGTAATACTTACTTCAAAGTATCTAGAAAAGTGTCCAAATTCTCTTGCCAAAAAGAAATAGTAAGGGCATGAGGCTATGACTATTAAATTAAAACATCTTCTTGAACTCCATGTATCTATTCAATTACTGTGGTGTCATAAATGACAAGATAGAGGCAAACATTGTAACAGAAAGTTCCAGCCATTCTGTAATTTTCTTGAAGGACTGTTAGTCACTAAATTATTCTAAGCCATTTTTAATCATTTGTAGATATTAGCACTTCTAAATATTAGTTGCCATTAGTTAAGTTACAGTTGATTTTAGTTCCTGTTATAAAAATTTTCTACTGTCTTTCTTTCCTTTACCAACTTTAGGAACTAACTTCAGGTTGCAGTTACTATGTCCCTGAGCCCTCCTGTCCTTATCCCCTGCCTCCTGGCAGACACAATCTCCCCCTTCTCAGTGCCCAGTCCACACACTGCTGTGTATTTATTTCATTCTTGTGCTCTTTGTTGCTGTTGTTGTCTTGTGTTGGATTGTTTGTTTGAGATAAGAGTCTTTCTCTGTAGCCCAGATTAGCTTTGAACTCAAGATCTCCCCTGGATTTCCTCCCAGTGCTGAAGTTCTAGTGTGCACCACCATATCAAGCCAAGGATGTTGTGAAGTCCTCCAATGCCATTTGTTTCTTTCATGTTGAAATCATGACTTCTGGTCTAATATTTTTTGGTCCAGTGTTACCTTTCCAGGATTTAGTAATTGTGCTGACTCTTCTTGAAAAAAGGATATCGCCAATTTACTAATTTTGTTATTTCCCAGCTCTCTCTATGGTTTGTGACACACTCTATTCCTTCTCACAAGATCTTTCTTCATAGAGAATGATTGTCTCTTTATGATTTATCGGCATTGTTTCCCAGGCCTGCTCATCTAGGATAAATACTAACCATATTCTTGGCTTGATTCTAAAACTTCTTCAACTCTCCTCTTCTCTCCAAGTTTTCAGGAACATTTTTTTCTGGAGTCATGTTCTTACATGTATGGAGATGTGGTAGGGAAGCCAGGAATCACAGGATCCTCTGATGATCTGCATGAGCCTGGATTCTACAGGAGAATAGCAAGGGAACAGGACTCAAGTACAAACAATCTTAGGGACAGCAATGCCCTGTGTGAGTGGAACAACCAG
The DNA here is from genome assembly GCF_903995425.1 of Onychomys torridus. Taxonomy (NCBI): domain Eukaryota; kingdom Metazoa; phylum Chordata; class Mammalia; order Rodentia; family Cricetidae; genus Onychomys; species Onychomys torridus. Next base: position 12,171,250 of record NC_050449.1, on the reverse strand, counting down.
CCTCCAGAGACTCCACAAAGGGAGATGCATGGATTAGATATTGAAGCTCCCTTGCTGCCTTCCACTCATTCCTAGTAACATCCTCCACTGGCCACTCCCTTGTGTAGCCTATAGTACAGGGTAAAATAACATCACCCACTCATGTCAGAAAGTAGTGAACTGTGAAGAACGAAGCACAGAAATATTTAACTGAGAGTTAATACCTATAATTTGTAAAGAATTTGAAAAAAAATAAAACACAAAATTTCCCAAGTAAGAAATGAACTGATAATGAACAGTTCCCCAAAATAAAGTACAGATGACCAATAAACACATGGAAAATTAAAAAAAAAAAATTGGAAATCCTGAGCCCTCAGAAAAAATGCAAATTAAAATTACATCTCATCTCATTCCAATCCGAACAGTAATTTTTATGAAAACAGTTCAAACAAATGGTAGTGAGCATATGATGGAAATGGGAGCCTTTAAATACCTCTGGTGAGAGTCTGAGTCTTCCTAGCCACTATAGACGTCAATGTGGAGGTTCCTTTATAACTCCTGAAGATGTGACCATAATAGCTCTACTCCTAATCTCCACTACCCTAACTTTCTGGGTTTTCACAGTAAACTTCCTGTCTTAGTTAGGGTTTTATAGAAATAAAAGAAGAGACCTGTGACTATCGCAACTCTTATAAAGAAAACTATTTAATTAGGGCTGACTTACAGTTAAGGTTTAGTCCATTATCATCATGGAGAGCAGCCTGGTGGCATACAGGCAGACATGGTGCTGAAGAAGGAGCTGAGAGTTCTTCATCTTGATCAGCAGGCAGCAGGAGAGACTGCCACACTATGCATAACTTGAGCATCTGAGACCTCAAAGCCAGAACCCAGTGACATACTTCCTCCAACAAGGCCACACCTATTCCAAAAGGCTATACCTCTTAGTGGTGCCTATGGGGCCCATTTTTACTCAAACCAACATACCTCTCCTCACTATTATGTAGACACAACTAACCAACCTCTGTAACATGAATCTTAAAAGGTCTTATTAATAAAAACAAACCTGGAGCCAGGTATTAGGGTGAATGCTAAAAGATCAGAGAGAACAGGCCAGAGCTAACCTCACCTCTCCAATTCCTCAGCTGATCTTATTATCTCAGACTGAAAGCCTCTGTGTCCTCATCCAAATGAATCTCAGCTGAACTGCTGCTAAAAGCCAAAAGCTTAACCAGGCTCTAGTTCCTGATTTTCACACCTTATATACCTTTCTGCTTCCTGCCATCACTTCCTGGGATTAAAGGGATATGTCACCATGCGGGGCTATTTCCAGTGTGGTTTTGAACTCACAAAGATCTGGATGGATCTCTGCCACAGTTCCCTATCTCCAACCTTACTAGGTTTGACCTTTCTTGTGCTTACTGAGGCCATCTGCTCTGACTATGGTCAGTGACACTCCTCCATATACTTCTAACTGCTGCCTCCAGGTCCTTTGACAGGCTGATGTTGATTTAAAAATCACAAAACTGGAGTTTGGATCTTCATCTGCAAATGCAGCACAGATGGCCTGGTACCTGGTTGCATCATGTGACAGTGAACACACCTGAACTGGGGCCTCAGCTGAAACTAAGGAAGCAATAGTGCTTTCCATACATCTGGTGATGTTTAGTGAAGATATAATAAATGCAGGGTCTGGCAGTAGTTAGCTGGGGGAGAAATTTCCACTACAGTACAAGATAATCAGACACCAGCATATAAAATAAGGAAGATAAAAGTCTAGTGAGACACAGGAAGGAAAATTTCAACAAATACTACCTGTAAAAACTTGTTATCAACAACAGAATAATAATGCAAACTTAGTAAATGAAAACTAAATAGTAGTGAGCAGCTATTAAGCATCCTCTACAAAGGAGTTTGAAGCAGTCTGCCAGTGGAATGTCTTTCAGTATGCAACAATCCTGTGACTATTACTGTTAGGAAGCTAAGAAAGGCTACCCCACTCTTCCACGGTCAGGATATTGTGGAGCCAAGTGCATCCAGCTGAATGCTAGGTTTCTAGACATCACCAATGGATGCTTTCCTTAAAGAGAATCTTAGGATGCTGCCTAACAAGAGGCTGGTTTAGTGGGAGCCAATGTTAGTGACAAGGAAGGGTTTGGAGCATAGTTCAGGAAAATAATACCAACTACAACTACTGCACCATGTTTATTCACACCTATGATAACATATTAGAAAGGGACTCAAAGAAGCTAAAGGTGTCTTTGAGCCTCATTCATATGCTTCATAATTCAAGATTTTCTGAGATATAACTTCAATATTCAATAAGTCGCTTATAACCAAGGTTTCCCCTATGACACTGTTTAGCTGCCAAGTTTCCATTCTAGTGTAAAGAAAAGCCAATCTTAATAAGCAAGAAGAAATCCACATCTATGAAACTTACCGATTTCCAATCATCTTATGACACTACCTAGGCTGCCTTGCAGAATTTCATAACCTGTTGTATTTGCAATGATCCTTATTTGGGAGAATCTCTAAGCTTCCCCTCTTCCTTCCATAGAATAATTTCCGAAGCTCTTCTGTATCTCGTTTCTCCTGTTACCTAGCATGCACTTTGACTGCTCTCTAGGTCTTTAATTTATTTTTATGTTAGTCTTTAGAAAAGTAAATATTCAAAAAGATAGTCTGCTTTATTTTACACTTTAAAGTGGTCACAAGATTCGCTCGCTTTGTTGCTGCTGCTGTCTGGGGGGAGCTTGTTTTGCTTTTTATGAGATGGAGTCTTGTGTATTCCAGGATGGCCTAAAGTCCTTTTCTCTGCAGTAGCCAGTGATTGAACAAGGACATTTTGCAAAGTTGTCAAGTGTTGTAATATTGAGTTATATTCCCCAGGCTGGCTTGGAATTCTTTATCCTCCTGCCTCAGCCTCCCAAGAGTTGATGTTGTAGATATGAGACACTATATCTGTCTTTGAATACCTTTACTAGGACAAAAAATACATGAAACATCTTGTTTGATATCCTACTGTGGGCAGCAAGCAGTTTTTATGGCTTGTGCCTATTTAGAAAGCATGTGGCCCCATCTGTGGAGTTTCTCCCACCATGGATCAGATCACCCCTGCATCCTGACAATTCTAACAGCAACAGCTGTTTCCACTGCCTGTGTCACCACAGAAACTGCCTTCCCCCAAATCACCAGCATCATTCCTGCTTCCTCAGTAGCCCTCTGGTGTTCTCCGGTTTCTCTTGCCCTCTCTACCCATCCTCCATATAACAGCCATGGGAGGTTTCCAAAAATATAAACTAAAGCTGGCAATATGATGGTTCAGCAGGAAAAGGCACATGCCCCAAGCTTGGAGGTTGATTTCCATCACTAGGACCCACGTGGGGGAAAAGGAGAACCAACTCCCAAAAGTTATCCTCCGACCTCCACACTAGGGCCATAGCTCACACCACATCACTCACATGCACACATACATACATACACACACAATAAATAAAAGTGTAATTAAAAATGTACAAACTGCACTCTATTCCACACCTGCTAAAACCTTCAAATCAAAGTATAAATCTGATCATCTTAAAATGAACTGCAAGACCCTGTGCAATCTTGCCTTTGAGGACATCAAAGCTGAAGCCTTCCATGGCAGCTTTCACCTCAGCCTGTCTACAGTTGTGAGTTGGTGTAATGTTTCCCTTCCCTAAACGACTGTAAGTTCTGTGAAGGGGTCATCAGAGTTCCATTAGTTGCTTGTAGCAAACACCTGCCACACAAGTTCTCCACATCCTAATGCTAAATGAATACATGAACTTTGGTAAAGACTGCTGTCATGAGGAGAAATTGTGCTGGTTCATATGCAGCTAATAAAATGGAAATTACAAACACAATAGGAAAAAGATTATAATACACTATGTGAGAAAATCGAAATAGAAATGTTGGATAGTGTGTGGCACTTACAGTGTGATTAGCCTCGCACTTACAATCTGATTGAACTGATTAGGACAGTGGATGCAAGCTTTCTAAAACCACTCTGCTTGAATAAAAAAAGAAAAAGAAGGAGACCTATTTAGAGCTTAGATGCATGGGCTGTCTCCCAAAGTAGGAACCAAAGTTTGTCTTAGGAACCAATGACCTCTGTCTGGAAGAGATGTTTTGGAGGCCCTTTGTTATTCTGGGTAGAACAAAATCCCTTTTTTGAGGTGTGACAATGTCACATCTTAATTGTTCTGAATAAGAGTTACTTTGTCTTCATGCAGTGAAAACCACTTATATGGTTATTTCCCTTTTGAAAAACCTGAGCTAAGCCTCCTCTTCAACTTTGTGGGTAGCAGGATCAGAAGTGTTTCAGGAAGGATTTGTCCCAGCTGGGATGGCTCATGTCTGCAATCCCAGCACTCAGGAGGCTGAGACAGGAGGTTGCTGTGAGTTAGATGCCAGCATAAGTGTAGAGTTAATTCCCATATTCAGAGTAATGCTGCATCTCAAATATAACTGCCAATACTCATAATGATGGTAATACTGAATGATGAGAAGTAAGAGGCCTACAGTTGACCTCTGTGGAGAGGAGATATGGGTCTGAATAACAATACTAAAGCCAGCCTACAGTGGCTCTTAAGACCCAATTATTACATTTTCAGGATTTTTAATTAATTAAATTTAAACTAATTAATTTAATTAACTCTTAAATGTAGACATTATTTAATATTCAGATGTATAATCTTAGATTTAATGAATTTTATTAAAAATGAAGGAAATAAATACCCAAAGCTCATGAATTCAATGATTTTTGACTTTCACCTGTGCTTTGGTGTTATTTGTGTCTCTCACATCTGATTACTAGAAATCATATAATGCTGCTGCTGCACAGTTTTGCCCAGTGCTTTGCTTAGTGATGACCTATTCATAGCTTTGATGCTGACAATTGTGTTTGTATTCGCACTCTTCAAATGGGGCTCTATTTATTTTTTCCAAAAGTTTTACATTCATGAAAATGCTATGAAATTCAACCTTCTGGACATGGCAGGGCTGTTATGCTCATGATTTCATACCAGTATGGTTTTCTATCAAATACATGCACGAAGATGTGCCCTGTCAATATTACATCACAAATGGAGAAAGGGATTGTGAGGCCCCATCATTAGCTTGAGGAATTATTGGAAGTCAGTGGTGGCTGGGAGGAGGACAGTCATCCTTTTCAGCAGTGAAGACACTGATAAGTGGGTGTTGCTTCAGTATATAACGCTAAGCACACACACACACACACACACACACACACACACACACACACACACACACAAGCTCACATGTGCACCACACATAGATTCATGAAAACAACTTCACATAAACTCAGCAGGTCACAAGAGAAAAGACATGAAAGTGGACTAGTTGGGACTCAACAATAGTGTGAGATAACTAACAGCAGATAAGGGAAGTGAAAATAACCAAACTAAAAAGGAAATGATGAAGGTATGTTAATAATGTAAATGACTATATTTGGCTCTGTGTGCCTATTGCATCATAAATAGCACAGAATATTGGAGAAATAAATTATTATTCAATCCAGCCAAGAAGTTGGTCTTATCATAGTCAAATAAGTGAAGTTCTGACATACATTTTCATTGTTTAAATTTTTATATAGCCTTAATTGCAAGCCAAAGATCAACCCCTATATGTGCTTAAGATCTACTTGTTTGTTAATTACAGCCATACGTTGTCTATGAGTGCTGAAAATCATCAAAATCAATGAAAACATTCTGTGAAAATCAACGACTACTTAGACTTCACTATGAAAAATATTGCACATTTTATCATTATTATATACTGTTTTATGTAACCTTTATATGAGTAAAATGAACATATACATTCTTTTAATTTCTTGGAGAGTTGGGTGTTGAAGTATAGCCCACTGAATCTGAGCTACTTCTACATCTGAATTTGAAACTGTGAAAGGCCAAGCCTTTCTTGGAAGGCACAAAAAGATGTGGGCAAGAAAGCCTGATAGTAAAAGCATGGGATTAGGAGTTTAGCTCCTGGGGCTTGTGTTTGAAATGAAAGCAGAGACAGAGATATCTCATCAGTTAAGAGCACTGGCTTCTCTTGCAGAGAGCACAGATTTGTTTCTCAGCACTCAAATGGTAGCTCCCAACATCTGTAACTCCAATTCCAGGGGACACAGCACACTTTTCTGGCTTCCTTGGGCTCCAGCAAGCACTTGGTGCACAAACATCCATGCAGGTAAAATGCTCACGGTCATTAGCAGTATAGCAGCTAGTCGTCATTATGCTAGTAAGAGTGATGGAAGGAACCACAAACCCCTCTCATTATACGAATGCAGGTGAAACTGCGTGCATGAACTGTTGCTTTGATGGTTAGTGGACACCCTTTCTCAAACCTCATGTGGTAAACTGACAGCAGTCTACAGTGCCGTATCTATCATTAATGTGGGAAAGAAGGAAATATGTCTTAATGAGGGCATTAATTATAGGAAGTGCTTTACTTCCTAACCTGGTGACTATAAACTAAATGTGCTAAGACTGATGCATAAGTGGCCTCACTACAAAGCCCAAAGAACAATTGCAATTTTAAGAAATAGCACAGATGACAAGGGGTCCTAAGGATGACTGTCCTTATTTGGAAGGTCTTTCCATGTAGAGTGACAATATGGGACCCTCACATAAAATTTTATGGACAGTAAATCCAAGATAATAGTTAAGGATAATTGCCCTGTGAGATAAAAGTACTGTCAAATGGACATTCCTATGGGTAAGGGGGGGGGTACAGTTTACCAGGGAAATGTTATCTATTTTAATAAGTAACTTTCTACCCTCTCATTATTTTTGTTACTCATAATTGGTGTCAACGTGAGATCAATACTATATCCCTACATCATTTGTTCCTGTGAAAACAGGAGAGGAAGCACACTGTGGATGGTTACTCTTAATCCCTACTACTGTACCACAGTTCTACATGTGGGCTGTGAAGAGTCTGCCTAAATGTGGTCCCCAGGGCTATTGTTGCCACCTTGTCACTGTCAGAAAAAGCCTGTGCCCTAGTCAATGTCCCTGATATTTGTTTGGTACTTTATCAAGACTTCTCAGGGACTCTCTGGCCATGCCACAGAAAGTAGAAGTTGATCTTAAGTCCAGAAGAAAACCCAGGTAACAGATCTCTTAGATTTGCATGGTCTCAACTGAGAAAAGCTTCTTGGTTTACAATTGCTTTTCAGAGCCTTGATTCATGGTCACATAATAAATGCTATTTCTAGTAACTTGTTTTCTTTTGTTCTGCTTCTTTAGTCATTTTAAAATCTTAAGTGTACAATGCTGTTTGTAGTCAGTACAGTTTGGGACTAATTATTTTTCAATGATCAACTTAAAATTTTGAGTGAGAATTAAATTAAGACTAATTAATAAAAATTAAAGCAAAAATAGCCAAGCTCCCATTGTTGCTTCTGGAACTACCTCCTCTGCCCTCCCTCCAGCATCTTCCTTCACTGACACCAGAGCACTGGCTTCTGTGCTTCTTAACTTCTTCCTCTCTGCCCTGCCCACTAGAGAAGTGATCAGGTGACATACACTGTTCAAAGAAGCAGCAAGGCAACACCAGTGACAGGCTTGAGGGAGACAAGGCGTCCAACGTGGATGGTCAACTCTCTGAAAAATGGTATGAATGTCAGGAAGCAGGGGCACTGACCATGAGGAGAGCTCAAATGGCATTGTTGTGTTCACTATCTGTGCCAAGTGCTGTGCCTGGTACTTCAGACACACTGCCTTTCACTCAGTTGTTCATGTTCGTTTTGTTCTTTCACTTTGACTGTGCTGCCACACCTAGGATGTGTGGTGCTGGGTGTGGAACACAGGACTTTATGTGTATTAGTAAACACTCTACCAACTGTGCTACAGTCCCAGGCCCCAGATACATCATCTCTCTGGATCTTTGCAGCCTTCACTCAAGGCAGATGCCATATTCCATTTTGTAGAGGAGATTTGAGACTCAGAAGTACAGTATCTTTTCCTAAACCATATCATGAGGAAATTTCAGGGCAGTGATGAATAGTGCTCTTCCTATCACTCCAAAGGCTGATAATTTATCTCAATGGACATGATTACAGTCTGTTGCCCAGAGCAGCTTTCTCTACTGTGATAGTGTGAGTGTTCCTGGAGTGAGAAAGATATAGCTTAAGTGGCTTCTAAACAACAGAAATTGATTTCTCAGGGAGTTAGAGGTGAGGAAATCCAGGATCAAGGATCAGGGTGCCTGGAGATTTGGTGTTTGTTGAAGGCCAGTCCCTAGCATTTTTGCTGCTTAGAAGAGACACATGAACACTTTAAAATGCACCCATTACATGGGTATGACAAGAGCAGCCATGGAGACATGTGCTTGGATGCTGCATGAAAGGAGGTAAAACAAATCCAGGTTGGTTGATTTGATGGTTATCTTCCAGGTCAAGGTAATAAGATTTAGATAACCATGGAAATATCCCTCTGGTGCTTCCAGAAGTGAAGACTCACCATGAATGTTAGCAACACTATTCTAATTTGTTTATAAAGAAGAGAAGGAGGAGAAGGAAAAGAAGCAAGGAGAAGAAGAGCAGCAACAAGTATCTGGTCCAGGCAACCAAGCAAGTAGCATTACTTAAGCTCAAACGTCAATCTGTCTGGCTCCAAAGTCTTTGATCATTTAACTTAGGTACAGTTGCTTCTCAAAGGAATCCCAGGATCAGAAGGCCTGAACTTAGAATGTCTTGGATACTTCTCTGCACTGTGCATTTGACTGCCATGCCTGTATTGACTTTCTCCTGAATGTAGAGAGCTCACCCATACAACCTTGCCTTTCACCATTCAGCCTTGATTTCCTGTAGGGAGTGTTACTGGACTGATCCCTCAGATAAGCTGCCATGTACCCCCAAACACACCCCATTCACCACAACAGTACCTGTTCCTTGTAAAGGCTCCATGTTTATTTGCTATCGGCAACCTGGACAGAAACCATGTTTGACTGCACAGAACAGCACATGTATTTATTTATATGCTATATTCTAGCACTACTTTGCTTATAGATAGTGTACATTATAAATCATATTGAAAAATACTACATTTTAATAAGAATACATTGGAAATAATGCAGTTAATGTTACAATCATGGTAGTGACTTCAGGCTGCCATTAATGATAATAGTCAAGGATACAATTTACATTTACATAAAGGCCTGCCATTAAGGGAGTGGTGATAATTCAATATTTCAAACAGTCATCTCTATACCATTTGTATGTGACAGCTCAATACATTTGATTACACTGCCCTTGTGTTTTCCCTCTGTGACTCACTCACAAGAAAAAATGCATACCTTGAAGATTTTACTTTTAACTTGTGTTTGCTATCTCAATTTTCTGCTATCCACTATTTATTTTAAGGGAAATTTCCAAGCTATTTTTTCATTTTGTGGAGTTTGGATGCCTGTAAATGCACTCTGCAAGCACTTGCAACTTAGCAAACCGAGTAAAGCAATTTTGGTAATAACTGAGCAGACCTTTCTGCCCTTTTTAGACTGTTGAAATACATCTGCACACAGGATGTTCTTGCACCATACCACATGACAAATAGTAACCTAGGGAGGGCACATTAAGCCCAACACAGCCGCAGTTGCTTGGTCTGCTCCTTTTGTATAGATTAAAAGAAAACAAGGAAAGGATATAAATGTGACTCCTGACCTTGTGATGGCCTTACTCACACTGAGGATACCTGCTCCTGACTTCAGAGGTGCACTTCTCTGGGCTCTGAAGAGCCAATGATATCTTCATCCTTTTTGATTGATTCAACCAAATAAAAATCAATGTTCACCTTTATGTCTCTCTGTCTCTCCGTAGCTGAAAACTTTAAAAATGTGTTACTCTCATTGTTTAATCATTTAATTATTTTCTCTTCTCATAAAGTCTCATGAAGTAGATATAATTTACAGGTGAAAAACTTAAGGCAGAGAAATATTAGCTTAGATGTTGATGTGAATCTGTCCTAAGTCACAAAATTAGCAAATTATAGAGCTGAGGTTTCAACTTCTAAGAGCTCTTGGAGCCTTATACTTCTAAACTCTCCATTCTTCTCCCATTTTAGCAATGTGTATACATGCATACACTACACAAAACACATTACTGTGTGAGTCATGTATACAAATAGAGCAAGAGACACATGTATTTTCCATCCACTCATGTATCTATACATCTATTTATTTACTTACTTCTCCAACATATTTTTGAGGAACAAAGAGTTGTAAGACTATATTCTAGGCACAAAGAATGCAATAATGAATAAAGCAGACAGTGTGTTCTTGACACTCTGAGACCTTATGGGTAGAAACAATAAACATGCGTTTAATTTGTAAGTAAATTAAATTCTATGCTAAGTTAGATAATGATGGGCACTGCAGAGTGGTAGATGTACAGGAAGATGAAGGCGACTGTGTTATGGAGCATAGTTTTCAATAAGGGACCAGGGAAAGCCTTACTGAGTAGGGAATTTTTGAACAATGATTTGAAGAAGTGGAAACAGGAACATGAGTACTGCTCCTGTGTATGTGGAAATCAGAAAAACTGCTCCTAATGATATCTATGTTCTTATACCAGGAACCTGTGGATATGTCACCTTACATGGTAAAGGCGAGCCTTGCTCACTGGTCTGAATTAACAACCTTACCTGCTGTGGGTCTTCTCTGTCATCGGGAAAGCAAACATGTGTTGGGTACAAGGGGATGAGGGTTGAGTAACAAAATGGTAAGCCAAAGCAGCAGCTGGAACAGGCTGCTTCTGGTAGAGAAACATGAGATAAAGACACGGGAAGCCTCTAGAAGTAAGAAACACAAGGAAGGGTGCTTCCCAAAGCCTAGTTGGAAGGCAGCTTTTCCGGCACAGTGATTTCCAAGATAGCTAGAAGTCTGACTTCCAAACTGTAAGAGTGTGACCTTGTCCTGTGTAAACCCATCATTTGTGGTAATTTGTCATGGAAGCAACAGGAAACTAATAAAGCAAGGAAGGGAAGAACAATGGAAAATGGGGCCAAAGAAATCACTAGTCACCCATGCCTATGTAGCCCATACATGGGTAAGATGGAGAGCACCAGAGGGCTTCTAACGAGAGACTGAAGTCTGTTTGAAAAGAGTTCCTATGTTGGATGTTGGGGTAAAGCCCCAGGTGCCTGGAAGTACAGTGTTAGGTATGAGTTTTATAAAAAGGATGGGCAACATGGAAGGAGAAGAGAAACTTGGAACCACAAAAATAAATGACAAAAGAAATGATGGTGGTGAAGACAGGGAGAGGCAACCCACAATGGTCTCCTTCTCAACTGGGAGCCCTGTGGGTCTTCCTGGGATGGCTTGAATATGCACTTCAAGGAGTGGGTGATTTCCACGTTCTGCCTGACAATACATAAACTAAGGGAGGGGTGAGGTGCAGTGTTGGTAGGTGGGATGTCACTTTTACAAATGCTTAATTGCTCATTGTAAAAGCAGTTGGTATTTCACCCTACATATTTTAATGACTCAACACTGAACTTCTTCCAAGTGTCTTTTTGATTCATCATTTTTATCTCCTGTGTTGTTTTCTGCTCCTACCTTGTGCTTGAAGAGGCATATTTTTATATAATTTTTTGTTCTTCTGAGTTCCCCTAGTTATCTTTTGTTTTGTTTTTGAGACATGGTCTCACTAGGGAACTCTGGCTAACCTTAATCTCATAGTCCTCTTGCCTCACTTCAGCTTCCCAAGTGTGCATATTAAAGGAAAACACCATCACAATTTGCCTTATCCTTATATTATGACATAAATTTATAAACACACCTCTCATTCCTCATTCAGTATTTTCATGGCTAGCTTAAAACCTTCATTTACTTGCCACTTAATTGCTCATGGAAGAGCTGCTTCCTGAGTGCCACTGTTCCCTTTCCATATTGTAATCACTTACTGTCTCCACTGTAGTGTAAAGAAGACACTAGCACTCACAGACTCAGAATGACCAAGTTCCCATCATGTTATCTGCCCCTGCTCAGCTGGGCTTCTTCTTTTGCATTTTTCTCTTCAGGTCCATTTCTCTCCTTCCTGGGGGACTGTTTCAATCAGATTCTAAGTGTGATGACCCCCAGAGTTTGAAACAGCTGAAGTTACCTCTTTTTTGCTCTAATTCTTACATGATAGTTCATCTGGGTATATGAATCATGTAGCCAGAGGAGACAGTGATGTGGGAGGTAGATATCTCCACTAGAATCAGACAAGGTACTTCTTGTGAGAGAATTCAGCGAAGCTCAATTGTAAACCTGTCATGTGAGGTTTTACCATCAGGAAGCCTCTCCCTGTGATCTGGCTTCCACACAAATCAGAAGAAATAAATTCCATGCTTTCTCTAACTCACAGCATATGTTAAAAGTTGGCTAAGACCATCAGTGAAACAGTTTCAGTGAACTGGGGTAATAACAGCACTGTATGCATTAATTTTAAGTATTTTCATATTAATATTATTAGTAAAAGATTCAAAATATTATTTTTATGTGCCCTCTGGTTCAGAGGTGTTTATTAAACAGGCTTTACAATTTGGTTCTTTATACTGCTTTTCCTTAACGTTATCCTTCTCATATGTAGTTTACACAATTTAATATGAAGAGTTAGTTAAGAGAGGCACTGAATCCTCTAGTCTACAGTACACATAGTAAAATCTCAATCTCCATGGGGAAGTATATTTTAAAGATATTTGTATTGGTGGGAAAGAGACTGTCTCTCCTCCCTGTGTGAACCTGAGAAATTCCCATAAGGGAGGTGACCTCATGGTGGCCTTTCTAAATGGAGAGTCATCACAGGTCTTAGGATCATTGTCTCCAACACCTGGTGTAATTGTCAATCTGATGTTGACTCCATATTCTGCTGCCAAAATATGTCTTCTAATAAACATGAATAAATATATCTCTAAAGGAACCAGACACCATGGACAGAAAGAATATTTTGTTCCATTCAAAGATGGGTATTTGTAGATGATATTCTAAACAGTCTTATTAAATAAGAAACACAGAGCCAAATACAGAGTGAAAGCCAAGAGATCAGAGCAAGAGCCACTACTACCTTATCTGACCACCTCGACGCCATCGCTTCCCCCAGAGAGAGAGAGAGACCTTCTTCCTGTTTGACTGCCTTCTTATTGCCTTTCTGTTCTGCCTTCTCATTGGCTCTAAACCCAACCACATGACTTCCTTGTCACTGCCTGTCTATACAGACTTCCAGGTCTCTATGGTTGGTACTGGGATTAAAAGTTCAGGTTACCTTGCTTGGCTGTGTCCTTGACCACACAGAGACACTGCCTGCCATGTGATCAGATTAAGGACATGTGCTACCACTGCCAGACTTCTGCTTAATGGCTATGACCTCTGATCTCCAGGCAACTTTATTTTTTTTTATTTTTTTAAGATTTATTTATTTATTATGTATACAGAAGAGGGTGCCAGATCTCATTATAGATGGCTGTGAGTCACCATATGGTTGCTGGGAATTGAACTCAGGACCTCTGGAAGAGCAGTCAGTGCTCTTAACCTCTGTGCCATCTCTCCAGCCCAGATGACAGCTTTTTTTTTAACTGAAGATCAAACCCAGGGCCTTGCACTTGCTAGGCAAGCACTCTACCACTGAGCTAAATCCCCAACCCAACTCCAGGCAACTTTATTAACATACAAATAAAATCACATTTCAGCACAAATAAAATATCACCATAGCTGTTGTGAACCACAAAATTCAAGAACAGGAATCTGCCTCAGATAGTAGAGGCTGAAACAGCCCTATAGAAGGAAGGAAACCCAGTATGTCTGAATACTCACAGAGAGATGTGTTTCCTAATAGGGGCTGACAGGTATGAAATGAGACCACAAAGCGGTTGGCATTTATAATATTATTTATATTCTTCCTTGAATCCAGGTACCATACTGTGATTTCTATCCAGCAGTTAAAAAGCTGGGAAACCTGATAAAATTTAAGCAAGAGTTATTGTGCTTGCATTGTTACAAAAGAGACCCTTTTATGGCTCATGTTCACAGTCTGTCCACTTTCATTTTAGCCCTGATTTCTGAAGTTTCTCAACTGTGAAACTGTTTAAAAGGTTAAAGTTGACATAAATTCTTCAGGGCTATAGAGGTGTACCTATTTTTTCCCCTTTAATCACTTTCCCATATTTTACTGTGATGGCCACACTATAAACTGGTTTGATCTGGACATCAAACTGTTCAGATCCCTTACCCAAGTTACAAGGAGTCAACATACTCCTTCTGGGTTGAGTTATTAGTTGGTTAGACTGAAAGCAAGGAAGCTGCCATTTATAAACACCTACTGTGCTCTGCTTCTTTGCAGTGGACAGCCAATCATTGTTCCATACAAAGCAGAGATAACCACCTCCACTGCCAAAAATGGAATAACCAAGTTCCTGTAAGATCAAATAAGTTGCTCAGTGTTGTAAAGCAAGCACATGAAATGAGTCTTTATGTCACTTATGTCAACCAGGTCTAACGGTACAGGCCTGTCGTCCCAGCTACTCAGGAGACTAAGACTACAACACCACAAGTTCAAGGCTACCCTGGACTACAAAATGAGTTCAAAACTAGCCTGGGAAACTTAATGAGATTTTGTCCCAAAAGAAGTTAGATGCTCATAAACTCCCAGAACTTCTCTGTCTCTAACTCTTATGTCACCCTAGGAGCAGTACTTACATGCTACCATACCAGCTTTATATGCATTCTGGAGATTCAAAATCAGGCCATTATAGTTGTAAAACAAGCTTCTTACTTGCTGAGCCGTCTCAGTTCTCTGGGAATTCTTTTTCTTTCTGCTTAATAGTATCCAATAAAGCTACTTAGGTGTGAGTGTGTGGACTAGATCAAGAAGTGTATTTTAAGTTTTGTCTTGAAGGTAAGTGGACCCTGATCCACTTCCTAAGCCTCTGTAATTCCCTTTCTCAGACACCAAAATCTTCCATATCCTCTCTGACCATGTCTCAGGCCTGTATTTCCAAAGTAAGCCCTCAAAATCATCAGCAGGTGTTTATCTGCAACATCCAGAAACATGTAGAAGTCAAAAGTTTGCATAAGGATGATTTATGTAGCATTGTTCCAGGAGTTTATAATCTTTAAGACAAAAGCATTCAGACAGTTAATTTTGGGCACTCTGACAAACACTACAGGAGACTCCTGAAGCAATGAAGACAAAGAAGAGAAATAAGTCTTGCTGTGGAATTCTTGTGGGATTCCTAGAAGAAATGAGCTCTTCGTTGGTTTTGAAAGATGAAGAGGAAAATAATTTCCTTAGAAGAGAGAGCAAAGGATGCTAGAGAGAGGGAGTTGCATGTATGAGGAATAAAAGGTCACACGTGATGGCTTTGCATGAAGGAAGTGGAGAATAAGAGAAGAGAGAAATACTGGTTTCCTGCAGCTGACTGCTTCATTGAAGTTGATTGACTAAACTAGAAAAGTAGCATAGCTCTGGAGGCTTGAGGTCTGAAGCAGAGTCTCAGCAGGCCATGTTCTTCCATATGGTGACAGGATAAAGGAAAGCATTGTTGCTTCACAGTTTCTGGTACTTTCCCAGCATCTCTTGGTGTGAGGTGTCACCTAACTTGTGCAGACACCAATCCAAAGTGTGACCATCTTCTCTTCGTGTATTGTTTCCCACCTTCCTTCCATGTCTGACTGACAATCTCTGTCTCCATGTGTTCCCACTTATTTATCTGTGTATATAAATACATAGATAATGTGAGTGTGTGAGTGTACGGGTGTGCTTGCATGCAGGCATGCAGGTGCATGTGTGTTGTTTCATGTGAAATGGTCCACATGTGGGAATCAGAAGACAACCTCCAGTGTCAGTCTCTAATTTGCACCTGTTTGATGTAGGCTCTCCTCTTGTTCTCCACTGTGCATACAGGAGAGTATCCTGCTTCCAACCCCAACCCATCACAGCACATTTGTCTCTATATGGGTTCTAGGAATCCAAACTTATCCTCATTCTTCCATGACAATAACTTTATCTACTGAGCCATCTCTACAACCCCAAATTTCTTCTTTTCAAAGGGAAAACAAATCCCAATGGGGTAGGGTCCAATCTAACAAGTTTACTGAAACTATTTTGTAGAAATCTTACCTCCAAATATATTTACATTCTGGGGACTATGAGCTTAAGACTTCAGCTCATCTTCTGAAAAAAGCACACAATTCTTTCTGTAACTTGTGATAAAGTTTTCAATGGTAGGTTAACAAGTGTGTTGAATCATTCATTCATTCAACACACATTATTATATATGCCATGCTGAACATGCTTCTGGAGAGAAAAAAAAGTTTCTGCCTACAAAACACTCTAAATTATTTTAGTTGACACAATGAAATTAGGAAAAAACATTTTATTATTCAGTGTTTAGTAATGAATCATTCTAAACTTGGTATCTTACAACAACAGTAATGTATATTTTTTTTGATCACACAGGGTCTGTGCAATCTAGACTGCTTATCAGAAGTGACTCTGGGAGGCTAAGTTCCTAGCATAATGCCATAACGCCATCATAATGAAACTGTCCTCATGATCCTAGTTGGGGGTTTTCTTTTCATGATGCCATTTGGAGACATTGCTCATATAGCAAAGACTAAGAGAGCAAGAGGAAATCACCCAGAGCTATCATTTCTACTCTTATCAAATTAGCCAAAGCAAGACATAGTGCCAAGTTCAGATTTTAAAGAAACTGTAGTCATACTGTCAAGGAAGTGGATACAGGGGAAAGGAAAGATCTAGAGGCAGAACACATGTGGACTTCGAATCAAACAGTAAACATACCAACTTTGTACACTGGTAACTTTGCCTCGCTCTTTACTCACTCTACAGAAAGCATTTCATTAGCTTGCTCATGTAGGGTGAAGTCAAAAGCATTCTTTATTCTTGTGTTCTCAACTTAATCTTAGTTGCTTGGGAAAGAAGAAAACCATAGTATTTAAGATAAAATAAAGGGGTTGAATGTCTTCCAAGAAGTCTATCAAGAGGACTCTGTCTCACTTGGTGGTAGATACAGCTTCATTGATCCCAGTGACATAATAATGGGATATGAAGTGGCTGTTATATCCTTTGGGCTTAAGCACAATGTTCCCACTACTACTCTGTGGGATCACTGTCTATTTATCCAGTTATAAAGCATTCATGATGTGGAGAATACTAGAGACGTTTCAGTGTTCATTTCTCTTAAAAATTACCAACAAGTGAATGATGTCAAGGGCAGTCTGGAAGCTTTACAGAAATGCAGATTAGATGTAGACTATAAGGCAGCTTCCAACCCTAGCTGACACCTTCCTGCTTTCAATGCTCATTCAGTGCTCTTTTACATCATTACCGTGTTAACACCATCCTCCCTCTATCCATGTGCACTCAACCTCACCAACGTGGCAGCTCCCACAGACCTGGAGACGGAAGACATCTCTGGGCCCCTGTTTGTAATTGAATTACAGTTCAAATGCATGAACCCTTGATCTGTGAAAGAGACAAGGATCTGGATGTCACTGTGCTTCATCATGCAGAAATGTACATTTGCTCCTATGGAGTAGAAAACAACTAAAAGAAGGAAGAACTGGCTGTGTAGTTTCATTTCTAATTCCTGGATTATTTTTCTCCTATTTTAAAGGTACTGCATGGTTATAGAAAATTGAAAAAGTGAAAGAAAATGCTACAAAAAAATGTAAAGGTTAGCCTTCACAACCAGAACTCACAGATAATGTGGGCAGCATCTTGGTTGATTTCTTTCTTGTAACTCCTGTATGTGCAAAAATATATATCTCACATACAATGGGAACACAGAGAATAGATGGCTGGCTTCTTCTTCTTCAGCTTCAATATTGTGGGCATGAACCTAGATCATTTTTTACTGAATATTCTTCAGGAATAGGGTTTGCATGGCTTTGATTTGTACCCTTTCACTTTTCAGATATCTTATTGTCTTATTTGTCATAATAGGGTCTTGCTTTGGGGATTTATTTTTTTAAGATATTGACTTTCTATCCCTCAGATTTGTCTAACCCAAGTTTTTGTTTGTTTATTTTGTTTTGTTTTTTTTTAAACAGCCAGACAGGGTGTAATATGCTAGTGATTCATTCAGAGCACAGTTCAAAGAAGCAGGAATAAGGGACAAGGTAGAGTGGCTTGAAAGGAGGAGATAAAACAGGAGCTGGAAGTTGGACAGTGGTGGCACATGCCTTTAATCCCAGCACTCAGAAGGCAGAGGCAAGCAGATCTCTGTGAGTTCAAGGCCAACCTGGTCTACGGAGTGAGATCCAGGATAGGCACCAAAACTACACAGAGAAACCCTGTCTCAGGGGACAAAAAAAGCAGGAGCTGGAAGATCAGGGCCACTAGATCACTGGCAGGTAGAAGGAAGGAAGAGACTCCATTCTACATCCTTTTCAATAAAGATATCTTGATACAGGGCTTCTGGGATGCATATGCATGGGTACCAGGTAAAGTCCTTTGACACTAGCCTGAGGAGAATCACTATTAGGCTGGGCCTGGGTGAATTCACAGAAGCTGGTCCCCAGCAGTGGATGGGAAAACCTGGGAAGATCTGTTAGAATAAAAAGATGTGTGTGAGCAAATGCCTTGCTTCTGGGTCTACAATGTTTTGCTTATTGAAAACCAAAATGAGACAAAACCCATAGATGTTGTGTTGGTCAGCTTTTCCTCAAGGTGTGAAAACAAAAGAGAAAAGGTGTATTTGGGCTCAGTCTGGGGCTTTCAGTCCACACTCAGTTAATCCCACTGGTCTAAGCCCATGGGAAAGAGTGATAATGGTGCACAGAGGGTGGTGTGGCAGAATTGCTCACACTGTGGTGCTCAAAGATTGCTCCTTCCAGGCTGCACTCCAACAACCTGCTTCCTCTAACAGCACCCTGTCCACAGGTTCCAACACTTCCCAGAAAGTGAACAATGCCTTTAATCCAGAGATAAAACTAGAACTCTGCCTAGAAGTCCATCAGTTGGCACCAGAGCCTTGAACCCATGGATCTTCAGGGCAACATTTCAACACCAAACTAAAATCAATATTTTACTATCAGATTTACAGCATTAGACAATGGAGAAAATAAACAAAAAGAAAGCCAGAGCAAGGGGCTGGAATACCACACCTCAATAAGAAAGTCATCCGCCCTTCCTCCTCTCCTTCAAATTACTCCTGAAAAAAATCTGCTCCAAGATGCTCATCTTTATACACCCCCAAAGGAGCATTTGCAGGGTGTCCCATGACATTCCTTGCCTTCTTCCTATGCAATCATCATGACAATGTGGTAAGGCAGGGGATCCCAATTTAATAGTAGAAGTTCTTAAGCAGTAGAAGTTCTTAAGTTAGCCTTCGTGTCTGTGTATGTGTTCAAAATTACAAAGTAATTTAGGACAGAACTGTAAAGTTAGGATCATTTCACTTCAATATCACAAATCTACATTTCACTGTAAATATTAGTGTTACATACATTTTGGTGAACACAGATCAATTAAATATGACAGTGGAGATGGATGTAAAGAGGCACAAGTATAAAAATATTTCATTCAACAAAAGCAGCATGAGAATCTATTTATTTGTGCTAGCATGAGTAGGATATGACTAGAACCAGATACTACTGTCTATTTCAACGGTTTTACAATGCCAGGCTGTATGTTTGTTACAACCTCAGATTTATATAAGTATAAATATATGGGTGTCAACTATTGAGAGGTTTATAATAGGTGTTATGGCTTCAAGCTCTGAACAGAGATTTGGTTTCACATAAGTTACTAGAGGGGGTGAGTTATGAGATAGAATTCCACCCTTATGGACGAAATAAAGAATAATGATGATATTGATTTCATTGCGATGCTATGAGTGCAAAATGAGGCACTTATTCCAGTGCCAAACCCAGAGCAACTGCATTTTAGCAGTTTTTATGCTGTCAGATTTCACAGAGTTTGAATGCACTATCGGTATCAAGTATTCTAGACCCTGGCTTCCTGAGTCTCACTAATGGTACTTCAGAGGCAAAGAGTGTATAGGAAGAAGCATGGTTCCAGGTGTCAGACTTCCTTCTCTAACAAACAGCATAGAACTCTGCATATAAGAGTCAGTAAGTAACGACTCCACATCAAGTGACACAGTTGCTAGTGCATAGTTAAAATAAGATGCTTTGCTTAGCATGGCTTTAGAGGACCCTAAAGATATCAAACACCATTTATTCCTTTGGTCAACTACAGTGATAAAAATTTTAGGTGCTTGTAGATTGTGGCCACATCCTTTCAAGAAATATTTTGTTTTAGGAGAATAAGACTAAAAGCTAAGATACTCGGGAGGAAAGTACAGTGTTTATTATCAGGGGAAAGGAATTTAGGTAATGGGATTGCTGAAATGTTTCCTGCTTCTGCCTAAGATGAAGCATGCAGCAGAAGTTCCTATACTCCTCAGGGAAAGAGGGAAAAGCTTTTCAAAGATTACCTAAGTCTGCCATGAGGAGCCTAGGACAAGAATGCTATGCCCATGCAGGCACCAAAGGATCAGTTATTCAACAATACAGATTGTCTTTCTTTTACATTTATGTATTTTGCAGTGATGGCGATTGAACCTGGGCCGCTATTGCATGCTGGGCATGAGTTCTGCCTTTAAACAGTCTCTCGGCTCAATGAAAGGTCAGAAGCCACATTTATTTTTAATTAGATATTTGAGATTATATAATTATAACATTGCTCTCTTCCCTCTCTCCTTCCAAATCCTTCCATATATCCCTTGCCTTCAAATTCATGGCCTCCATTTTTCATTAATTGTGATTGTATGCATCCTTGAGAAAGAGCCATGGGATTGGGATCCACATTCCATGTGGAGAACCATGCTTGCTCTGTGACAACAGGTTCTGGAAAATACGTTGCAATTTCCTTGTTCCTTTAGTATTTTCATAACCTAGTTTCTCATTCTTCTTTACTGAGCATCTGCTGGACAATATATATATACATATATACATATATACAAAACACACATAATATACATTAAAGTATTCACACATATTACATATAAAATATATCCGTATGTGTTAATATATTATATACAGTATATGTATATGCGCATATAGTATATATTATGTGTTAATATAGATATGTATATTAATATTATATGTGTATATTTTTTATTATTACTACATTCAGACCTCCCAAATGACTGTGCTGGTGAGGATCAGGTAAGGGTATGGCCTGAGACAGTGCCTAGAACAAGGGAAAAGCACTCCTTTCCAAGCCAGGAACCTGCAAAACCAGGTGACTTTCCCAGGAATGAAGGGGCTGAGCTGAAACAGAGGCAGGGCCCTGCTGGTGTGTCCCCCTCCTCAGCCTGGCTGCACTCACAGTTTCATTGGCTCTAAGTCTTCCCTTTGCAATTCAGCTTCCCTGGTACTGCCATCAGCTCTCAAATTCCTGTCTCATCCTGTCAGGTCTCAGCTGGAGGGCCTTAATATCTCTCGGCTGCCATAAGACACTGAGACTGTCCTATAAACTCCAACCTTCTCATTACTATTTACATTTAATGCCATCACAGGGAAGCCCTGGTTCATGACTCTCACCGACCTTTGAAAATGGCCTGTGTATTTCACCCTCTGTATATCTCCCTTTGTGTGTCACAGAAAATCATCAGCTTATTCTTCCTGTCTCGTGACTGCAACATATGCTACATTGCTCCTTTCCAGTGAATCTTTGCTCCCTCAGCGGCAAACAGCTCAAGTTTCCTGTTGCTTGTCCTAGTTTCTAGACCTTTGCACAATGCATCTTGCAGTCAACAGTGTTTATTAATCATGCAACACTTGGCCCCATTATTAGAGTGCCAACGGTCATGACAAAATCAACTTTGAGTAGCTACCATGGCTAACACTATATCCAGTATGCAGAATTGCTGGCTAGGGGTGGAGAGATCCAGCTGTTAAAAATGCTTGCTACTCTTCCAGAGGACCTGGGTTTGATTTCTAGTACCCAAACAGCCGCTTACAACCATTTCTAACTCCAAGTTTGGGTGATTTAATACCTTCTTCTGGCCTTTGAGAGCACCAGGCAAGCAAGTGGTAAACAGACATATACCTAGGCATAAATACATACATACATACATACATACATACATACATACATACATACATAAAATATATATAAAATAAAAGTTATTTTAATGTAGAAAAAGAGTTACTGTCCAAGGCGATTCCCTCTCCAAGGGGCTGACTAGTGTCCTTTTCAGGAATATAGCAGGAACAAGGGATGCTTGTTGCCTTTGCCTGTCTTTGGCTGCCTACATGTAATAAAAAAAAAAGAATTTGTAACTAACTGGTTACGGTATACTAAGTAGATATGACATATTCCATATATATCTGTGTGCACAAACATGTGAAGTTATTGTTTTAGGAAATTAAAGAGCTACCATTCATTTCTTTTTCTTAAGATTTGTGTGTGTGTGTGTGTGTGTGTGTGTGTGTGTGTGTGTGTGTGTGTGTATGCACATGCCACATATGAGCAGGTACCTGCAACTACAGGTCCACTCTACCTGGCTGTGGGAGGCTAACCCAGATCCTCTAGAAGATCACGGCTGACCCATTTCTTCTGTCCCCACCACTCATTTCTTGGTACTGTAAAGTGCCTCTTTTTTTTCATCTCCTTTGTGTTGGGTAGGCCTTGTTTGTTTGCTGCAGAGCAGAAACTGACAATGATGAGCCCAGCCCAAGGCCCCCTGCCTGGATGAGCTGCAGCTTAGAGATCCCAGCCAACACTTCAAAAGGCTCCACTGGACAGCCATGGGTGTTTCAGTGGTGGCTACCACTGCATGGTTATTACTAGTAGATTTTTTTTTCTGTGCCTTCTACAGGGTCATGAAAGAATGGGGCCCAAATCAACAAGCTGGGCTAGGGACTGGCATTTTGAAAAGCAATAATTTTGGAAGGGTTGTAAAAAAAAATCATATGGTTAATGTTCATTAGAAGCCACAAGGGAAGCCTTTTTGGGACAGAAGTCTTCCTTCAGACAGAGAGAGCACTGTGGTTCTTTCCAAATTAACCAATTGCAAAGAAAATGCCATTTGTCTATGAAATGTGTGCCGTGTTGTGGGGGTGGGGGGTCAGAGAGATGCTTTCTGGCTCCACTGACATCTACCACTGCAATAAATAAACAAAGAGCTGCCTGAGTCCATTCTCAGAAGAGTCATTCCTAATCCTTTTAGGGCAGGAGGATGATTTGTGCACAGCAATCTCCTATCAGCAGCTGTTCCTATTTCTCAGAGGATTCCAGTTGTTTCAAGAGGAAATATTTGGAACAGTCCCCTAGAGACTGTTCAGGAACCAGAGTGACGTCCCAGCATGTGGAACAGGCAGATTCAAGATCCTACTGGCACTCTGGAAGCAATTTTCAAGTGATTATCCACTTAGAAAGATGTTTGCCTTTTCTTTGCAACAAAAGCAGGTTGAGCATGACAAAGATGCTCTGAAATGGAGAGCCACTTGGGCATCGATGTAACTGCAAGGATGGCACTGAGTGATACCTGTCTTCTGGAGTGCAGTGGAGACAAGAAGATGCAAATACTCCTGGGAGCAGGAGCTATATATGTTATGTCAACCTCCAGTCCTTCCACTTCCGTAACACAGTAACACTCAGGAGTGTCTGTATAATGCATCCGCCATTGCACAATTGCTCACTAAATGAAAAACAGCAGGCTTTTCTTGCTGTGATCTTATTGACAAGATTAGTCCCAAATTATTAATATAGCCTTTGAAACTATCATAACATCCAAATTCATAGTAATTAAAAATTCATGAGTCTGTGACGATGATTTAACCCATAAAGAATCTGACATGCAAGCATGAGGACCTGGGTTGAGAACTTCAGCACCCATGCAGAAGGCCAAGTGTGGTGGCACACCTATAACCCAGTGCTTCAGGGAGAGGAGCTGAGATCCATGAAACTCATTGGCCAGCCAGCCTAGCCAAATCCAAGACCTTCAGGTTTATGAGAGACCATGTCTCAAAAAAAAAAAATAGATAGCAATCAAAGATACCTGATGTCAAGCTCTGTCCTCCATATGCACAATTGCACACTTGGTCACAGCTACACAATAAAGTAGACACACACACACACACACACACACACACACACACACACACGACTCAAAACAAACAAAGTACATGCTTTCTTAATTTTCTATAGCTCTCTAACATCCTAGCACAACAAGCTGAAATGCACATGTTCACTGAGAATGGTTCCTGGAACTCTTACTCCCCTCTTAAAACTCTGACCCGAAATTACAGCACGATCTTCAAATACTGTTTGTCAGCATCGGTTCTGAAGACTATTGGGAACATGGTGCTCTTCCTTCAGGATGTGAAGGGCACTTGACAGATTTGCAGATGTCCACCCAACTCTGGCCTCCCTACCAACTTCCAAGAGTGTCCCTTCAACACGTGGTAAAGTCACTGCTGTTGCTCCAAAACAAGATCAGAAATATGTACTGAGAAATGAAAATTTCTGCAGACATTTCTTCCCTGAGCCTTCCAACTCTAAGAGATAGAAGGCTTTATCAACCCAGTCAATTTCAGCTTAAAGGCAAATAAAAAGTTATTGGCACCAAGAGTTCAAATATTCATGGAGGATAACACTTGAAAAATGGCTAAAATATGTTATTGATTTTATGTGCAACTTGAAAAGAATGGAAACACTTCTTATGCAACTCCTGAAGCCGCATTCACTTTCCAGAGTGCTTAATCCTTCTAAGTAATTTGACTATTTCTTAGTATCAGTAAAGATTTTGTGTAATCATTTGCCTTCAGATTCCTATTTCCCGATTTCAGAAATAACATGACATTTTTTCAAAAGATGCGTAAACTTACATTTATGCTCACACCCATGCAAACACACACCAGGAAAACCAGGGTTGTTCAGGTGCCAGGCAGCAGTCTGTCCTAGTAATCCACTTCCCTCTAGGAGTCCCATAGGAGGCAGAACCCCCTCCTCTCTGAAGGCACTTGACACAGATCAGAAAGCCTTTCCTTTATCAGTCAGGGGCCACACTATAGCATAAAAATCCCATACACCAGGAGAAGAAGAAAGGGGCCAAGTCTCTGATTTCACTTCCTCAGCAGGTCTCTACTTAGCTGGAACCTGGAGGGATGTACAGCTTTAGGACACTGTGGGCAGTTTACCTCCAGCTGTGCCTACCTAAGCAAAAGGTGCTGGCGAATAGAAGCAATTACCTGGTGATTCCAGCTCAATCACAACCCCCATAAAGAAGCAACCTGGAGAATTTGGATTTTTGTCAGATGAGTCAGGCTGAGTACTTTCTTCTCTTTACAGATTTAATGCTGTGTTAAAAAAGAAAAAGTATAATGTTACACAGTGAGAACTTCAAAACAGGGCTTGTGGCTAACTTGTGAGCACTCGTGTGTGTGTGTGTGTGTGTGTGTGTGTGTGTGTGTGTGTGGTGTGTTTATGTGTGTAATGTGTGTGTGTGGTGTGTGTATATGTGGAGTGTGATTGCATGTACGTGGTGTGTGTGATATGTATGTATGTATAATTTGTGTATTATTGCATACATAATAATAGTGTATATGACCACATATACATGGTGTATATGTGTACATGGTATGTGTATGAGATAAATGTGGGAGATAAGGGTGATGGGGTGAATATTTTCACAGTGCATTACACACTGCCAAAAATTAAACTTTTGCAAAAGTATAGTTAAGGGCTGAATAAGGATATGTGCAGAAGAAAAATGTGATGCACCCATCTTGGGCTGGTAGAAGACGTCTCTGTAACATGTAGTACCAGGATTGTTGGAAAATTTGGAAAGAAGTCAGTCTGTGTTTTGGACTTACCACATATTGCAATTCCATAAATCAGCAGTAACCTACTTCCTCCCGTGAGGCTTCAACTGCTAACAGTTCTACCACCTCCCAAATCAACACCAGAGCAGCAACTGAACATGTCGGGATGCTTCACACTTAAGCCGAAACACACAACAAAGCAAGATTTTATCTGGTCCCCAAAATAATGTTAGCGAGAGTCATGTGTGCTTGATTTAATACTTTGAGGAAAGGACATTCTCTCACCTCCCTAAATAGTCCATTTGGTCATCAAAATATCTCTTAAATTCAATGTTTTCAGGGTTAGCAATAAGATAGGTATTACCTCATGACATACAAGTAAAATCTTCCTGAACACAGAGACAAACTCAGTGAGATGAACAGGTCTGGGTAGAACGTGACAGACAGAATTGATCACTGAGAGAAGTCTTACAAGTACATAGAAAGTTGGGCATACATATATTCCTGTGTATGATCAATTCTGTATATATTCATATATTATCCTTAAAAGATACTATGAATCATACTTTGGCAGTTGCTTAGAGTAAGCAATGGTTAGGAATGGCAATCGGACACGGACAGAGGGCTTTACTTTCGTGACTCACTGTGTCACATTGCAGCTTCCATGATGAAATTTTTAATCCTCCTTTCTTTCTTTTCCCCTTCTCTCAGTTTTGTTTTTTTTTTTTTTTTTTTTTTTTTGGTGTGTGTGTGCAGGCAGGAGCGGAGGGCTGTTGCAAAGGGACAGAGAAATTGATGGGATCAAGATACATGATATAAAAGACAAATAAAAAAGAAAGAGGAAGAAGTAAAAAGGAAGGGTGACTGGTGTATTAGCTTGGGGTTGCCAGAAAGCAAAGTGTGACATCAGACTTGCTGGAGAGGCTGGAGAAATGGCTAGGGCTACAGCGAGTAAGAGACAGCTTGGTGCTTCAAGAGGACACATGCTTCCAGAGGACCTTGCTCAATTCCCGGCTCCCATGTCATGTCAGACAGCTCACCAATTGCCTCCATCTCCAAAGGACATGACGTCCTGTGGCATATACTCACATGCATATAGGTATGTGAAAATAAAAATAATAAAAATAAACCTTAAAATATTTCACTGGAAAAACTTTTGGGAGAGAGGCGTGAGTGTGATCCCAGGAGCACAGGAGGGTCAGAGGGCCAGAGATAGAGGGAAGGAGCATGTGTACACCCAAGCTGACCACTGTTTCATGCAGCAAGACCACCCCAGAAGCTGTTTGGAACACATCTGCCTTCTCCATCTGTGGCAGAGAGTCATGCAAATTTCCAAACGTACCCATGTCCTGGTAACTAAAGATTTCTCAGTGTTTAATATCCTACACATCTAGGTTTCCATTTACATCAAGCACTTCAAGAGACACCTGGGTGGGAGGTGAGCTACAAAAGAGGCCCAGGATACCACACTATCAGTACAGCTTGCAGCGGTCCAGAAGAGCAAGTTTCCTCAGAGGCCTAGTGGAGAATAAGGCCCAGAGGATCTGGAGTGGACATGGGAAGTGTATAGAGCAGCTTACACGATTACCTATTCCTGATTTTTCTGCTTAAAGCTCTCTTCTGTGCTGTTATCCAGTCTAACAGAGAACTCTCATGCTTTCTGCACTCGTTTATTCTTTGACTGTTTGATAAATGTATCCACTATACTAGGATTGAACAGGGTGCCATGTGTGGAAAGTTAAGTGTTATAAAAGCCTTTGGCTCATTCATTAAGTTCATAGTTTTATCAATGATGTGACCTCAGTACCACAGGTACATAGTAGGTTGTTATGAAAAAAAAGGCACAAAGCTGCACAGAGAAACCCTGTCTTGAAAAACCAAAAAAAAAAAAAAAAAAAGAAAAGAAAGAAAGAAAGAAAAGAAAAAATAGATGCTTTTCTGATATCAACAAGCATTACTTGCTCCTCCAAATCTGAACTGACCAGAGAGTGTCCCACTGAATAAACTATTCCATCCCCTTGCAGCCCTTGCAGAGAGTCCTTTACCCCCAGGTTGTCATGGCCCGTTTCTGCTCTGGGAGTAGAGACTGTTTCCTTTACTACCTACACACTGCCTAAGGGCAGGAGGCAGAGTTAGACAGATTTCTGCACTTAAGGCAAAGTGCCTCTGAGGCATGAGAGAGCCTTTGGAGGGACTGGACTCCCATAGCATCAATGCTCCTCCAGTTACCTGACCAGCTTCCCAGGAAGGAGGTGGAAGATAGCCTCTTCTGAGGTCGACATCACTTCCCTGAGCATCCCAGGAACCAACTCGCGGCCAGCTGACTCTTCCCAAAGTGCTGGCTTCAGGCAGTAGCTCTCCTAGTCCTTCCACAGAAGCACTGGAACGGGAAATGCTTGATTCATTAAAACCTTTGATGCAATGTTAGCTGCCTTGGGTCAGTCACAAGGAATACGCCATATCGGGAGCATATTTATATGGCAATAAACTTTTAATGCCTAAGAAAGTGCCTGAATAAAAAATAAAATCAGAATAAAATTATGCAAATGACAACATTTTGGAGAGCAGGCAAGTTTTCTTCTGGCCTTTGTAACAGTGAAGCCCTGGACACCATCATGCTTCTGGCCTGGAATTAGTTGATGTATGGGGAGCTGTCAGTATTCCTTAGTATTTCCATTAACCGCTCAAGGCAAGTAACCGGAGCATGCAGAGTGCTTTATGGGGCAGTCAAGGAAGTGCAGAAGGCCGCAGAAGGCTTTCAAGGAGAACTTCCCACCCTACTAAGAGTGGAGGGCTTTTTAGAGCTTTAAGGCCCCAGGCTTGGGAGCTGAAGACCAGGAAGGTAAATTCTATGAGCTCTTCAAAGGGCATGACTTTTAGCTGTCACAGACCTTGGTCCCCGAAGAGAAATTGAGGGGTCAAAAATAAAGAGCGATTTTCTCTACACAGCAGATCTGTAGGCCTGCCGCACCTCTGTTGGTGTTAGTGATCAGTCCCAGAGTCCTGGAGAAGCTACCTGGGACAGGGCACTCCAGGCACCTCCTTGGAGAGAGCGCCAGCTTTAGACAAATGAGGGCAGGGAGTAGGCAGGGGCGGGGCGCTGGCCGTTAATTTGAGCTGTTTCGCTCGCAGGAGGGGAGCAAAGGCTGGAGGCAAGCGCTACTGCAGCAGTGGGTAGTGGGATGGGTGGGGTGGGGGCGGCATTTTCCAGAAATACTTGGACTAGTGAGCATGATACAGAAGTTATAGCAATTAGAGGGCCACCAGTTGGCATTGCAAATCACCTAGTTCCTCAGAGATCACTCACTCACCCCCATTTGGAATGTCTTCCCATCCCACAGTGTTTCAGATGGGGTGAGGGTGATGAGTCATGTTACTCTTTAGTCGGATTCCCTCTCACACAAAGGTGATCTGGAGGATCTGAAATACGTGGGAAAGCTACGCGAGTCCAGTGTAGGCGGCAAGAGGTACAACGTTTGATAGTCTGGCCCACTGCACTTCCAACTAGCCTGAGGAGCTTGGGTAAGCCATGTTGGCCTCATCGTGCCTCCGTTTCCTCTTCTGTTGCGGAGAAGTCTAGGGCATTCTAGGCAGCGGGATGCAGCGCCCCGCAGATTGAATGTGGTGCGTGCGCGCGCGCGCTCTGAAAACGACAGGGAGCTCTCCCGGCTACTGCCTCTGCACCGCACTTTGGTGCGTCCTTCTAGCCCAGCTAGGGGTGGAGGAAGCCTGGGCTCTAAAATTAGTCCAGCTTCCAGGCGGGGCGCCCAGAGCGTCCTGCTGCGGGCCGCCTCGTCTCCCTGGCCCCCTCCCGAGCCTCCCGTCTTCGCGTGGCGCTCAGAGATCACTGGTCGTCCCCTAAGAGGACGCAGCTCTGCGGGGAGGGAGGAGGAGACAGCGAAGCTCGGGGCTTGGCATTGCGGCGGCCGCTGCGATGGGGAACCCGAAGCAGCTTCTCCACTAACTGTAGCGGTGCAGGCTGCGGAGAGCAGACGCGAGAACCGCTCTTCCCGGCAGGCTGCGCTGTGATCTGGGCTGAGCATTGGGACCTCTCTCCTGGTCCCCCTCCTCCCTCCACCATCCTCCTCCGACTCCCCTCCTCCGCCCGCCAACCCGCAGCGGTGGCGGCGTCCTGAGCGCCAAGCGCCGAGCACCTCCGCTCGCCTCACCAGCCTCAGCCGGGAGCACGCGGCGAGCACTGCGGCGGAGGCGGCGGGGTGGCCAGCTCACCCTAGGCCGGAGAGGAAGACCACAGAGGACGCGTCTGGTGCAGGGGAGCATCGCCGGCAGAGGCAAGGGTGCGTGAGGATTTTTAGCGTGCTTATTTGGCTGCAGGGTGCACCGGCTAGAGCGCACCTTGCTCAGAACAGCCCCAGCTACCAGGTTACACAGAAGCTGTAATGGGGCTCGGGCATCAGAAAGCGTGGGGGAAACTTTTCACCTTGTAAAGTTCCTGCCTGGGTGCTGCCGGGAGCTGTGGTCACTACCGCTACCAGCTAGAACCCAGGAAGACTCAGCCCTGCGGCTGGAGCCCGGAAATAGGTACCGGAGTTGGTCAAGTTTAGGTCTAGGGATAAGAGGAAAGAGTGCTTGCGGGTCTGCATGTTTGCACGCTCCTCCGGATCCTCATTGAGCTGTGGCGGCTGGCTGCAGGTGGATTTGATCAGGCAGCTAGTCCGCTTGGTAGCTGGCGCTTGCAGCATTAATGGGAAGGCGCAGATGCCAATGGATGCACTTGCAGGACCCAGAGGCGCAAGTTGGGTGCTTGCTAGAGGAGGTATGTGCGGAGCAGGGAACCTAGCCTCCACTTCCACCGTGCAGGAATGGTAGCCCAGCCTGTTCGCTGGTCCTCTCCTCACATCTGAGTCTTGTCGGGTTGTGAAAGGTACTGAATGACAGCAGACTTTGAACTGGTGCGACAGTTTGGCTGAGTAGCCAAGAGATGATTCCCTGTTGTTTTGACGGGAAGATGGACCCGAATGCTTAGGGAGAAAGCATGATTTTTGGCGGGCGGGAGGACGGGCTTTCCTATTTGAAAAGAGAATAGCTCAAGTCTGACCATCCTAAGGATGCTGAAGGGCCCTTGGGGCTCCACTTGGGCATGTTGAAGGCACACTGGTCCGCGCCTGGAGTCCCTCCTGGAGGTGATGAGGGACTGTCGGTTCTCCAGAGTGCAGTTGGGGATCTTAGGGAGCTGGCTGGAGGTGGCAGAGAGGGCCTGGAAGGATTTTGCGTGGCGCTCTAGCTCATAGAGCCAGAGGACGCGGCCAGCTGGGGTCGCTGAGCTAAAACGCATAGGGCTAGGCGGACGAGAGGTGCCGAGCTCGGGTGTCTTTAGCAGTATACTACGTTCACCGTTTCTCTCCCTAGCCGACTTTTGTCGCGTGTGTTTTCGGAAATGCTTAAGCACTGACCACGATTAGACTTTGTGGAAAGCAACTCGTGTTGCTTTTCTCTGCCCTGCTGTAGCATGCTCTGGTGATCTTGGAGAGCGAATGAGATGCAGAGTGCCGAGTGTTCCCGGGCGCACTAAGGCTCATCTCCTGGCTCCTGCTACCAGAGGAAAGGGGGCTCTCCTGGGTGTGCGAGCTGGCCGTGTCACCCACCTTCAGATACAATAACGGGCAAGCCCGGCCATGGGGTTGTCTGCAAATGGACGTGAAGGTAGGGATAGGCTGCAGACTGTCAGGTCGCCTTGGAGCCTGGGAGTCTCCCAGAAGAGAGAAGCGCTAGCATCCGGGAGCGAGGTCAGCCAGTGTCCCGAGCCTCCCTGGGGGAGCCCCACTTCGCCGCCGCGTGCGCTCGGGACCTGGATCTTGCTTGGGGTATTCTGAACCCCCTAAGCAGCGGCGCGAGGGAGCAACACTGGACCAGGCGACCGATGGGAGTCTTTCTCTGCTTTCCCCTCCTCCCCGCCCCCAGACTCCGGCGCGTTTGCTTCCAAGTTGGATCCCACTTCCATTTACAAGTGTCAGACAAACCGCGCCAAGCACCCGCTCTCTCCGACTCAGCCAGATGGGGGAGGGAGCAGGGCGGGAGCCACGCTCTCACTAGGGTCGGCTACCGCACGGGAGTCCGGAGCGGTTTCTTAGTTTTTAGGCCTTGATGTTTAAAAGGTATATAGAAGACAACTGCAAAGCCCACAGCACTAGTGGACACTCGCGTCTCAGCTTTTTATCTGCCTTTCCACCGACACATTAATTTTCTGGCCCGACGCTTGTCTTTTCAAAGGCGAGTTTGGGCGGTGGGAGGAGGGGCCGGGAGCTGGCCGCCAGTCCACCTCGATGGCTTTGAGCTTCAGGCTTTGTTGCCAGGATTTGATTGAGCCAGGGCCGAGTTAAAATAAATGTTGAAAGACAAAAACAGGCCAGACATACTGCAGGCGAAGCTGCCTTGATTCAGGAGATGGAAAGGGCGAACTGCCATCTAGGAATTGAGGACCCAGAGGTCGGCATCTCAGCTTAGATGGAGAAAGCATAGGCTCCCTTGCTGCTGCTGCTGCTGCTGCTGCTGCTGCTGCTGCTGCTGCTGCTGCTGCAAGCTCGCAACTCTGGGTTATCCAATGCTTGAGCGGGGGCGGGGGGGGGGCGGGGAAGAGGTGGGGGAGGGGGCTCAGTGTGATGTGGAGATTGAATCTCATCCGGAAAGAAAGGGAGGAGATGGGAGAGCAAGAGAGCGAAGGGTTGGGGGGGGGGAGAGAGAGAGAGAGAGAGAGAGAAGAAGAAAAAGGAGGAGGAGGAGGAGGAGGAGGAGGAGAGGAAAGAGGGAGAGGAAAAAGGGAAAAGATTAAGAAATAGAAATGATATGGACTCCTAAAAATTTCTGGTCATTGACTGCTTCGATCCACCACTACAAGCCCCCGCCCCTTTTCGTTCTCATTCCAAAATTGGACAGTTGCACAGGGAGAATTAAAAAAAAAAACATGCAAGAAAACAGTGTGCCAAAAGACAAAGAGTATTTTTTTAAATGCACATTTACTTCTGCTCCTTGATAAGATTTTTATACAGTAGGTTTGGTGTGGGTGAGGGGTTCTATTGTTGTTTTTTTTTCTTAACATTGTATAGGGAGAAAAGTTGTCTTCCAGAATTAAACCAAATAATTAAAACCAATTCGATAAGGAGTCCCCTTTGTTGCTTCTGGAACTTGGGCAATGAATGATGTTGGAATCGGTTTCTAGGCACTATGTGAAAGTTCCCAGAACTGTCCACGCTATAACGTCTTCATATCTGAGCCACACAGAACTCGGCATGAGAGACAGCTGGCTGGGAGATCAGAAATTGGTCAGCTGCTGAGCTGGCTCCATCTCTCATCACTGCAGGATTTTCGCAGCCAATATTTGTTGACCAGCGACTGGCTTTCCAGCCTTACCTCTACTCACTCCCCTTCTTTCAATTTTTATTTATTCTGGTTCCTGGCAGAGACATTTTGGGAATTTTTAAATAGCCAGGACCCAGTCAGTCTGTTAAACAGCAATTAAATTTGTGCTGAGCTACTAAGAAATGAAACTAGTAGCAATAACCGGGGATGCGGTAGTGGGTGGGGTGCCCACGACCAGTGTGTTATATAGGTATTTTGCTAGCTCACAGGTTTTGTAAAGCAGCGGTTCTTCTGACTGTTCACATAAGGGCGGTGGCAGGTTGTGCTATTCCTGCATGCTTTCCATGCTAGGGAAGGGAGGGCCTGCTCTAGTCTACACAATGAGTTATGTCAAAAGGGAAGAAACAGGCAGCTGCCATGGAGCAGGGGTATTCAGTCTAATCCACAAGTCAGAGGATGATCTGTGAGGGGCTGTGCTTTTAAAGTGTGTTAATGTTTCCTCACAGACCAACAACCTAGTGATGTTCTCTTATTACTCTTGGAGTTAGGGCTGGTGTGTCTGTGTGCCTTGGATCTGCCCAGGTGACTGTTAGACAAGAGGGAAACCATATTAGTGGGGGACATCTGGTGTTTCCCTCTGAGTTAACTCTAGTGTTTTCCTGCTACAAGAACATTGAGTAGGGTTCCTGTCCTGGGCTCAGGTGGACTTGCTCCTTTACATTGATTTCTTTGATTGCTGAAGTAGTATTGATGAACCCCATCTTTGCTGACTGTGGAGACACTAGAATTGGAAAGGGCATTTAAAAGAAAGGAGCCTGCAGGATGTAGCCTCGGCTCTCAGGTTATGCAGGCAGGAGGATCAGAAGTTCAAAGTTATTCTACAGTCTATAGTGAGTTCCAGGCTACCAGACCAGCCTGAGCCACATACAACCAAATGGGTCTGAAAAAGAGGAGGGCTAGTGTCCTGACCTGTTTCTCCATCCAGCACTTCACAGCTGCTCTAATGCTCACCACACTGAAAGGAGGAACATAGATAGCCCTGTTGTTTATTAATAAGTTTCTGTCCTTTTTGCTTCCTCCTCTCCCTCACCCTTCTCTTTTCCTACTCTTGATTATATCCTTATCCTTATCTGCTGCTTTCTACCCAATTGTAAGAGCTAAGGACAGAAAGACCCACACTGTAACTGCTTCCTTGGGAAGACAGGATAAAAAGCTTTTCTCGTTGGGAGAGCGCTTGCCTAGCAAGCACAAGGCCCTGGGTTCGATCCTCAGTTTCACCAAAAAAAACAAAAAAGCTTTTCTCTCTGTGGGTTCATTTGACTGCACTTGTATTTCAAACTCACTGATTTCTTTGAATATCTTCTCATCTCATAAGCTTTCTCCCCATTGACTCCCTTCTCCAAGAATATTTCAGAGAAGCTGGCCTTTAAAACAATCAACTTAATAACACAGATTGAATTTATTGAGGAGACATTGAGGACTTGTCTAGTGGCTTGAACTCTTCTGGTTTAGCTTCTGACTGTCAGTTACATGGAAAATATCAAATTACCCAATCTAGAGATTATGTATTGAAGAAGAATTCCCAAGTTAGACTCAATTTTAGCCTCTACCACCTCAAGAGTTCTTCCCAACCCCCAAATCAGTTGGAGGGCAGAAGTTTGAGAGTGAATTTCCTGGTGTGATCATGGAAAATGGAGAATGGACCTCAGAACACAATAATCAATCTTGTGATCAAAGTGTGGTCTTCCTGTCAGTGTGATTACATTGATTTCTTTCTTTGTTTATTTATTATTATTCTGGAATATAATACATCTGAACCACATCTTCCCCTCCCTCCACTCCTGAGGTCTCTCATATAATGCATCCCAACCATAGTCTCCCCTTCCTCCACGTTTTCCTTCCCACACACCTCCCCTCTCCCCAAGATCCACTGCTCCCTTGTTTCCCTTCAGAAAAGAGCAGGCCTCCCAGGATATTAGCCAGACATGAAATATCGAGTTACAAAAAGACTAGTCACAAACCCTAGCATCAGAGCTGGGTGAAGCAACCCAGTAGGAGGAAAAGGGTCTCAAGAGCAGGTGAAAGAGTCAGAGACACCTCCACTCCCACTGTTAGGAGTCCCACAGAAGCACCAAGCTAACAACCATGACATGTATGCAGAGGTCCTAACACAGGAATGCAGGCTCCATGGTTGCCGCTTCAGTCTCTATGAGTCCTTATAAGCTCTACTTAATTGATTTTGTTGTTATATATATGCTGATGTAGAAACCTTGGAAGGTTTCTGGGAAAGGCCAAGTATTATCTTCCTTCAGATACTACCTTCTGAAGATGATGCCTTCTTGGACACAAAAGTTATACAGAGGACCTGGATAGGTCTTAGATCTGACATTCTGACCCTTCAAACCCTTTCAGTATTGGGAACTATAGATTCTGTTTAATGAATGAACTTATTAACGCTCACTTCTAGGTGTGTTTTTGTTTTTCATTATGTAAAGCCATGTAGACTCTAAGGTAATTAGCCCTTTTATTCTTTTTACAAGTTAACTTCACTTTCATTGTTTCTCCTTAATCTTTCACTGTTGTTTGTATCATTTGAACACCGTTTCTTTTGTTTTATAAGATAGGACCCTGTCATGTGGCCTGGAATTCATATGTAGCCAGGCTGGCTTCAAATTGAGGGTCTTCCTCCTTCTAACTCCCAAGTGCTAGGATTAAAGGCTAGTACCACCATGCCCAGAATTCATTTATTTAAATTATTTTTAGCAATATTTACTGAAACTACCTCTGTCTTGTAAGGTTCAAAGAATAGCTAGCTACACCCATTGTTTTAAATCTTTGTCTGTTTTCTTGTTGCAGCATAAAAACAATCTGACCAAAGCAATTTAGGGGAGAAACTATTTACTAGGTTCACAGTTGCTGGTTATAGTCCAGCTCCAGTTACAGTGTCAGGAGCTGGGAACAACTGGTCAAGTTGTATCAATAGTCAAGAAGCAGAGAGCAACAAACGCTTTTCTTCAGCTGCCTCTCTCCTTTTCACGCAGTCCACTGCCCAGACAGTGAAACGGTGGATTCGGGATGGCTCTTCCCAATTCTATTAACCCAATTAAGAAAATCCCTCAGAGGCATGCCCACAGTCTAACCAGATCTAGCCAATCCCCCACTGAGAGTCCTTCCTAGGTGATCCTGATTCTGCCATGCTGACCAATGAAAGCAACTGTCATTGCTTTGATTAGTCATTGTTTCATTGGGAAGGTGCGAGATAGCCATGCATCTGCTCTGTAAATCAAAACATATTTGCAATTATGAACTGGAAATAAAAGAGTGACAATGAGCAGGGCCTTGAATAGGAGGGTGAGTGAATATGAGGTGGTATACATTTTTAGGAGGGATATAAAGTTTTCCTTCTCAATGAATGTACTCTTTCACAATTATATATATGTGTGTGTGTGTGTTTGTGTGTGTGTGTGTGTGTATGTGTGTGTGTGTGTGTGTGTGTAAAACATATATACATATATATAGTGAGCTGATCACATTCCCTACCATTAATCTCCTTTTATTACTCGTAATTAAACCTGAATATATAATATAGTCATTGGACAGGCTAAAGAGGTTGTTGGAATGTTATTTGATAGTCTAAGAGGGATTCCAGAATTTATCCAACCCTTTCTCCATTATCCTCTTGAGGTTCTCCACTCTGCCAAGTCAAACAGGACTCTAGGGATTTTGGAACGTGTCTGGGAGCCTGGATACAAGTGTACACTGTGCATTCCAAGCCCTACCTCTCTGTTATCTGTGACTTAGCTATAGACATACAACTAGCTATGGCACAGAGAACTCCTAAGGTGTTCTGTACCTCATAAATTAGTTCTGTTGCCTACATTTCAGCTGACAGGACAAAACAATAAATAAAAACCAAGGAAAGTAAATGGACTGCCATGTGATCCCGATTCCTGAATGTGAGAGGGGCTCTCCATGTTTGTTATTACTGGGGATTTTTATAACAGATGTACATAGTATTTCTGTTCCTCTATCTTTCTTTCCTTTTTTGTTTCTTTCTTCTTTCTTCTCCTATACTAGAGATAAGTGCCCATGATAAGGGAGGCATAACCATAGAGACTTAACTAAATGGAGAATTTTGCCTTTTGCCTTAAGGATGACCACCAAATTACAGTCCAAAGACTATAGTTTTTTGTTTTGTTTTGTTTTGTTTTGTTTTGTTTTGTTTTGTTTTTTCCAGAGCTGAGGACCGAACCCAGGGCCTTGTGCTTGCTAGGCAAGCGCTTTGCCACTGAGCTAAATCCCCAATCCCTGTAGTTTTTTTCAATACCATGCAAGGTCAAACAAGAGAGCTCTGGAGCAGCTAGATGGTGCTTCATGCTTTGAGATATGCCCCGAATGATCAGTACTACTAAATATCGCCAAATATTACTTAAAAGCATCTTAAATCCTGCCATATGAAGGCATTAAATTCAGGAGAAATGTGATTAATGACAGTATAAATGTCAGGGTTTTTTGTTTGCTTTTGTAAACATACGCTCTTGGGGGTTTTGTTTGCTTTAGAAGTCTAATGAAGCTATCTAGGTAAGAGAAGCCTCTTGGACGTTTTGGAAACCTAGACCATCTATTGCAGGTGACATTCTGTTGACTTTTAAAGTATAAATGTATAAGTAATATTTTGGACTTCTGAGATTTATTTCTAGGTGTAGTTTGGGTGTCTGTGCTTGGCCATCAGTGGAAGCTGAAGGATGGGAGTGGCTGATCTCATACATGGAAAACAAGGCAGGCGATTCATGAAGCTCACACAAGTCAAGTAGCAACTTGATATCAAGGTGTCTTCAGCCTAGCTTGAATCTGGAGAACTTTACTTCAAAGAGATGTACACATGAGAGTGTCAGATGCACATGGCTGTTGTATGGCTGGTGTGGTGGAGAGAGGAGGGTGTGACTCTTTCCCCACCCTTGAAGTGAAGATGTTTTATTTTAGCCAACAGATGAATCAGAATTCACAAGTGTATGGTGTCTCCATTGGGAACCTAATGCCAGTTTGATAGGACTGTATAATGACTTCAGAATGCCAGTGAAATGGAAAATTTGCTTAGAATTGAATATAGTTAAAGAATGTTGAAATCTGCTGTCCATATTCAGATACTATACAATGTATAATTAATTATTGAACAAGGATCAGGGCTTATTGACAGGAAGGCTTTCTTGGGGTGCATTTCTCTCGGTAAAAGCTCACCATCTTCTGGATCTTAGCTGTTTCAGTGTGACCATTTGTCATGTTGTGTTTGTGACTTCCACATTGTGCTCTCTCATTTCTTCCTTCTCTCTCTCCTCCTTCCTTCTCTCCTCTTTCTTCCCTCTTTCTTTTCTTCTTCCCCTCTCCCCTTTATTTATTTACTAATAACTTCACAACAGTTGGAAATGGTGTTCCTTCTCATCTTAATAGCTACTCCCACACAGGAAGGATGGATGTCCTCTAAAACTACGACTATCACCAGGGATCTAGGCACTTCTAGCGCCTTTAAAGGGGGTGGGGGGTGCAGGGCAAAGCAGGAACATTGGTAGAATTTCTGTTCTAGCAAATCAGAAGCAATTTGGGGGAATAATTTCATATCTGTAATGACAGGTTCTGTATTAGATTTATTTAATGATATCATTTATACATAGCTTTACATTTTTCCGTGTCGTTTATTTTTTTTTTTTTTTTGGTTGGTTTAGTGGTTCAAATCCCTTTTATTCCTGATTGTTGGCAAGAAACATTTTCCAGTCTGATCGGAGATTGAAAGATTCTTTTTCTTTTATCCATGTAGGGTGTATTTCTTTTTGAACTGTGTTTGATGATCGTAAATGTTGGAGCATGTTACAGTGAGTGAAAGAAAGCCTGTGCATGCTAGTAACTACCGAGTGGAGGAGAGAGTAGCTTTATGGAGCCATTGAGAACTTCAGTGACCTGCTTACAGTCTGAAAGTTGATGCCCTCTGCACTGGAGTATTGTGAACAGCTAATTCTTAAATAATTTTTAGTTGATATTCCCAGATATATCCTCTAACTAGGAACTGTTTAACAGCAACTTAGAATTCCTTTTGTTTTATAGACATAGCAGCTCATTTTCAGTCTGGCTGAACTAAGAACACATCACACTGTTAGCCAGGCTGATGGGATATGCTGGCCCTTCACACTCGCCATTGTTGGGGAAAGTGTATTTAGAGTGTGCTTTTTTTCTGAGGCTGATTTTTTGCATGTTATCTATTAAACTAATGTGACACCTTACTCTTCAAAATTTATCTTTCTCTTCTGTATGATATTTGTCAGTTAGGTAAAAGAAAAGACATGTATGTGTGAACCCACACAGGAAGATTGTGAAGTGAAGTAACACAGGATTGTAAGGTGCTAGAATTTTAAAAGGAGACATTAGATTCACATTCAGGAGAGAATGACTCCACTTGGATAAGGATACTGGGCAATGTAAATGTTAGAACGGGACATGTAAAGTAACATGTATTTCTGAAGTTGCCTTAAATTATCCAGTGATTAGATCATGTCTCTCAGTTTGAAAGAGTAGATTATGTGCATGTAATTACTTGGGTTAATCACTTTATTCCCAAACTGTGTTCAGTAGTGTGCACATTCTGTACAATTTGCACTCCGTATATTTTTGTTAAATAGTAGGATTAATAACATATTACACCTTTTCTCTAAAGAGGAAGGAGAGAGGGGAAGATGTCAGTATTTATGAGATTTTCTTCCTTCTCAGAGCTCATCAGTGGTTATTATAATAATCAAAGTGAATAAGCTTAGATTGTTTTTATACAATAGCTACATTTTCAAATGTTGAGTATACATCACATTTTTCCCAAAGCAAATCATACTTTAAATGTATTCAATTAGGGGACCTTACAGTCTGGAAAAATATTTTTTTAAATGAAGAATATTTTGGCTCTCAATAATCCATCTGTTCCTTATGTTTAGATTGGGGACATCAGATTTCTTAAAAAGAAGCGAATGTGTTTGCATTGTGGAAATACATTTTCCTTCAAATATATGATATTGGGAAAGAGTTTGACCTTTATTCTCTATACTACTTTGAGGAAAAGCATCAGAGTAGAGGGCAATTGGGGAAGAATTAGAAATGGGTGTTATTGTGAATGCCTTTAATTCCAGCACTTTCATCCTAGACAGAGTCAACTCTACAAGTTGGAAGACAACCTGGCCTATGAAGGGAGTTCAAGGCCAGCCAAGGTTATGTAGGGAGACCTTGTCTCAAAAAAATGCAAATGTCAAATGTCCACCTGGTTTTGATATTGAGAAAATGTAATAAAAATAGTTTAAGATTACCTGGAGAGTTAGGCCAGGATAATCCAACCCAGGATTCCATGCCTGGCCTTGTCAGGTTGCTTATGAAGACATTAAGTGGGGCTGATGCCCATCTTAGTCTGTGGAAACTCAATATTGATCTTCTTGAGGCCTTGCTCTTTTCTTCCCCTTATTCTTTCATCGCTGCTTCTTGATCACTTTGTCCCTTCCCAAGTCCCATGGTTGCTGGCTGGAGGCTTGTGCCCTTCAGATGGTCTTGCCTGTGCCCTATCACCTATGTCCACCCCCAGGTCTTGTGGCCACTGGCTAATGTGGGTGCCCTCATGAAGGTCATGTCTACACCTCCCATCCTGTGTTCCCCCATCTCTGCACTCAGAGCCCATGACATTCTATAAAAGGGGGACATTCATGAGCTAAAGTACTGGTTAATTCAAGTTTGGGGTTCATTTAATTTTTGATAATATTTTGCGGAATAACATTTTTATGGAGCAGAATTTTCTACTCACAGTGTCATATCAGTGCAGGAAGATCAAGATTTTGGAGAACGTCATACTTTCAGATTAGGCACAGTCAACTTTATTATTCAAATGGCCTTCTTACTGCAGCTCATATGGTGGCGTGGCTATGCTGATGTTCCTGACTCGGTGTGCAGCAGCATTTCTGGGATTCAGTGGCATCTCCCCAGTCTTTGGTTCTGTACTCTTTTTTTTTTTTTCCGTTTTTTGAGACAGGGTTTCTCTGTGTAGCTTTGCACCTTTCCTGGAACTCACAGAGACCCACCTGCCTCTGCCTCCCAAGTGCTGGGATTAAAGGCGTGCGCCACCACTGCCCAGCAGTTCTGTACTCTTATTAGTACTAGACCTTGCCAGCATTTAGTCTTTCAAGTTGAATGATGGTTTATATTCTATCTGGGCAGTGATTTTGACTTTCACTATTGAATGTATAAGGCCAGATATTAACATTTATCCCTGTGAGGTGCTAGGATTGTCTCATGTAGGATAGGTATTTGTAATCCACATTTTGTATCTGAAAGGAAAGTCCTTCAGCATATATACTCAGATCTTGTTGGCTGGTCAGTCAGGACTATGAAGCTTCCTTGAATGTTCTCATTCAATGTGATGAAGGCAACCCAGGAGGCAGGTGGATGTGCCTGTGTTTGCTTACCTTTCAAGAGCACAACATTGCTTGCAAGAAAAGTCCTGATACAAGAATTATCTACCTCACAGTGTGCTTTCTTGGATCTTGATGTCCAAAAAAGATAGAATAGAACAGAAATACCTCTCAGAGGCAAGCTCTCTTTCTCAAGAAACAAAGATCACATAATCAAGAATGTTTCCACAAGGACCCTTGGAGACCTTTTCTAATTAGTATTTAAACATGGAAACCTTTGTAAATGCTGTGGTATAACTATTTTCACACTAAGTTACTGTCCATACACCCCACAAGGAGTTAAGACATGGCAGTACACA
The DNA here is from genome assembly GCF_903995425.1 of Onychomys torridus. Classification (NCBI taxonomy): domain Eukaryota; kingdom Metazoa; phylum Chordata; class Mammalia; order Rodentia; family Cricetidae; genus Onychomys; species Onychomys torridus. The sequence continues at coordinate 12,129,348 of NC_050449.1, read as the reverse complement.
CTGGGAATTCATATCTGGTTCTGACCATTGTGGGCAAGAGAATGTGGGTTTACAGGGTAACCACGCAGTGACTGTGCTTCTCTAAGTTCATCATGTAAAGGAATCCAGCATTCATGTGGTGGTCGATAAGAGAACCCATTAAAATCCACAGCTTGTTACATTTTAAATCTTTCCTTTTTAAACACTATACTGCAATATAGCTGTTAGCCGAGAACCTGGCCATTCATATCAACATACAAGCAGGTGTGTGTCTTAGGATGTTGTATTATATAAAATGTTCCCAATAACTCCTCCTTCAATGAATGGAAATTGGAAAAGATTGTCTTTCAGATACTTTGCCATCCTTTGAGCTTAACAAACAAAATCTCATTAACATCAGCTCCATGAGAGCATGAGAAATATGTAATGTTCTTAATTTCATTTTAAGTGAATTGTGTTTATTGAGAATTGGCTTGAAGATGCATTGACCATAATACCTGGCAATAGATGTAGGTAAGCTTAAACCCCCTAGTCTTGCTGTGTGTAGCTTTTTCTAACAGCTCGTGTTGGGACTGTAGGTGGGGAGAAGGCTCTGTTCTTTCTGGGAGGGTTTACTGAAATGAGATGATAGTGAGTTAAGACTCTGAAGAGCATCTTTTCACACTCCTGTTCCTCTGGGGTTGGCGTGATTGGCTGAGCCTGTGTTTTTCCAGCCATACTCTGTACGTGTCCATAAGCAGATGAGCGTGAGGGAGAGGGCATATGGGGGCTGGTAGAGGCAAGTGCCAGTCCCATTTTTCTCTATTAACTCACAAGGCCTGCTGGGCAGCAGCAGGCATTACAGATACTTAATTGTGTGCTAGGTAAGCCTGGCACAGCTCCAATATCCTGCTGCAGCCAGAATTACACTAATCATCTGGGATATACTGCATGTATTGATTAGAGTTGGATTTTGTTATGCAAAAAAAGGAAAAAATCCTTATAAATAGTGGGAGAGTAATGGAGAGTAATTAAAAAGGCAGAGAGTTAATTCACAGGTCTTTCCATGAAAGGGTGTTTGAGCCTTTGCCTCCATGCAGATTTCTGGGCAAACTGCACTGGTCTGGGTGCTGAGTCTAAATGGTATGATCAGTGTTGTTACTCAACTGTAAAGAGAATATATAGGCAGGCTGCATTGATGGCTCAGTGATGACTGAGATCCAACAGTCACTTCTTGATGGCTTCCATGATGGAAGTCCTCCCTGTTTTTTAGATTGGGGCATTTTGTTTTTCGTGGTATTGCTAAAAAGAGACACTCATTATTAGTGTCTCTGATCAGAACTGATTTCCAGGTAGGCATTGGGGAGGTAGAATTGATTATGAAGATGGATAGGGGCCGATTTTAGAACACATGTTTTATCTGCCAGTGTCAAGACTTGATCCTAAAGCTCTTCTCCACACAAAACCCTCATTCTAGTAAGTGAACAGTAACATTCTGTCAGGATCTGGGATAAAGCTGCAAGTTAGGCCAGAGCATCATCAACCTGTGTGGTGGTATTGTGTTCCCCAAAATATTGTGCACCCTAATAAATTGATCTGGGCTCAGTGAATGGAACAGCCACTAGACAGACATAGAGGCCAGACAATGGTGGCACTCATACCTTTAATCCTAGCATTCCAGAGGCAGAAATCCCTCTGGGATCTCTGAGTTCAAGGCCACATTAGAAACAGCCAGGCATGGTGACACATGCCTTTAATCCCAAAAAGTGAGCCTTTAATCCCAGGGAGTGATGGCAGAAAGTAGAAAGATATATAAGGCGAGAAGACCAGAAACTAGAAGCACTTGGCTTGTTAAGCTTTTAGACTTTGGAGCAGCACAGTTCAGCTGAGATTCATTCTGGATGAAGACACAGAGGCTTCCAGTCTGAGGAAACAGGATCAACTGAGGAACTGGTGAGGTGAGGAAGCTGTGGCTTGTTTTGTTTCTCTGATCTTCCAGCATTCACCCTAATAACTGGCCTCAAGTTTGTTTTTATTAATAAGTAGCTCCTGGAAATCAGAGTCCAGGAAGACTGCACAGAGCTGCTCTGCTCTGATCCTACGAGTCACAGAATTGATGAGAGAAGAAATGCTGTCCCAAGTTAACCTACGAGGGGCAATTTCACTGCACCAGCTTTAACACGAGATAGCTTGAGAAAGAGAGGAAAGATGTACCTAAAGAATCTTGAACAGCAGAAAAATCCAAAATTCCCTACTTGTCAGCTGGCCCTCAGTTCCTAGCAAAATATGAAAAAGGGGTTCTTGACATTATCAATTACAGTGACTCATGACTTTAGGACTTAACCTCTGTACCATTTGAGATGGTGTTTGTATTTATTAACAGCAACTAATACTGATAAAAGCCTTCAGTGTGTATTCCCTGGTCCATCTCCTCAAATCCTCTGGGTTCATATTCTCCTATCTCTACCTTATAAATGGGACACTGAAATGCACAGGGAGAAGAAGGTGGGGAACATCTGAGTTCTACTGCTGAGTTTTATAGTTAGCTTTCAGGCAGAGAAACTGTAGTTTTTGTGACCACCAATGAGTGATGTGTGGAAGATGACATGGTTCCAGAAGTTTTGGAGTTAGCATTCTACCCTGGATTTTCTGAATTGGGTTTCTCAGTTTGACTGTAGTCACAGCAATCCTAGAGAAGGAAATGCTCTCTCTAGACTACAGCATCTAAAGCACCTGGGGCATGAGTACACAGTGGTGTGGTATGAGTTGAGGAGATAGAAATATTTCCCCACCTTTCCCAGGATTACTGAAATTGAACTCAGAAATAAGAAACAAAAATGTCTTCAGACTTTTACATGACTGTGTGGTCTTCAGAAATGAAGACCCAAAAAGACCCAGGGAATGTTCTCTCTGTCTGTCTCTGTCTTTCTCTTTCCCTTCCTTTTCCTTCCTCCCTTTTCTTGTCCTTTCTCCTCTTCCCCCTCCCCTTCTCCTTCACCATTTCCCTCTCTCTTTCCTTCTCCCTCTTCCTAAGTTAGGATTGATTAAGAATGGACAACTCTGTGGCTTTGTTATTTCATGGTAGGCAACTGAATCAGGGACACCCAGCAAAGCCTGTTTCTTCAGATTCTTCTCTGCCTCTCTATGTTCCTTTCTTTTGTATGGCAGGATGCCTCTGAAATGGGGGACTTCTGTTTACCATGTATTCAGAAAAGCCCTTATGGCCTGGTCCTACATGGAAAGGTGTGTAAGTGAGAGGTTTACTCCTGAATTTTGAATCTAGCTTTGAGGAAGAGGATATGGAGTTCCCATAACCACCTTGGGACAGAGAACTCTAATTTCTGTGACCTACTTGGGGGAAAGAAAGAGACAATAGGAATTTAGAGACCTTCCCTTCCAAGACTCTTTCAATTCCTTCAAGTACAATTTCATTTCCAGGTACTGTCCTTTGGAGTATTCTGTTCTGAGCCCCAAAAATTTTCTAAAATTTGAGTGTACACCCAGGGCAGCTGGAAGCAAACAGAGTCCTGCAGAGAGGGGCAGTACAATGCTCTCTTCTGAAAATGACTTTGCCCTTTCAGGTCATGTGATAACATAAAAGGAAGGAGGAAGGTGAGGGGGCTCTAATGCACTTGATGTCCACTCTATCTGAGGAATCTTCACCAACTGATGGGCTGACTTTAGAACCATTCTGGGACAATGGGTCTGAAACTGAGCCAGAGGATTCCCAGTGACTACCTTGTAGTTCCCTGTGACTGTTTTGTATAGGAAGCTGGAAATGTGCTGGGTTTTCCTGGGTTTTGTTTTGGGTTTCTTTGTTTTTGTTGTTGTTTTGTTTTGTGTTTTTGGCTTTTGGTGTTTTTTGTTTGTTTGTTTGTTGGTTGGTTGGTTTTCTTTTTTTTGGTTTCTCAGATGAATGTAAATAAAAAGATGGAAGATAAAAATGTAGAAAGTTGCATTAGCCTGATTAGGGGTCTTATTTGCATAAAAGAATCTTTGAACACAATTACCCTCTGGCTTTGGACCCTGCTTTTTCTGAATTCCTCTTATCTGGTCCAAGGTCATTTCTAAAAGGCTTCCTGTTTCGTGGGAGAGGACTTACTGAAATATTAATCTTGTTGCCTGAAGTAGATTCATGATGTCTGGTGAATAATTTGAGGTCCTATCAAAATCACTAACATAAAAGTTGCTACTTATGCCTTTGGAAGGGTGGTACAGGGTTTTGAGACTTTTGCTTGACATAGTGACAGAAGAGAATACACACCTTCACATTCTTGCATTCTTTGCTTTCCTAAAACAATCTTATCTGAGTAAGTTGCATGTCTAAGGCATTATGAAGCAGATTTTTTTCTTTTAATTGCACATTGAATCTGATTCATAGGACTGGGAGAGAAGTGAGCTCATGACATTTTAAGCTTGTGAACATCCTTATTTATTTATTTCTTTAGAATATACAGAGCTTGAGGATTTTGTTGAATGTCTTCTCCATTTGTCACTGCTTGTACAGCGCTGCCATTTCTTATCCTTTTTGTTACCTTAGCTGTGTGCATGATTCCACCAGTGTATTGACAAGCAGTGGCATTCTTCCATAGTAGGGGTAAAAGTCCCCACTCTTTCTTGTTATATCTGATGATAATAATACTTGCAAGCACTGTCTTTAAAATAAAGTAGACAAAACAAAAACAAACCCTGAATGTGATGGAAAGCTTTTGCATGATTATACAAAACAGCCCCAGGCTGCAACAGATACACTGGGAGTGAGTTTGGCTCGTCTTATTGACATATTGGCTTGTCTGTTGTGAGTAGACATGCATTATCCTTGGCTGAAATAACATACATCGGTTGGCAACTTACCTGGAAACATCCTTGAAAGTTTGTGTTGATCTTGTTCACAGAACGGCTCAGTAAGTCTTTGCACATGGTAGTGCAGTCCATTTTATATATACAGACTCACTGCTGGAATGATTTTGTATTTACTTCGGAAGGCAGTTTTGCTTAAAGTCACAACAAAATAAAGCAGGGTTAGAGACAGACAGCTTTACTGTTTCAGACCCTGTGCTTTCTGGCATCTCATTGCTATGCAAATGAGATTCAAGGAGGTCATCCCTTTAGCAGTTGATCTAGCCCTGGTGTCTACTTGATATTCCTTGGCCAAACTTACTAAGCATTCATTACTGAGCAATCCTGGGTATTTAACTCTTTGTTGGCTTTGGGCTGGCTGTTTGAGGTTGCTACATTTCCTAGCATTTTGATGTTTTCTTCTCAGGAAGAAACCTCTCTTCAATACTCTTTAGGAAATAGAGAGCCCAGATTTCTAAAACACAATTATTTGTACTTGGCAAAGACAGGGTTACAGAGGATCATTTGTGAAATTTCTTTTACTGCATCAAATGTTTTAATCATTGTTGTAGAATGTAATTCCAGATCGATATTTTATTCATTCACGTATGCAAGGAGTTCTCACAGATATTTTTTATAGAAAACTGTGTGCCTATGCTGGTTGAAGTTCCTGAATTACTTAAATCACATGGTCTGAAATTCAAATTTGATTTCACCAGAATTGGCAGCAGCATTAATAGTAATCTAATTTCAGTTCAGTGAGAACTGGTGACTTGCACTGAGTTCAGGTTATTGTTGGTACTTTATCTGCTTGATTAGTTACAGTATTTGTTTATCAATGTTTGCCTTCACCATATAATAGATAGCTTTGATTTTGTTGTTGTTTTCTCTTCATAATGCAGGGAATTGAACCTTGGCCCTTGAGCATGAGAGGGAAGCACTTGACCGTTGAGCTGTATCCCCAAGTTCAATGGGTGTGTTCTTAAAAAAGGTTCACCCACCTTCTTTTGTAATTGATGTTAAATGAGCCTTCCCCAGCTTGCAAAGCTGCCCTATTGGAGATGGTTAACTTGTAATAATCAGTACTATTTCAGTAGTGAATTTCATTTGTGCACCTGCAGACATGGAGATGTTTAGATTCTTAGCTTGCACAGGCATTGTGCCTAGAGTAAAACAAGGCTTATACAACTACAAAGCTTTAGGAACTATAATGTCTCCCTGACATTAAGAAGAAGAGGGACCACATTGATTGCAGGGACAATTTGTTACCACAGAATTCCAGCATGAGCATCTGACTTACTCTTCATGAGTTAGGAAGGCATCCCTGGACTCAGTTTTGAAATATACACAAAATTCTTTCAGGATGCTATGCTTAGCTTTTATAAATCATACAAAAAGTATCTTATCTAAATGTCTTCTGGTTATGAAGAACTGCTCAGATAGCTGATAAAAACAGGTTATCTTGAATTCTGCTGAGAGGGGCATTACTACAAAGTTCTAATGAAGGACATTAGAAAATGACTAATGATTAAAGTAGTGGAACAGTGTTTAAATGGCCATGTAATGTAACCTTTGAAGTCAAAGCTAAAGAGTACCATTAAGTCTGGCTCCCCAACTCTACCCTACTTTTTCTGACTCACTCTACATATAGTAGAATAAGACTATTCTACCTGGGCAGCTTACTGGGTGCCAGAAGGGTCTAGGAAAGAAAAACAGCAGTTGCTCTAAAGGAACTTAAGTTCTAGGGAATGAGATAAACCTACAGATAACCATCAAGAATTCAAAGGAGTGTGAGACACTTGTATTTCAGCCACACTGGCCCTGAGGAAGGTGATCGTAACCCTGTCTCAGTAGGGAAAAAAGTAATTGGAAAGTAAAGTTTGGTAGGCCTTGGTGTATCTGTAATGAATCCCAGACTCAGAAGGCTGAGGCAGAAGCATGATGAGTTTGAGACCAGCCTGGGCTACAAAATGAAACTGCCTTCCTTCTAGCTGACAGATGAATAAAACAAATAGAAGAGCCTGAAAGTAAAGTGCTGGCCTTTGCAAGCCTGGGGGCCTGAGTTCAAGGCCAGAATCCATGAATCCATGTTAAAAAGATAAAAACAAACAACAACAACAAGGAATCACGATATATACTTGTACTGACAAAAGAGGTGGCAATAAGTGGAATTGCTGGACAGCCAGTCTTGTCTAAACAGCAAGCTCCAGGTCTCAGTGAAAGACTCTCAAAAACAAAGGTGGGCAGCCCCTGAGGAACAACACTGAAGGATGATGTCATTTCTCTGTGTACACAAAGTTAGGTGAAATAGGAGAGGAAATCATATTTAGTTTGTATTTTCTAGATAAAGACAAGTAGTATTTGCAGGGCTTTTCTGTCTGTCATTTTTTTTTTGTCCAGTTATCATGGACAAATCTTTCCTTTAGAGCAGTGGTTCTCAACTTTCCCAATATGGCGACCCCTTAATACAGTTCCTCATGTTGTGGTGACTCCCCAACCATAAAATTATTTTTGTTGCTACTTCATAACTATAATTTTGCTACTGTTATGAATCATAATGTAAATGTCTGATATGTAGGATATCTGATATTCATTCAACCCCCGGGAAGGGGTCACAACCTATGTGTTCAGAACCACTGCTCTGAAGAAAACTTACAAGTTATTATGAAGTAACAAACACAGCATGAGTTTTAATTTTGGATTCATAAGACTGTGTTAAAAGTTCAAAATCTGAAGATAGTTCTCTATCTAAGCTACATATGATCCAATCCTGAGAGTCACTCTTTCCTGTGGTCCTGCTCTGCCTCACCTCTGATACTGACACAGGGGCTGTCAGACTCGAATCCACCAACACTGCTTCCATGAGAGGAGACAAAGCTGAGATTCCATGGTAGCTAAAATGAGTAAAGTATGCATCCGTCCTTCTCCGGTGTCTTTGTTTCCATGACCACAAATGATTTCGCTGGATGTGTTCCAGCTAGGTGAGTTATAACAGCCACAGCCACAGGGTTTCATTTGGGACTTTGGGGGTGAGTTCTAAAAATGAGTTTGCTTAGAGTTAGATGGAAATGTTCTTTGTAGAAGGCTTGATTTAAAAAAGAAATGTATTGCTTTATGTTTTAGGAAATTGTCTTTTTCCTAAATAGAAAACTTCAGGAGAAAATAGTTGGTTAAGCATTTTGCATGTTGTTGGCCTATTGTAGAAGCTTAGAGCTTTGTTTCAAAGAGCATTGCTGAGCATGATGTCTGTGCTCTCTGTTGTCAAGGATGTTAGCAAATGCAACCTGAAAGGCCTCTTCCTGGGCCCTCATCCTACTAATGTGGTAAAATGCTACCAGATGGGCTATGGTAGTAGCTGCAACAGTCACTTGAATTGGACTTTAGATTCTTATTCCAAACCATGGAATATTCACTGTAAGTCATTTTTAGATGCTAGAACCAAACTTTATTGAAATGCCTTCAAATAGAAAGCCTCATCCATGTGACTACTCACTGCATTCAGCATGCGTGGAGAACCTAGACTCTGGGCTCCCATCCCAACTCTTCCCCTGCACAGGCTCAATTGAAATATTTCTCTCAACCTCTGCACTCCTCACTCTTCTGTAGAGTTAGGATCACCCCCTTCTGATTTCCATTTTTTCCCATGATAATATTTTTATTGATTATTTGGGAGTTTTACATAATGTACCATGATCATATTTACTTCCCCATCTTCCCAAGTCCATGCCCTCCTTTGTGACCCCCCAAAAAGGAGAAGAAAAGAAAAAAAGAAGAAAAAAAAACAAGTGCAATTTGTGTTGCCCATATACTCAATGAAGCATGATCAAACTCCCAGTGGCCAGCCCCTTAAAGAAAACTGAATAACCCACCACCCTACCCTCGCACCCCTCTCCCACCAGAAGCCATCAACTGTGAGGGAGGAGCTATACTTCAGGATCCCTATCACAATTTTTAAGAGTTCTCTTCAATGGCTTCCTATCTAGACTGTTTCTTTATGGGGGGCTTGTGGTGGGTGTGGGGGACAGAGAGAGGTTTTCAAAGAAGTCTTCTATGTCTCTTATTCTCAAATGTGAGTCACTGATACTCACATTTGCAAAAGAAGCTCCCTTGCCCTTTACAGTCAGTGACAGCTTGGACCATGGACTTCCACATGGTTTCTAGGGACAGCATGAACCATGGGCATCCACATGGCCTCCAACATCAGCACAGACCATATGATCATACAATCTGCATTATGTGTATATGTGTGCATATGCACATGAATGCAGTACGTACAGAGTCCAAAAGAGGGCATCATATACCATGCTTGTTGTTTCTGTCAAGTTGACAGACTAGAGTCACCTAGAAAAAGGCAACTTCAATTGAAGATTTTCCTGCATCATACTGGCTGAATTGGCCCACGGTGATATCCTCTGCATAGATCACATCTTATTCCACAAAGGGCACTAAGAATAGGCTTTCTGGATAACTAAATCAAAGCCCAGTAGAAATGTTTAGTGGTTACTTGGAAACACTAATTAGCCACACAGCAGTTCAGCTTGACTCAAGAATCAACACCATGTGTCTACACTTGAGGCTCTGAAGATGGCTCAGAAGTTTTCAAATTTTAATAGGCACCAGCTACTTGCAGGGTTTGTTGGAAATCTGGAGATTCTCAAAGAATTTAGGATAGAACTCACAGACTGTGTATTCTAAAGGCTCTGAGAAGCACCAACACTACTACTCTCAGGCCTCCCCTTGGGAGCCATTGTAAGGCCTCCAGAGGAAATCTGGCACGTGTTTTCTGTAAGGAGCCAGAAAGAACACGTAGGCTTTGGTAGCCATTCTGTCTTTATGACTAATACTTAACTTTGCCTGTGTAGCTTGAAAGCAGCCACAGATGAATATATAAATGAAGGATTATGGCTATATTTCAATAGAACTTTATTGTAAATCTTGGCCATTGACCCATTTGGGCAGCAAATTTTGCAGCAACTGCCTGAGGGTGAGAAAACACAAACCTTGAGGACAGGAGTCTGGGAAATCCAAGAGGAAGCCAGAAGAGTGGGTGATGGGGGAGGTAGAGGGGGGCAGAATTTCATTAAAAGTGAGATAGGCAACACTCGGCAAGCCAGTCTCCTGCCATGTGGTGAGGATAGGCATGGGAGTGGGTGAAACTGGAGTAGATTGTTGCATTTGGCACTAAGAGAAGTACCATTTACTAAGCAGTCTGGTGGGAAGGAATGTCCACCAGAGGAAGAGGGCAGACAAGAGGTAGAAGCAGCAAGTTTTGAATATCCTTCTAAGATTTGGCAGTGAGGGAAAGGAAGGGGTGGGGCTAAGCTTAAGGACAAAGTTGGGTCCAGGTAGGAAAGCCAATCATGTTTGCAGAAAGAAGGGGAGAGGATGGGTAGAAACAGAAGTCTGGGTTGAGAACACGTTGCCACCTCAGCAAATGGTTCTCCAGGGTCAGTGAAGCCAGTGCTCAAAAGAAGGAGACAAAAGACATCAAGAGGAAACAAACAGCCTTCTCAAGGAGCAAGACAGGATGGGCTAGACAATTTGCAAAGTGGGTTCACTGTGGGCTGAGGTCTGTGTGCTGTAAGGCCACAAAGTCCTAGCTGGTGGAGATTACTCCACAAGAAATGTGAAGGACAGGAAAGGGAGGAGGCAAAAGTGAGAGCGATCTCAACTGACTAGGAAGAAACAGGGCTGACTGAAGAAATTTGTGGGGCAAAGCAGAGATCCCACAGAAATGGAGTCTGCACTGGCTCAGTAAGCATGGATAAGAGTCTGCACTGGCACAGTGAGCTTAGATAAGAGTCTACAGTGGTTCAGTGACCATGGATAAGAGTCTGCACTGGTACAGTGAGCATAGATAAGAGTCTACACTTGCACAGTGCACACAACATATACAAATGGTGGATTCTTCGGGAGGGGTGCTGCCAGGGAAGTTAGGGTACAGGACATGCCCTTGAAGGAAATATTAGGATTCCGGCCAATCTTTGCATTTCCCAGCCACCATGGAGCAAGCAGGCATTGTGCTATAGCTACTACAACAATGTACTGCCTCTTCACATCCAAAATAATGAAGTAATAGGCCAGCGCTGAAACCTCTGGAACTGTGAGCCAAAATCCATCTTCTCTCCTTATAAGCTGATCGCCTAAGGTGTTTTGTCACAGCAACAGGACCAGGCACTGCTGTAGCTTTTACTTGGAAGGTCTCAGGGATGGGGATGGGTAAGGGCTCATTTATTAGAACATGCATCATACTGTTCTGGAGAACTTTTCCTAAATCCATGACAACCTAAGAGTTGCAGAAAAGAAAGCTGAGGAGTTACTCAGAATAGCAGGTTGTCAGAAAATGTGGGTGGAGGACAGCACACGATCAGATGTAAGACATCTATGATGTAAATGGAAAGGGAACAACAACCAGCGCATTGTCATAGACTTTAGAGCTCTTGGCAAAGCTAAAGAACAGGTCTGCAAGGAAGAGGGAGTCAGAGATGTTTAAAGAAGGATTAAAATCTATGAAGGATGTTGGGGCTTCTTAGTGATTTCAGAGATGGAGTAGTTTAAGGAATGCTTAAGGACTAGCTATAGACCTGGGCTTCTGAAGTTGAGTTCAGGTGAGTGGTTTGTGTAGTTAGACTCAGGTAAGTGTGTTGTGTGGGTAGGCGGGGCAGAGCTTGAAGCCTCTTAAAAGGATATCAGCAGTGAAGGCTGCTCCTGACTCAGCAGGAAAAATCATGCCTGCTTGGCCTTTCTCTTCGCATTTTGATGACTCTGGTTCTTGCTTGTTTTTGTGTTCTTCCACCCCTGCCTGGTGTGATGAGTTGCTTCTATGACTGTTTTAGTCATTTGCAATATATTTCCACTCTTGCATTCTTCCACCTGGCAGAAACATAAAGAAAATGTCCAGACAAGTAAGAATATGTCTGTGTTTGTGACTTGACTTCTGTGACCATCATTTCCAAATCCAAGGGGAAAACATTTCCAACTTCCTCTAACGAAAACAGGAATGGAAGGAGGGAGGAAGAGAGGGAGGTAAGGAGGGGCAGAAAAAAGCAAGAATGAGAGAGCTAGTGAGCTAGTGTGTGTGTGTGTGTGTGTGTGTGTGTGTGTGTGTGTGTGTGAGTGAGAGAGAGAGAGAGAGAGAGAGAGAGAGAGAGAGAGAGAGAGAGAGAACACAAAACTCCTATACGATGGAACATGATTTCCCTATGAATGAGAGAAAGCTAGTTGCCAAGAGAGAATCTCTTCTAGGACAGAGAATGAAGTTCCTCCATTAAAAAATCAGCAAACCTCTCTCTATTTAGAGAGAGTCTCCTCTGTGAAAGACAGCAAATCTTCTCTCCCTACCCCTGTGAGGCATTGCAGGTTGCTGGACATTGCTGAGCCATTATTGATGACCACTCTGTGTTACAGGCATCCTTAAGGGTGCTGGCACTTGAATTGCAAAATGTTTGAGCTCTCCTCTCAGTCTTACTTCTTATAACAAATTTCCTTATAAAAATTAGCCAGACACACTTTCATTGAAAGCATTTAGGGCCTGGCACAAGGCTACACATCTGTAACCCTAGCACTCAGAAGGCTGGGCTAGCAGGATCGCCAGTGTGAGGTCAGAGTGAGCTACAAAGCAAGATCCAGCCTCAAAAAACAGTGCAAGTCCATGCAGAAAATAACTTTAATGATTTCAATATGAGTAACATTTAAATAGAAATTGAAGGTTTTGAAACAAATATTTAGAATGTTTCCACCTCTCACATATAAATCCAGAAAAGGATTAAGCATTAGTTTAATGCTATGATGTTATTGTGAGAACCTTGGGGACATGCCCACATGTTGGCCTGTACAAAGGTATTCATGTAGCCCTAAAATATAGTCAGAAAATGCAAAAAGTGACACATAGGATTGTGTCATACAAAAAAACTAATAACAGTAGAGCAAAGAAATAACCAAAAGAGCTGAGAAAAAACACAGAATGAAAGAATATTCTGGAAAAAATATATCTGAGTCAGCATCTAGTATTTAGAAGGCAATATCAAAAACCCAAATAATTTAATTAAAAATGTCTTAAAGTTGGAATAGAAGTTATTGTGAAAGGTGTTGTTTCTCTTATTTCTTTCTCAGAATGTTTATCATTCAACTGTTAAGAAATGAAAACGAAATTTGCAGGAAAATAAAAAGAGCTAGGAACATTCATTCTGAGAGATGGGGAAAGAGAGAGAGGGAGAGAGAGAGAGAGAGCAGACCCAGAAAGACAAACATTTTGTGTTTCTCTTATGCGTGGAAGTTAGCTTTTAGAAATCTAAATATATGTGTTTCATTTAGAAAAGCCACAGATGTTGTGTCAGTAGTCAAGAGAGGGAGGAAGAGGGGATCTTCAAATGAAGGGCTGATAGTTATAAAAATATAAAGTAGTTATAAAATAGTTATAAAGGAGAAAGGGAAACTAGAATAGAAGGATTAAATGGGGAGAGGTGTGGGATCCCTCCCTGGTAGAGAAAGGAATGCAGGGACTGATAATTTGTCCTAAAGGCCTCTTGAAATGTATGAAAACCTACTTCTTAAAATACATGTGTATATGAGAATTTCAACGGAGTTATCACATAATAGGGGAGATAATACCACAATGAGACATTATATGCTATCAAATAAAAACTTTAGTACCAGAAATGGGTTACATCTTTTTGAGAGTTGGCCAAAGGGATCCTATACACCTCCCCTAACTTTATGGGATATTGCCAAGACTATTGATTCCCCTCCACAACCTGATAGTAAGACCCTGTTGCTGATGACATCTTGTACTATGCCATTAAATGTGGAGGAATCAAACTGCTATTCATCTAGAAGCTTCTCTCCCTACTGACTAGCATTCATTGTGCCAGAAGGCACTGTACATGCTACAAGAGGAGAAGAGTATTCATCAGTCTCCCCCAGCTATGAATTCTGTGAGCTACAATAGGGACAGATGCCTGTTTATGCAATAGTGACGCAAATGTTAAAGATGTAACCAACCACTTTTTAAAATTGCGTTTAAGGCCTGGTCCATGAGCTGGAACTAATATCTGACACTGTGAATGAGACCAAGAACCTAAGACTGGACAGTTTATGGACCTTAAGGAAAAACCTACTGCTATTATTGTTCTAAATAAACAGAGTAATACAATGACTTCTTAGGACATGATGCTATGCCCATAGACCAGTGTATCACTCATCTCCCATTACTGAAGCTTTTTCTTACAGCTGGTGACAATAGGCAGAGAATGAGAGAGAGAGACTTTGGAGCAGTCAGCTGTAAATGGATGTCATTATAAAGCCCCTTCCCACGCTTTAGGATCTAAGCAGATATATTGTAAAAAGCCATTAAGTGATGGATGGCACCAAGGAAACAGCATTTTCCAGACACAACAGGACTGACACACATATCAACTCACAGAGACTGAGACAGCATGCACAAGACCTGTATAAGTTCAATCCAGATAAAATTCCGAAATTGTGAATGGGAGGTGGGCCCAAATTCCCACTACTAGACAAGAAGCTATTTGTAATTAATAACTGCTGTGAATACATTTTATTCAATAGAGTGATACTAGGTTTAGCAGCCACACTCCAGGTCAGGCCTCATGCTCAGGAATAGTTGGCCAACACAAACCAGACTCTACTTTTTTTTTTTTTTTTTTAAATAGAGATGTCTTACATCTGATCGTGTTCTTGCAATATGGGGTGTTGAGTGCTGGTCATTCTAGAAACAATCTCTGTCTCCTTAGATGAACCTTGGGGAGGCACTGGCAGGAAATGGGAGGGTAGGGGATGATATGGGAAAAGTTAGGGGGAAAGAAAAGAATATGATCAAAATATACTCTATGACATTCTCAAAAATAAATAAAAGCACTTAAAATTGAAATAGTTTATTTTTAAATTTATTCTTTGAAAACCCCATATATATAAAATGTGTTTTGGTCAACTCTACATCTAATTTCTCCCAGACTCCTCACCATTTCTTGCTCCCAACCTGAGTCAAATCAGTGCTCCCCGCATGTTTATGGGTGACAGTCATCAACTGGAGCATGGGCCACCTACCCTGGAAGCATGTCTGAAGAATATAGACCCCCCAACCTCCACGGTAATCAGCTCTCAATAGTGCCTTAGGTGGTGGTGGGGGATAAGGAGTGGGGTGGCCAGTCTATGCTATAACTCTGACTGTCCTGATTTTATGTAGGTCTTGTGTATTTGGTCACAACTGCCATGAGTTCATGTGTGCAGCAGAACTGTTATGTTCAGAAGACACTGCTTCACAGCAGTCCTCTCAGGCTCTTATCATCCTTCCCTAAGCCCTGAAGAGGCGGTGATATAAATATCCCATTTGGAGGCGAGCACTCCCGTAGTGAATAGCCATTTCTTAAAAAATGTCACACAAGTGCTCACCAGGCATGGAATGTTACAGGAAAGGCAAACCATTGCAACCCAGTTAGAAAAGCTCTATCAAAGACTGAATGAAAGAAGATGCCAGTAGGAGTGTGAAGAAAGAACAGGCTCACACATTGCTTTGGTGGAACGCATCTGGTAAAGCTAATGTAGTCTATAACATGGAAGTTGCTGGAAAAATTGAAATTCACACATTGTATGGGCCAGCAATCCCATTACTGGGCTCACAGTCAGAGGCATTAAGATCCCAGTACTGAAGAGATACCATTGAAGAAATAGGCTCAACATAAATGTCTTTCAACCAATGAATGAATAAAGAAGTTGAGGCACACATAACACAGTCGGGAGTACTACTTAGCCTTGATAAGGGATGGAACAGCATGGGTGGAACTGGGCATCCTTCTGTGGACTAAGCCAGTCTCAGAAAGACAAATGTCACATGATCTTACTCATGGAGTCCAAAAATGCTGGTCAGAGAGCATTGGGGACTAATGTGTGTTTAGGAGTCAAGAGTGAAGAGGAGGCAGGCTGATCATAAGGACTGTGTTAGAAATGGGCAGGATGACTAAGGGCTAGTGATCTTTTACATAACAGGATAAGGTTAACAGCAATATGATAAATATCTCAATATAGGTAGAAACCTAGAGTCTAAAAATAATAGAGATGAAGATGGTTGAAATGACTTCAGCATAGCAGCTCCATCTTTTAAAATCACTACCTCCCTATTTCCCCATTTCTTTCTTTCTTTTTCTCTTGATGTTTGATTATTTTAATAATTTTCTTTCTCCCACTGGGATAAGAAAATTATGTTTTAAATAGGCCTGTGCCACTGATGGTGTTTCCTATTAAGAATGGTTCAATTTGTACCTTATATTCTCATGTGACACTTGAAAAATTAGGGAAAGTTAGTTAGCAATGGTATCATTTGTTAGGACTCACATGAGCACACCCCACACCTGATGTTTAATGATGTATAGATGCAGTTACCCTCTGCCTATTTTACATCCAGTTCAAAATTGTCAAAGAAAAGATGTAGATATGAAAGGCAACACAGACAAGTTCTTAGAATGGACACAGGGTGTGCTGAACTGGAGATGTGTTTCTCTTAGATGCATAAAGGCTTACCCATTTACCTCTTGACTAAATTTGTACAAATTTAATCCATACTTGACATCTATGAATATTCTAAATACTAAAACATTAAAAAACAAATTTTGAAAAAGTTTAAAGCTCTAGACTAAACTTACTTATTTATATTACCATTATGGAAACTATATTATTAGAAAATGAAAAAGGACAAGTGACAGCACCTAAATTCTAAATATAAGACCTCAAATCTCCCTGCTTTAAAGTGACATCTCCACACATATGATAGGTTGGTTGGAAGTGGGCGTTAACACTCTGTTCAGGTGGTAAAATACATTCCCACAACACAGGGGCATTAGCAGTCTCAAAAATAAAGCCAGGCCTGGTGACTCCTCCCTGAAATCCCAGGCACTAAGGAGGTCAAGGCAATCACAAATTCAAGCTTTCCTTAATGAAAACCTGCCTCAAAGCCAGAGGGCCCAGAGAGTTGGTGAAGACCTCAGTAGCACTTGCTTCTCCTGTGGGAGGCATCAGTTCAGTACTCTTACTGGGGCAGAAAGTTCTCAAAATGTAAGAAGTGGGCATTTCAGGGCCAAAGGGACCTTTGAGCTTCCAATGTATTATTACAGATGAGTGGAGGATTACATAACTAATGAAGATTAGAAAGTGGTGTTTTCTAAAATATGACTTCTGGGCCTCACCACTTGCTGGGTTGGAGCATTTCAGATTTTTTGTCTTGTATACTTTTACTAAAAATTGTAAGGTGATGGTGGGCATTTGGAAAACCAATTGTTGGTTTTAAAGTAAGTTAGAGTGCCTGCAGTTTCTTCTTGCAGTATGGGATGTTGAGTGCTGGTCATTCTAGAAACAATCCCTGTCTCCTTAGATGAACCTTGGGGAGTCACTGACAGGAAATAGTTATCAGAGAGAAAACAGGAGTAAGGGGTGTGTGCCCGTTTGGCGTCTCACGCATCCATCAGCATCCGTCAGAGCAGAGGTCTCAGACAGAGAGCCGAGTGCTCTCAATCCAGGCATGTCAGTAATTGCCATCGACCAAGCATTCTGTCACACCTGCATGCCTTCCTTTCGTGCTTCTTTTTTTCCGCTGTACTTCATTACATATTGATTGACTTCCTGGGTTTTACAAGTTCATAAATCACATTCTTTTAAGAGGGTTCTTGGCTTTTGTGTGTGCAGATGGAGAGTCCTGGGAAAGATTGATATTGGACTCACTGTAACAGAGTGCTCATCTCCCTTCCTCCAGTTTCAAATGCAGACCAAGGCATCAGAAGAAGTCTCCTTAAGATGAAATGGGTTTTAGACAGCACAGATACCTTATAAAACCTCATGGTACTGGCAGCCAGCCGTTCAAGGTGTGATTGAATCTCTTACTTTGCATATATGAGAGTTGGAGAGAATTTACAGCTCCAGAGTGGACTTAACACTAATTGCACTGTGAGATTCCACTCTTGCAATTAGTTATAAACATCATTACCTGATTGCAAATCTATAATTCTCGAACAAGATGGAGCAGACTCTCCCGTCTCAAAGGGCTGCCTTTTAGATTACCTATAGCTAACATTACATGAAGAGAAACTTGTGGTTTCTTCTACACTTCAAATTTTTTCAGTTGTGTAGTTATTAGGGATCAATGTATTGTTATTAATTTATTTTGAAAAGATCCAAAATTCTTTCAAATATGGGCATTTAAAATTGTGACTTCATGCAAGGACTTTAAGTTATGAATTTCTTGTTTATAGATACAAAGTGGCTATAGAAACTCTGCAAGGGTACATTTCCTATTTTTAGCACCCAAGTAATTTTGATTATAACATAAACCAGATATTTGACATTTTAAATTCTTACTTATAGACAGCTCTTAAACATTTTTCCCATATACAGATACCAGTTTGTATTTTTTCCATCTAAGCATTTTTATTCTACCATAGAGCAGCTATATAGTATTTTTTTATGGAAAGGTAATGTAGGTATACAGTGTTGACACCCAGCATTCTTTTAAGCAACAAGTCAGCCAACTTTGCAGATTGGTGGTTCATTATTAGAAACAAAGGACAGTATTTAGGCTGCCTTTAATATTAACTTGGAGATAATTTGGTTGTTCCTTTCTGAATTAATTTCTCACAGCCAGTGGAGTACGTCCAAAGCAGAAAGGATCAGCACTCCTAGGGCTGGTAGGCTTGCTGTAGAAGCCTGGCTGAGCCTTCCTGTGGGTGAGAAGTGGCTGCCTGGTGGGGAGGGGCAGGCAAGGGGCAGAGCTTTGGGGGGAACTCGGAGCAGGTGTGAGAAGGAGTCTCAGAACCATTTCCATGTTCCTGACTAAAGAAACTGCTTGTGTTTTCTCTGTGAGGAGGAGACAAAAGGGGGAAAGAAAGCTTTCTAGGGATGGCTGTCAATTCTTCACAGAGTTTGCAAACAGAATTTATAGGCACAAGTGTGTCTTCTGTACTGTTTAGGAAAATGACATCCATACTCACAATGTTGCTACAGAAAGTCAAATCTGCAGTTTGCTGTGATAAAGACAGCCCTGTTTGCTGCAGATCAATCAAGTAGCACTGTACATGTGGTATTTACTTGAGACATATTTAGTAAACACACAACTCCAGAGGAGCCTCCCTTAAACCAGACAAAATTCAAGTACTTCAACAGAAAGAAGAATTACTAGTCATGAGAACCCACACAGATCCTGAACTGAGCACTGACTGTCACTGGAGAGTCCCCCCCAAACCTCACAACTGTGGAGACAGGTGCTGTGTGGGCAGATAAGAGCTCTGAACCCGAAGTAAGGAAGTTCGAATGTGTTCAAGGCCAAGCTTTTCTTCAAAGCTGTAGTACAGATCTTCCCATAGTAACTGGAAGCATCTAATTATTTGTCTTTATTAATGTAGAAGAACTATTTAGAATGCAACATTTGGACAAAAAGAGTAGGCACTTAAAATTAATTAATAATTGATGAAGTTATCAAAATGATATTATCTGCTCATGTTCAGACTATAGATTTTCCAGTCATTTTTTTCCCGTTCTAACTTTGTCACTGCTTATTTCTCAGGCAATATGCTTTCAGGATTAAAATTTGTTTTACTATTAATTACAGTAGGGATATTGTTGTAGACTATTATTTTAAGGTGTGTTACTTTTGTTTATATTGCATTTGTTTAACTCTGTGAAGCTGTGTTACTGTGCCTGTCTAAAACACCTGATGTTCTAATAAAGAGCTGAATGGCCAATAGCGATATAGGAGAGAGAAACAGGCGCGGCTGGCAGGCAGAGAGGATCAATAGAAGGAGAAATCTAGGAAGGAATAAGAAGAAGCCAGAGAAGGAGGAGGAATCCAGTGGCCAGCTACCCAGCTACACAGCAAGCCACAGAGTAAGAGTAAGATTTACAGAAGTAAGAGAAAGGGAAAAGACCAGAGGCAAAAGCTAGACACTGATAATTTAGATTGAGAAAAGCTGACAAGAAACAAGCCAAGTTAAGGCTGGGCATTTGTAATTAAGAATATGCCTCTGTGTGTGATTTATTGGGGAGCTGGGTAATGGGCTCCCCAAAAGAGTAAAAAAAAAAAACAATAACAACAGGTTATAATTTCAAAAAGGATTAAAAAAAACTGCTGGGAAAGCTCACAAAAGCTCACAACTCTCTGCTTTTGGATGAGTCTGTTAGATTAAATAAGGACTTGGATCCTATGTTTCAGGCAGTTTTGAGAGGAGAAGACAAGGCCTGCTGTGGAAGGCTCAGTACTTGGTTGGGAAGGAAAAATGTGAAAGAAGTTGAGATAAGACCTAGTTCACTTTCATCTACTTCTTTCAATTCTCTAAAATCTTGGAAGGCTCTACAAACTGAGCATTCATTTTAAGTGCTGTTTGATGGTTTGTTTTTAACTTAGAAAAACACCCCTTCTTCACTATTTAGCTTTAACTACTTAAAAACCCCACCAAAGTGAACTGTTGATTACTCTTAGAGCTGATTAAGTTATCTGGGTTTCTGTGTTATTTCCCTGTCACCGGTTACCGCTCCATGCACTAATACAGGACAGAGGGTCTTGAGATGATAAAACCAAAATCCAGTATGGGCTGGGCGCAGCTTCCACAGACTCCCAGGGAGTCCGGAGCCATACTCCAAGTGACAAAGTAGCAGGAGAGAGAATTGATGTGGCAACTGTGCCTATGACATGTCTTTTGAAGAATCCTGCAAATTGGGAGTATTTTCTACCAAGGTGCAAATCTGCAAAAGGAGAGGAACAGTGGCACAGAACCCAGAACAGAACCAGCTGAATGGACCCACCCAGACATGCAGCTTTAGTAGCCTTGGTCAGGGACCATCCAGGCCACACCTACCTCTCTTATTGCCAAGAAGGGAATAGCTACACAGCTGCCAGCTGGAACTAGAGCTGTGAGTTTGTCCCAGTAATATCACAATTAACTGAATATTGACGTGACACTGACGACAGCCTTCTGCTAAACCAAGTCTATGGAGAACCTACAAGAATGCACCTGGCTGCAAGGGTCACTGAAGCCATCTATTCTACTGTTTCGTTTCCCTTCTCATCCCTTCCCTTCCCTTCCCTTCCCTTCCTTTCCCTTCCCTTCCCTTCCCTTCCCTTCCCTTCCCTTCCCTTCCCTTCCCTTCCCTTCCCTTCCTTTCCCCTCCCCTCCCTTCCCTCCCCTCCCCTCCCCTCCCCTTCCCTTCCCTTCCCTCCCCTCTCCCCTCCTCTCCCCTCTCCCTTCCTCTCCTCTCCTCATGTGTCCTATGAGTCCATCAACCTTACAGATGTCTTTAGGAGTTACATTTTGGTATGAAAGTTTCCTTTAAGTCCTGGTTCTCAAACCTGGATCTCCATAAAAACCACAGGAGCCCCGAAAGATCACTTCCCTGGTCATACTGTCTTAGACCACTTAACTGGGCAAAGAACATAAAAATAATTGCAAGTAAGCCTTCCTCTGCCACAACTAAGACTCTTTCTTTCTGAATCATGGCCGGCAGTACTTCTGAGAAGGCCTCTCTCTCTGTTTCATTAGGCAGCTCTTTATCTCATCTCTTTATAGATCTGGGGACAGAGGATGAGCTCACAAACCTTACTTCCCCAATTAGGTCTTGACAATCACTTTAGGACGTGAATTTAGCCTGAGTACTTTCTGTTCTCTCTGAAATGCCACACCTTCCTTCCAATATTGGCCTTTGCTCAAATCAAGCAGCATCAGCAGGTAGACTTTCCTCTCTTTCATATCCATAAGGCCACACCAGCTTGATTTTCTTCCCTTTGGGGTGTCATGGGGTCCTGGGTCCAGCCCTTGTATAGTCAGCCAAGTTTCTTACTGAAAAGTTGAAGCTGTTTCTCCTGCTTCCTAATACCGAGTGGATAGTGTCCACTGAGAGGAGACAAAACAGTCCCTCATGAGTATATGTCCTTCTTTCCTCCTCTGAGATGGATTCTAATCCCTTGCTTCTTACAATGCATTTTAAATTTGTTCCTACTCCTTGTGAGGGTCTTTCTCCAGTGGATATTTCTTTTCTTTAGTGTAAATATATCCTATAAAACACTTACTTTCACAGGTTATCAGCTTTGCTTCTGTTCTTTGATATTTTGAAATTAAAATACAGTTATACTGTTTTCCCCCTTTGATTTCCTTCCTCCAACCCTTCTTAAGAAACTCTCTGCTTTTTCCCAAATTCATGGCTCTGATTTCTTCAATTGTGTGTGTGTGTGTGTGTGTGTGTGTGTGTGTGTGTGTGTGTGCATGCACGCATTCCTAAATATATAAATACAACCTATCCTGTTCAGTCTATATAATGAGATACACACACTACACACACACACACACACACACACACACACACACACACACACACATATACACACACACACACATATTCAGGACTAAATATATTTTACTTAGTCCTTAGTTTCTGTTCTGAGAGTTTTCTCTGGAGCATGAGTCCTGGTGTTCATTTGCCAGGAGCACCTAAGACATATTTATTGGCTCCTTGGAAAGGAGACCAACTGGGCAGCTAAAGGGCCATTATTCAGTGTTGGGATTTACAGAGACCATTTCCTCACAGAAACTCGGGTTTCTTTCCATGGGAAATAAAGCTTTTCTAAGGCAAAATTGTAGCTGGGATTTAGCCATGATTTTTCTCCAGTACATTTTTTTTAGCAGTGAGTTTTAAGAAAGCCAGCCATTGTGAGGAATTTGTTTATTGAACTGTCCAAGGTGAAGCATCCAGGCTGAGAACAGATTTGCTGTGTTATAGAATCTGCAGATTGGAAGGGGCCTAGTGGGGCTCCTGCTCTGGAAAAATTGGAAGTGTTTCACTATTGATGAATTCTGAACTGAAATTGGCATAGAAGATTCCTGGACTGCTTTGAGATTTCCCTCATTTGGACTTGAACACTTAAACTAGTTCAGATCAGTTAGCAACAGTCCTTCAAGCCTATAAGGCAGAGATGTCATTTCATTACATCAAAGATCCCCATGAAGCCCCAGATCCAAAGCAGGTAACAGCAGTGTCAAGGGAGCAGGGCAGGGAGCTCCACATTCTGGTGGCCTCCAAATGGACAACACCAGCCATGTCCTGAGAGATGGAAGGAAGGCCCATGTTCTTTCTGTCACCTATGGAAACTGTGAAGCCTCTTCTGCACCAAAAGCTGGACTTTGTACATCCAAACATGAGCAGTGAGGTGCACCCTAAGAAAGGATGAGACTCTGACAAAAGCTTGCAGCACAATCCATGATGATGAACTAATCAGAGACAACTTTATTCACAAGACCCTCACAATGAAAAGTTGTATTAATGCATTTGTTAAAGCCTCTGAGAGACAAAGGGCGAGAAACAGAACTTTTAAACAGTTTGGCACCCTGCTAGGGAGCAGTGCTGGTCCTGCCTGCTGAGCCTTTGAGAAAATTAGGGTGTTGCTATGGATTAAATCTTTCTGAGCACCAGAGTGGTTTCAGGTAAATTGCAGGCTGAGGCTGAATGCCCCAATCCTCAAGCTCACGGAGCATGGAGAAGAGGGTGTTTGGAGGCCAGGATACCCTACTGAAACCATGCAGTAGCTGCCCCCGCCCCTAGAGTTGTTGGGAAGACTGGTAATTGGAAACCTTATTGGCAGCTAGGATAGGGATCTCTGCCTCATGCCACCATCCAGCTAGAAGCAGAGATCCTGACTTTAATTACTTGCATAATTTTTATCCCAAGGTTGTAAAAAAAAACCCTACTTAGTTATTAGATAATTATGAATTTTAAGACTTGAAAAATCACTTCCTTACAAATGTCTTCTGGGTGGATATAATATGATCTTTCCACTACTTTATATGCCTGTGTGTGTGTGTGTGTGTGTGTGTGTGTGTGTGTGTGTGTGTGTGAGCGTGTGAGTGTGTGAGTATGTGTGTGAGTGTGTGTGTGAGAGTATGTGTGTGTGAGTGTGTGTGAGTGTGTGCAGGTGCATTTGTACATGTGCACATGCTTGTGTAGATGGAAGGACAAACTCAGGTGTCATTCCTTACTTTTGGAGACAGCATCTTTCATCACCTTTAAGTCAGACAGGCTAGCCAGCATGCTCCCGTCATTTTTCGGCCTTTGTCTCTCTGGCACTGTAATTACAGTGATGTTCCTCCATACCTGGCTTTAAACATGAATCTTGGGATCAACTCAGGTCCTCATGCTGGCAAGACAAGCACTTTACCAGCTGAGCTATCCTTTAGCCCCAATTTTTTCATTATCCAATCTGTGTCTCCCACTTCTGTGACTGCCATATAGAATAGAACCACTGATACACAAAGAACTGTAGGCGATTGAAGAAAGTTGGGAGCAGGAGAGGTGGTCCTTCCCAAGGAAGTGCATACCAATTGGTTGTCCAGCGCCAAATGGTCATCCTTGAAAACATACATACAAGTAACATTATATGAACTGAACAGGCTATGTTTAGAAATGTACATGTATGTACATATACATCTACATAGATGCATGCAATAACAATTAGTGGAAAAAGTGGCAATGAATCTGAAGGTCAGTGGGGTTGAGTATATGAGAGTGTTTGGAGGGAGGAAAAGGAAGGGAGAAATGTAGTTATAATCTCAAAAAGTATATTGCATAAATGAATGAATGAATGATGGAATAAGGATTGAATGGGATTCTGACATGGTTATCAGAGGAAATGAACAATTTTGAAGATTCTACTGCCTAGGATAGAACCTTATTCTGCCTTACCCAGATGCTTTGAGGCTGGGAATTATCAAACCTTTCTGTGCCTCAATGTTCTTCTCTGTAACGACATGATAAGAATGATAGCTACTTCCTAAGGTCTTGTCACTAAGAATGGGTCTCATACATGATGGATAAGACATGTGTGTCAGAGGAGATATACAAGAACGAGCCCATTATAGAACAAAGTGAAAGAAGGTTGCATTGCCGTCCACATTTCAAACGCCCACTAACTAGATGCATAACATTTCCTGTGAAAGACATGCCAAGAGTGTGTGGATCCAGATGGACAGTCCATTATGTAAATAGTTGACATGGGGAGGTGACAGCTATCCCATTCTAACAGAGAGGTTACACAATCATTGACTTTCAAGTAACTAGAGGGCTGAACTCTGATCCAAATGTCTTTAATTTGAGTGCAGAACTGTTTTCAAAAGTGCAGAATTCTGGTGGAAGATGGCACTCAGCTGGTTGAGTGCTCGCCTAGCATGCAGGAGACCCTAACTACCATCCTCAGTACTGTATAAAACAAGCATGGGCAAAATACAAGGTTCTTGGTTTCCCTCAGAAACCTCATCTTCAATTCACCGGTGTGCTTCTGTGTGAGCAAGATTCTTTTTGTCTAGGTTTAGACATGTACTATCTGGAGACAGATGGGCGTGAGTGGAGTTTACAACCACACTGGAGACCACAGAAACAAACAAACAAAAATTATCCTTCAGTGGATTATGGAGGTAGTGCTGCAGACCAAGCCTCTATGCAAGCTTTCGGACTAGATTTCAGATTCCCAGAGCCCATGGAAGACGCTAGGTAGGCAAGAGAACCCACTTGACTCCCAGTGCTCAGGGGGCGATATCCACTGAGCATGCTGGCTGTCTTTAGGCTCAATTGAGAGAGGCTGCTTCAGTAACTAAGGTAGCAAGACTGGGCCTCCACACACATGTGAGATACTTGCAATTCTGACATTTATACATGTGTACCTGCACACATACAACACAAATAGTTCTCCAAATGAGATTTTTTCAAAAATAATTAGCATATGTATGTATGCATGCATGACTGAATAAATGAATGACATGGAATTTGAAAACCACAGTACAAAAGAAATGTCCTTTGACATGAAATAATCTAGCTATTTCTAATCATAAAGTACTATATTTCTTGGAGTCTTATTAGTAACTGTCTTGTCTTAGCACTGATATCTGGTATGGACTTATTCTGAGTTATAGCATGTTTTATGCTAAGCAGTTTATGTAATTTGTTTCATGTTCTTAAGTATTCTTCCTGTGAGACACGGGTATTGCCATGTCCATTTTAATGTTGAAAAGACAGAAATTGGATGATCTTACTTATTTCTGAGACTACATGGCTAATTAATTTTGTATCCATGATAAGAACCTAGTCCTGCATTGGTCTCAGGGCTGTGTACTCTGAGTCACAGTTTGGCAATGTGGCAAGCTCAAATGCATTGATTAGAACACTAACAAGATGCTCTAGGTTGGAGGACAAGTGTCCAATGCTGATCCTCTGCTCTATTACTTGTTTGAGGGTTTTAGAACTCTGCCTACTCCTTCAGAACCAGGAGTAAGTATTTCTCAGTAAACCTGTGTACGAGCAGCTATGGCAAGTCTAACACAGAAGCACACATCACCCTCCTGTGGTCCTTTCTTCCTGTGCCTTCGCCAGTCTTCCTCTACTCCACCCCCTGGAACAAATAAAAGAAGAGATCTTGGTTTTAATGGCTGCTTGCAATTTCATCTCAGGTCTTGTTATAAAGTTTACATCGAAAGCTTTACAGTGGTACCAAGTTCAAGCTAAATTTGAAAGTAGCTGTGGGAGAGATGGCTTTAACATTTCCCTGGGGAATTGGACTGGAAAATTGCTGGAGAGCGAGCTGCAGGGAACAATCATGAATTGGCCTCTTGGGCTGGACGTAATTACCTAATGGATTCTCCATCTCTGAAAATTTTGAGGAAGGAAAAAATTACCCTAAAAATAACAACAAAAATGTGAAACCTACAACCTTTTCCATTTCTCTCCAGAACTATAAACCCCAGTCTCTCTGTGGCGCCTTTGAAGAATGAGTGTCCACTGAGGAGAGACCAGCAAGGGGCAGACATGTGGAAGAGAAATGGGCTTGGTGTGTGATTGAAAACTCACAAATTGCATAGTTCTACTTTTTCAATAACTCTTCAATGAATGTGGCGAATCCAGATCCTCTAGAGATTGTTTTGGGTAGAGAATATATGTAAATACAGTATATATTCTATATGGTGGGTATGAATGTGTGGGGGTCAGAGGACCGCTGGCAGGTGTCAGGTTTCTCTTTCTTCCATGTTGGTCCTAGGGACTGAACTCAGGTTGTCAGACTTAGCAGCAAGTACCTTTACCTACTGAGCCATCTCTCTAGCCTAGGAACTCTATTTTAATGAAAAATGTGACCTAATTGTGACTATTTTACTTTTCCAAAGACTCTGAAGGCAATTGCGGCCTGGCTCCAGCTGTTTGTGTACAGCACTTTCTGATCCAAGTGCTCCACTCTATAATCAGTTTTACCACATACCCACATCAGGGTCCCCTCCTCTTGCCTGGAATTTTCTTGGGTCCAGGAACATTAATCCTAGCTCTCCCACTGACACCAGGTACATCACAATACATTTTCTGTTTTAATGTGATTTGTTATTATTACCCAGAGTGCCCTGGGGATGACAAAGCATCTACTTGTTCTCTTACTTATTATATTTTCATTATTAGCTCTGGGAATACATATGCTTCAGTACAGGATGATTCCCAATATAGTCATTGAAAAAAATAAATGTGAGAGCTTCCTGAGTGCCTAATGTACAACAGCTAAGGCAAAACTACAACTACAGTTAATGCCCACTCCTTGTTTTCTCGGTGGGGAGAGGTAAGTCATTTGCAGAAGAATTTAAAATACAGGGCACATAATGACAAGAATTGCAAGGGATCAATGTACTATGAAATTCAAATGAGGAAACTTTGTCCTGGCTTGAGGTACCATGGGATAGTTCCTGAGACACAGCTGTAGTGTTGAGTGAGCTACAAAGGAACATCTCAATTGAATACAGCACCAGAACAAAGACCCAGTACTGAGGACAGAGGTATCATGGAAGCAATGTGTGAATCTTTTCACTCCATCAGAAGTTTGCCTGTGTGATATTTGTGGTTGGGAATACTGATGCTAAATATTGAATAGTGCAAAATGTCAAGACAGGACCTTGGACTTTATTTACTTGGCAGTTGGGTTTCTTGAGAACTTGGCATTGCTGTGTGAGCCATGATTATTATGGAGCTATATGGAAGTAGGCATTGTGTAATGAAGATCGAAGGAATACTGACGAAGAGAGGGAGTGGTGCCATAAAGACTAGTGAGTAGAGATGAATTTGACGATGGAGAACACTAGAAGAGTAGAATGACCATGTGGGCCAGAAACCAAAGACCGTGAAAGAAAAATCATAAGTTCCCCACTAGTTTGTTCAGAGGGAAAGATTAGAAGTTAGATAATAAGGAGAAAGTTAAAAATATTAAGAGAAATTGGTGAGAAAGTAATGATGTAAATACTGTGGTGGAATTGGGCAGAGTGGTTGGCGAAAGTTAAGAGTTGATAGACAGCCTAGGGGGCCAGTCTGGTCAAGCCTCTCTCTCTCTCTCTCTCTCTCTCTCTCTCTCTCTCTCTCTCTCTCTCTCTCTCTCTCTGTGTGTGTGTGTGTACATGTGTTTATATATGCATATACATGTTTTATTGGGAGTTTGGGAGCAGGTGGGAGTCAGGCTTTGTGTGTATGTGAAAATGTGCATTCATTCAGGTATATGTACTTTTGTGTATACAAGTATTTGGCTTGCAATTTGAGAATAGAGAAGAACATGTATATATACATGTGATTGTCTTGGAGTTTGGGAGTAGGGAAGAACTGAGGTTGTTAGACTATGTATATGTTTAGTTTGAAGTTAGTGGGCAGGAAGGAGCCAGATAAGCCAGACTTTGTATGTGTGCCTACAATTCTTTTTCTGTGTGTGTGTGTGTATGTGTGTGTGTGTGTGTGTGTGTGTGTGTGATGGAGGGGGGGTTGTGCACATGTTTGTTGGCATTTGGGAGCCTGGCCACAAGAAGAAACTGGACTACCTAGCTTTTTTTTTCCATTTCAATCTAAATCTTCCTTAATGTTGTACTGAGCAAACAGTTTCACCCTTTTTGTTATCCTGTGTATCTTTAAGTACATCTTTAATTCTTAGCCTTATTATTCCAATATTATTTCCACTATTATTATTTAGGAGTTATTAGGAGTGGACTTTGCAAGTAACTCTCAGAATTGGGAAATGGGGAGAACAAGAAGTGTGACACAAAAGTCATCTGAAACTTTTTCTGTTGCACAAGACTCTTGAACATTATAGCAGACGATGCACTTTAAATGAATGATGGGCATGTATGTTAGTGTGAAAAGGCAGATCTCAACTTAAGAAGATGTCAGTAATGTGGGCCCACAGGTATGATGGAAGCTCTTAGTGCCACCAGTCGGAAGTGGGACACAGGCTGAATTTGCAGGGATTGCCCCAAATGAACCTTTAGAACTGTGCCTTCAGCATCCTACCTTCCTTGATACACAGCATAATACATATGTACATAACAAGGAAACGTCCACTGTGGAGAGGCATCAGAGGCAGTTCGGTGCCTGGAACGTAATTCTTTGAGAAGGACTGCAGTCTGTCTCCACATACGTCAAGTCACAAGCAATTGCATAGCTTCTAAGTCAGGAGAGGCGCTGAGCTAAAATGAAATGGAAAGGATGTAGCATACTGTTGGAAACCAATGGAATGGACCTTGTGACCTTCCAGCTTCAAAGGGCATGATTTCCGGTGGGCTTTCATGTTTTCCTTTGGTGTTTTCCATATGTGAGGTAGAGAGCAGAGTAAATTATTGGGGTGCTCTTACAAAGCACCCAAGGTTTGCCCTCAAGTCTTTCAAAGCTGAGGTTTTTCCTCACCAGGGCGTGTATGTGTTATGCACTAAACAGCTCTCTTTCTGAATCAGCAAAGCAGAGCTGAGGCACCTTCTACATCTGTCACGAGTTCCAGGCACCCAGTGTGAAGAAATGTTGGTGTGCTGTGTTCCTGAGTTGATGCAGCCTTCTCCTGCAGCCCCTCCCCTCTGTTCCTCTCCTTTCATGGATTTGGTTTTTGTCTCCAGACAGAGAAGTTCCAGTTTACCAGCTCATAGTAGTGTGTGTATGTGTGTGTGTGTGTGTGTGTGTATGTGTAGGATATGTGTTTTTGTATTTTAAGAATATTCAATTTTGTGCTACTAAGAGTCACATAAAAAAAAATCTCACCCACGGATTTGCCGTGTAGGAAAAAGGAAAAGCAAAGGTCTTTATCAGCTTTCTTACTTGGTTCTAAAAGTGATAAGGCATGAAATTGAAACAGATGGCATAAAAAACAGCTAGCCTTATTTCTCTTATCTGGCTTTTGCTCAAAAGTTCTTAAATCTTTTTATAAAATCTCACTTCTGATAGTTCTTTCAAGGGCTGCAGTGAAGACCCCCATGAAGTGAGTCCCCATGAAGATGTGTTATAGAAGCTGGATCATGAGCTGCTTGGGACCCACAATAGACCAGAAGCTTCATTTATGTATTTTTCAAAAATACAGCATAAAGGTATCATGTGAGTCTCTTGTCTATACCAACACCAACACACTGCGGTGTTAGGTGGTCCATGTATGTGCTACGGCCTCTGTCTATTGAGTTAAAGTGAACTTAACAAGAGCCTTCATAGGAAGTTGAGGTGACTTGAAATTATCAAGCTGGCTGTTTCTTCCTGTACATAGGAGCTCAGATAGACAGCAAAATGACTGAAGTAGTGGTTACCCGAGTCACGTCTGTCTGCAAATATTAAATAGTTTGACTGGCTGAGAAGATGGTTAGATCATTATCTGTGGGTAGTGTCTAGAGTTTATTATAGGGCAGTTACTGAGCTGGGGGGACATCATTATTCATATTTTAAAATGCTGCCACAAGCATTGGAGGAGTGTTGCTCTGTAAGTCACCCCCAAATCTCCATGCTTGAGGTGGGGAGTGTTGAAAAGATAATGATTTTCTGAGGCAGAAATTTCCATTTCTTCACTGGAAGAATTTTGAATGTAAGGAGAAATTCACCCAAGTAAGAAAGCTGTTTACTGTGGTTACATTATTAAGTAGGGAAAGTAGGAGAGATGTGGTCAGCTCAAATATGCCTCCAAACAACAACACAGCCTTAGCTGCGTGTGACTCAGGATGAGGCATTTCTGTGGATTGCTGGGTTGAAATCCAACTTCTGTCCTTCTGAGAACTGAGAAGTGTGTTCTACAGGACCAGCGTGTCATTGGTCCACAAATATTCCAATGCTCACACTTTGAATAAAGGTCAAGAGGCTCTAGGAACCTCTGTCTTCTTTTCCCATTCCTCCATCATATCTTTCTGATTCTTGAGTTAATAGCTAGCATTACTCTCAGCTAAAATTGTAGTTTCATTAAATACTGTTTATTATTAATTGCAAGTCACAGTTTGTATTCTTTTCTTCCAAACCTCTAATTTGGAAGACACTTATCTATGGCCTAAATGCCTCTTAAAATAATGCCTACAAGCATTTAATTAAAAGAAGTAAGGAATAAATAAGCCACATTTCTTTTTCAAAATTTTGTTTGCAGAGCATGCTATTTCTTTCTTTCTCCAGTTTGAGAACCTGGTCTCACTGTAAGCAATGATGTCCAGATAATCTAGAAAGTGTGTTTTCTCTTTAGTATATGAGCAGGAGCTATAAAGTGTCTTTAAGAATAAGCTGCTATCTGTCCCATGCCTGAGATGTTACTTACTCCTCCTTGATAAAGCATCATAAGGTGGGCATGTTGAGTGGAGTTCAGTGATGACCAGGTGGCTTCCAGTTTTGTCACTGTGTGTGTCAGGAAATTAAGTTTAATCTAAGCTTCTTCCATTGCTTTTTTAGCTCAAGTGGGTACACTTTGTGCCAGGAGATGGCCCTAGAGTCTGCTGTGGAGAATATGAGCCTCTCCCTGCTCCACAGCATGAGTCTCTTAGACTGAGGTATCCTGAAGGAGACTCATACACCTTTCCTGCTCTGAAGAGACCTGCGATTTGTGAGGACTTTCCCTCTTTCCAACTTGATTTTCCCAGTGTTTTCTCTTTTTCTATTTGTATGGTAGTGACTATCTGCCAGAAGCTGTCACGGAAAGCTGTCAGGGATTTGAGTGCTTTAGGGAGGGGGAAGGGGTGCTTTGCTCTTATTTCATCAAATGACTTCCTTCTCTGGGTTCATGTGCCAAAATTATAATGAACTCTGGTATGTCACCCACGGAGTAACATCCCATGACCAAATGGCCTGTGTATGTGTCTGTATAATTGTCCTTTATCCTTCTTCATGAAGGATTTTGTAGTCAGTGACTACCTGGTGTGGAAGGGCATAGAAAACTACCTGCTAATCACACACTACCTGGCAAAGACCTAAGCTCCCTAGATTTCCACTTTGCTCACTTTGGTACCAATCCATTTGCTGTGAATGTTCACTGAAGAATAAGCCAGTTGATTATTTGATATTTCATCCTGCTCACTCAGCATAGAAGAATTATGGGGCAGAAGAAAAATTCTCATGTTCCTGTAGTGCTATCTACACCTATCCCCCAAGAACACAGTGTCAAGATTGCTGTTGTAGAGCCAATCTCTGTTGGTCTTAGGGAAATTTCAAGTACATTTTGAAACCTCTGACCAGACACCTAATCAGCTAACTACCTCTGACATCTTAAACATAAGAGAATGGTGGGCATATTTGCACTGAGCAAAATGAAAAAAATCAGAGTCTGGCAGGCCCCTTGGCATCCTGGAAGGGGCACAGGCTTTGGCAGAAGGTCCTTGGGCAAGAGCAGCTTCTTGGAGACCATGGAATTTAGACAGCAACAACTTCAAAGTTCTTATGTTGGAAAAACTGGGGCTGGGGATGGGAAGTGAGCCCAAGGAACAGGCTTTCCCAGTTAGATCCAATACCAGCTCTCTGTCTTTGATACCCTCTGAATGAGGTATAGAGGGATTTTTAAATGAAAGAGAGAAGAAATTCTCAAGGAAGCTTGGTTAAAATTATTTGCTTATAGGGGTTCCTTTGTTAGGATAGCACCTACCATCCTAAATAATTTTGTAACACAACAACATTTACAGGACCACATAAGGCTGTGTCCTTGACCAGGTAACATTGGAAACTTGCTTGTTAGAATCTGTGGAGTGAGGTTGGATGGAGCACATTCATTTCATAATGTGCATGGTTACACTTTGAACACCTAGGTACTTCTTCCTTCACTATGGACTACAGGCATGACAGACTCTCAGAGAGTAAATTCAGTCTCTGCCCCAAACAGTCAATCAGTGCAGGCTTTAAAAGGGACAAAAGCAAAGTGGTCACAACTGAGTCACTGTCTCTGTGATCTTCCTAAATGTTAGCATGGCAGATAGCCCCTCTCCATTTATTCAGATGTAGGTAAACTAAGACTCAGAGAGGCCAGGGGACTTGCCCTGAGGGCTATTGAAAGAGGCAGAGGAAGTTTTGATTAGATTAGTCCACCTTTTGCCATGTCCCCAATGAAGGCCATTCCACTTCTTAAGTGATAGTAAATGGATCAGCACCCAGTGCCTTTTCTCCCCTACATGGTATGGTGATCTTTCATATGTCTTGTGATAGAGCCTGGATGGACTGTCTTACCTCACTACATGGTGATCATTCATATGCTCTGTGATGGAGCCTGGATGGAGTGTCTTAACTCACTACATGGTGCTCTTTCATATGCCCTGTGATGGAGCCTGGATGGACTGACTGTCTTACCTCACTACATGATGATCTTCTGTATGTTATGTGATTTAGCCTAGATGGCTTTGATCCTGTCCACTGATTGCAAATGAGATTACTATATCATTATTATTCCTAATTTTTAAAGAAAAAATAACTTTCCTTAAGGTGATAATTTCAGTATGTCTTCTTTCTCCTTTAATGGCTGGCTGTCTGCATAGATTCTAATTGAACCTTCAGATACATCACTAAGTTAATTTTAATTTCTGGTCTCTCTCCTCTATGTATTTCTTTTCCATTCAAGTAATAGCTGTGCAGTTGTGGTAACCATGATTAATGTATAATTTATTTCCCTGAAATTCATGGAGAATTGACTAAAGTATAAGTTATCCTTGGCTTCTAAAAATGTCTGATTGCTGTTTGCAAACATGTACAATATATACCCCCTGGTAAATATTGCTTTTATTCACATTTTTTCCTTAAGGAAGATGGGTTGGAGAAGAAAGAAGAATTGTTTTGTGGGATATTTAGATTAAAGTGAAGTTAGATTATGGTTTGGGAACATTATGCTTTCCATCTCGGGTCTCACTTGGCCCAGAAAGAATTTAAAAAAAAAAAGATGTATTCAGGTGTTTTCAGCATGTTGAGCTGCAATGGAATGCAGAATCAGCTTTTCCTCCTCTTTATCTAAGAGCAAAAATACCATCATGTTGTAAATTGCCTTGGGTCAGAACGCTGTTTGTTGAATTATTCAACAGATTGAACTGGTAGAATTAGAGGACTCATTAGACTGAAGGTCAAAAGTTAAGTTAAAAACATTTCCTTATAGTTATGATCCAGCTCAGAGTGTTGACAGATTCCAGACAGGCCCCAGGAGCTGAGAGACGTTGGTCTTAATGAGCTACAAACAGACTTGCCTGGCCGTTTAGTCTCCAACCACTCTGAAATGCCCTGAATTGAGATAATGTAGGACTGCATTGAGACCCACAAGTGAGTAAGATGACCAGTAGTTATTTTCAAAGAAAGAAAAGAGTGAAAACTATACTTTTGATTGATTTATTTTTCTAAAATTACCAAATCCCATGAAAAAGTGAGCCTGTTATGCATAATCTGAACAGACAGACTTCTGCTTTGCAGTTGATGGTTAAGTTATTTATTAGAAAAGCTTGGACTTGAAGTTGTGAGATGGAAGCTATATTAAGAGTATTTCTTAGAGGCTGTGGAGATGGCTCAGTGGGTAAGTGCTCTTGTTGGACAAGCATGAGGGCCTGAGTTTGGGCCCCCAGAATCCACATGAAAAGCCAGGCCTGGCCCTGTGCATATAATTGAAGTGCCTTGTAGGGAGGAGACAGGGGGCTTGCTGGGCATAAAACAGCTAGCTCCAGGTTTAGTGAATGACCCTTTCAGCAGTATAAGGTAGAGAGTGAAAAAGCAGGAAATCTTGTTCTTGAGTCCCAAAGGATGGTCATGGGCACATATGCACCTCTTCCTCTCCCCCCCACCACACTCATGCACACATCACACACACACACACACACACACACACACACACACACACACACACTCACACAAAGTGTATTTCTTGAGCTGGTGTGATGGTTAGTTATAAATGTCAACAGTTTAGAATCTCCTCTGGAAAGGGTTTTATTTGAAGAATTATCTAGATCAGGTTGACCTGTGGGCACATAGGGATTGTCTGATTATTAATTGAGATGGAAAGACCCTCCATAAATGTAGGTTGCACCATTCCATAGTCTGTGCCCTGCACTGTAAAAGAATGGAGAGCATTAGCTAAGCAGGTAAGCAGGATCACAAAGGGAAGCAAGTGAGAATGTAGCAGACCATCTCTTTGCTCTTGACTGTGGATATGATGTGACCTGCTTCCTTCTTCTATCATGTGACCTGGAGCTTTAAGCCAGTAAACTCTTTCTCCCTTATGTTGTCTGCTGGTCTGCATATTTTTGTCACATAAACAGGACAGCTGGGAATTGGCAGACTGCTTGTTTAGCAGATGGCAAGCCCTGGTTTATCTCAACATGATAAAGCATAAACTAGGTGTGATATTGCATGCCTGTAATCCTAACAGCACTTGGGAGACAGAGGCAGAAGCATAAGTACTTGAAGGTCACCTTATACAGTGAATTTGAGGTCAGCCTGAGCTACATGAGGCCCTTATTTTAAAATAAAATTTGTATTTCTTGTTAGGAATGAAGACAAAGAATAACCATGAGATTGTGGGTCTAAACGCCATTGTGATAAAATGACCATCTACCTTTTCTAGTTACTTTTACGTAGAGAGCTTGTAGTATTAAATATAACGATTTTAGAAATTGAGGAAATGATTTTTTGTCACATAGTCTTAGAGCTCCATTTTTAGATCCTCACATAGCCAAGGTGCTTCATGCCCCTTTCCCTTGGTCACATCTCAGTGAACTCCCAAATCCATTCCATCACTACTTGTTGAAGTGTTGTTCAGGTTAGATACATTAAGTTACAAGTTTGACTTTTCCAAAGTAGTTGCCAGGGAAGCCACCAGGGTAGTAAGGATGATGTTCACTTTGGTCTCAGCTGTGGACCACCTCTTTTGAAAACACTTTCTTGTCAGGTGACTCATGACTTGTTCATTTGACCTTTAAAATTTTAAACTCCCAGATTGAGTATCTCAGCAACATTTGTCAGACATAGCTACTTCCATTTTAGTCTTCAAAGCACTATTTTCTGAGCTTCATTTCTATTGTTCTGATCTAGTTTCCTTCACCATGCTGGTCTATCCTTTTCAATCTCCTCTACTGATCCTCATACTAATGTCTAATACCGACAGCATTTCAGAGCTCATTCTCAGCAACACCCATCTCTTTATTTTCTACTTCTAATGATATTCCTAGTCTGTTGGTTTTAAGCACTTCCTATAATCTGGATTATTTTTTGACCCACACATCATAGCCTTGCCTGGAACCTTTCATGCTTTCCCATGGGTAGAGACCAACTTGCCACTTCCTCTGCACCTCAGGACAAGCATTCCTTCCAAGCCCTGACTCCTTCTCCCTCTTTTGTGACATGTGGGGCTTTCTCTGCCATCCTGCTCCCACTCAGTCTTGCTGTGTCACCTTAGATCTGATTTCTTACAGGTCATCCCTCAGCTGCATCAAGCCTTTACACCCTCTCTCAGAAAAGCCACCCTAGCTGAAACAATCCCTCTCTGCAACTAATTTAGCATGATCCTATCTCACTGTCTTCAAAGCACATTTTAGAACTGAAAATTGCCAGTATTTATAATGTACTCTTTGTCTCCCACAAAAGAATCCAGTCTCAGGGAAGAGAGTCTGCCTTGGGTTCACTGCCCTGCACTTGGCACAGGACATCTGCTCCATAAATGCCTGTTCACTGACTGACATTTAGCACCTTGCATTTTTCTCTTTACTTTTGTGGCACCTTTGATTTATCTCTGGAAGGGAGAGCTAACAATCTCCTTTGATGTGCTGGGCTGGGTAAATTGGGTTTTCCCCATTCATCTGAAGCAACCATACAGTCAGATCCCATAAATCCCTTTAATGTGATTTGGCCTTACCTGATTTCCTCTGGGTTCCCACTTTGGGAGTGGGTGTATTTTGTGCTTCAAAACTGTTATCTAGTTTTTAATCAGTGTGTGACACTTGGAAGAAGTGGCTCCTTTGATTTCTTTCTCAAGTTGGCTGTGATTGCCTTGAGACTACATCTTTTTCATTATCCAGTTGTATAAAACTTTAGACCAGCTCTTCATACAGTCCTTCTCACCTGCCATAATGCTCTGAGGCCACAGATTTGCACTAAAGGACTCTCTGGCTATTATTTTGCTCTACAGCCCTGCCCAAATCAGGTGCAGAGATAATAATGAGAAAAAATGATGAAGCCCTTAGGAGGCATTGGTGGGGATCAGTGGGATTATGTGCTCAGAGCCCTCCTCCTTTGGAGTCCCTCTTGGTTGGAAGTCATCCAGCAGAATACAAAGTAGGACAGAAGGTAGAGTGGACTGTGCCCACTTCCTGGTTGGAGGTTTTCTGTTTCTACACAAACTTTGCAATGCCTTAGTGTGAGTGAACTATCTGGAGTTCCTTTAAGTCTAGGGAATTTTGTGCATTATTGAGCAGTGATGATAGTGGGAGCTCTATTTTAATTCAGCAAATTCTAAACTAGACAATACTATGTGAAATCATGGGTTTGATATAGCACTTATGTATTTTTAAAATTGTAAATCCATGAGTATATTATATGTTTTATACAAGTGAGGCCAAATATGTTCACAGAGAACATGTATCTTCTTTTAAAATAATTCTAGCTGTTGGGGAGAAATAAATTTAATTTCAACATCTTTGTAGCAACTCTTTTAAACCCTTCCCCTCCATCTCCTTCTGCCTTCTCCCCACCTCCCTGGGTTCTGCACAAGTTGAGCCTGCAGGGATTGTGCAAGACATAATAAGCAAGATCTTGTGTGTTTTTGAATTTGACATGCAGTAAAAAGAAATTACTGACAGAATCACCACTTAATGGAAGATGTCGATATCCATCTAGTAATGTTTCCTGCAGTCCTCATTGTAATAACTGTATAATATCATACCCTTCTCAAAATCATTTAAAGAACTTCAGATGAAGTCGTTATGGAGCCTCTGAGTAAAGTCAGATGAAGGTCAGAGTTTCTAGACTGTGGCAAGGGCAGGAGCTGAGAGTTTGTGGACTGAATTATGAGACCAGAAAATTCCAGCTGGAACCTTATGGGGGCTTCCTTCAACTTCCTTAGCTGGCCCTCAAGATTTCTGTAGCTTTTTTATGTTAATCTGTTTGTAGTAGCTTTAGTTGCCTTGAACACCAAAGTTCTCAAGGTTGCACAGTTCCTGGGAGTGGTTTCTTCATTGTTTTCTTCATTCATACAGTCTAGAATATGGCTGTCGTGAAATGATGGGGTGAAATTAAGGGCAAGGCCTTGATTTTGTTTGGAAAATAAACAATTTATTACAAAACAGCATGATGAAGTAAAATAAAGTTTACATGATTTAGTATTTAGTCAAATATTAGAAAACCTTTAATGTTTGGTTTTGTATTGGTGTTAAAAGGGGTTTGCTAAGAAATTCAATATTTTAAATAGATTTCAAATAGTGGGTTTAAGTTTAGGAACTTCGATTTGGGGGCAATTTAGAAGTATTTATTTTCTTGATGATTTTGAGCTTATTTTCAAATCTTGTGAATGTACAATGTTCTAATTTTAAATCATTAAATAATTTACTATGACACCCTTCTAGAAAACACTGTAGCAAAGTGTATAAACTCCAAAATTATTTTAGAACAAGAACAACGAAAGTATCACTTTACCGTCTCCCTGCATTTTCTTTCCCACTCTAGCAAGAGAACCGTGAGGTAACACAGAGACCTTGTGTCTGCTCTATAGCCTCATCTTATCTGCTGTTTCAAACCAGAGGGAACAAGAGCATGGAGTCTGGGCCTCCCTGTGACTGCCAAGCCTTTCCTACTCGCCCACTTTGCTGGCTTGCTTCTGTGGGTGCCAGCATGCTGAGCTTGGAAGGGCTCTTAAAAGTCTTAGAGTCTTAGGGACAGTGACTTTGTGAGGACTTCTAGAAGCAATTTAGAAGTAGGGTCCACACAAGCACCTA
The DNA here is from genome assembly GCF_903995425.1 of Onychomys torridus. Taxonomy (NCBI): domain Eukaryota; kingdom Metazoa; phylum Chordata; class Mammalia; order Rodentia; family Cricetidae; genus Onychomys; species Onychomys torridus. Next base: position 12,090,355 of record NC_050449.1, on the reverse strand, counting down.
TTTGACAATAACTATTTGCCAGGATTTTAGACAGCTGTGATAAACATGGCTGGTGCCATGAGAGGTGCCCTAAGCTGTGTGCTCCCATCTTTTTGAGCCTACACTGAAAGTGGAAGCCTTCCAAGCCATCCTTTCTGTCATGGTTAGACTGCTACAGTCCCCGGCCAGAGCTTAGCCTTCTCAGGCTGGATTAGACCGCAGTGTCCCTAAGACATCCTCTTTCACTTCTCCCTACCAAACTGTCCACCTTACCAGAGTCACTGTCCACTTTGGTCCCTTTTACCACCCACTTACCGTATCAAGCTCTTAGGTCTGGTTTCTAATGCTGTGATAACTGGCTTCAGTTAGTTTTCAATTCTACTGTTCTACTGTAAGGCCCACCCAGCTCTGGCTGGTATTGCAATAGCTGTATTCAAGATTTTACGAACCCTTGGAACATAGTTTGATTCTTTGATATTCTATCTAAATCTAGACATTCACCAGATCCTGCCTTGTGCCTGCACTATGACCAGTCCCAATGTTTGGCTTAGTTTTCTCCTTCGCTGCTGAGTCTTTAGGTACAGAAGATGGGCGAGGTCCTCTTGGGGACAGAGCCCTAAGCTATTAAGGACTCATGACTGAAGAAAGCAGGGTCACCGAGTCAGTGACTACAGAAAGGACATTCTTCAGGGAACCTGAACAACACTTTGGACATTAGGGGCGTGGAGAATTGTTTTGGAATCCATATTGCATCCAAGCCATGGTTCCCGCTTACGTGGAAAAGTACTCTATACTTCTCCTTCACAGGGATTATTTTAAAAGTCAGCCACCACAGAGAAATTTCCTTGATGAGGGCTGAGGACTGTAAGTAGTTATGGGCATAAGGACAGACAGAATGTAGAGAGCAGGAGAAATAGTCTCAACCCAAGTAAAAGCACACAAAATGCTTATCTAATACCAAATAGTCCTCCCTCAAAACACATGTGAGCATCATTACAGACTGAGGAGGTTAGATTTAAGTGTGTGCATATCTATATCCAAGTATTTCCTTATTTTTAGAGATTTTATTTCAGGTCCTTGAAATGCAGGGGGTTTTGTTTTTTTGTTTGTTTATTTGCTATTGTAAAGCATATTTGCACATAATTATTTGTGGGATCCTTATTTTCTTGACATGCTCAGGGACTTGCTTATGCTAGGCAAGTACTCCACCACAGGGCTCCACACCTCCTGAGTACCATAGTACATCAGATATCTATTAGATTTATATCTCCATTGACTTTTAATAACAAAAGGCAGCATACAAAATATACTATTAGGTCAAAGTAATATCAAATACAAACTTATGCATATGCATTGTATTTTATATGTTTTGATGTTTATAGCTGTTGGTGGAAAGAGAAGAGAGATCCCAGGAATCCCTTCAAAGATACATGCTGAAGTTAATAGTTAACTGGCAGATAAAGTTATAGGTGGTTTCTATTTTTCTTTACAGTATTGTGAACAATATTTTACAAGTGTATACAAGTGTGGGTGTGTTTTATAATCAAGAAAAGCAATATTCGTTAAGCATGCACTGGTGAGTTCAAGGATAGGCCTGTGACATTTTCCAGGAACTCTCTGTGCTTCCACAGGCTGGTGCTTACTGTACTTTGTGGCAGCAAGTCCACCCTTCACTTGGGCATCTCTAGTTGTCCTCATACTATAATCCTAAGATTGGGCATGGCGATTACATGACTTTCCCGAATAACCTAACATGATGACTGCCCTTAATGGGTGCTCAGCCAATGTAATTTATGAGTAAACTGGAAATGAAGGCTTTTTCTCCAGGCACTCATTGGTGACCACCTTCCTGAGCACTGGAACCTGGGAGAAATTATTGCATGTTTGCATTAATGCTTTTAGTAGTATCTTGATGTTCTCATATGTATGGATGCTACATTTCAGATCTTCACATCCACCTTCTAACTATAAAACCTGTCTCTTTAAAGTCAGGTTCAAATGCATCAGCTCATAATTTAAAATAAAGAGATTTTTAAACCCCTCTGTCAGGACTTACTGTCTCCTACATTGTTAGCAATTACAGTCTGGTCATTGCACTAAACAGCCTTAAAGATGCTGTAGTGGATAGACATCAGAATGTAATCCTCTGTCATAAATGCAATATTTAGTTCACCAGCTGCATGGAAAACTCTCAAACAGACTTTAAATATTATAAAAGCAAAGCCCCATTTAGATGTCAGTCCTCAACAGTTCTCATGCAGCTTATTGATCATTACCATTCTGTACATGACTTTACTTACATCATCAATTCTGAGGGAGTTTAAAACAGAAAGCTTTCTTTATTCAAGAGCTTCATATCTGTGATCCTGTGTTTATTTTTATCTTGCTCTATAGGCATCTTTACTATCAGACACACTAAAAACCAAATGTTTATTTACAAATGTTATCTATATCTTTGAATAGATAGTCAATGTGGGATAAATAATGAAAAATGAGTGAACTCCTTTTCCCTCAAAGAGCAGAAGACTAAATGCTTACTATATATAAAGTACTGTGTAAAGAATTCCAGATAAGTTGAAGGCACCTGAGCCGGACAGCTAGCTCACAGAACCATTCTCAGTGTCAGGAGGAAAGTGTGTCATCTGTTGACATAATGGGCATGTTCTCTGACTAGTGGAGTAAGCACAGGGGTGATGCTGATGCTGTTCTGCATGAGCTTGGGATGTAGAAAGATCTTAGCAAATTAAAATGAGAGATCTGGAGAGATGACTCAATGGTTAAGAGCACTTGCTGCTCTTCCAGAGAAACTGGGTTCAATTCCCAGCACCCACATGGCAGCTCACAACTCTCTGCAACTCCAGTTCCAGGGGATCTGGCACCCTCACACAGACATACATGCAAGCAAACACCAATGTACATGAAATAAAAATAAAAAAGAAAGAAAGAGAGGAAGAGAAAGAAAGAACGAGAGAAAGAAAGAGAGAAAGAAAGAAAGAAAGAAAAAATTTAAACTAGGAGCTGCTCTCAAAACACAGGCAAAGACTACAGAGCAGGTTGACTATGTGGCCAGCTAGAACATAGCCAAAGATCAGAAAAGAAAGGATGAATTTGAGGATGCTCAAGAGACCATTTGCCTGGTGCAGAAGGGGCTGCCTGACAGGAAGGCAGCAGAGCTATTCTAAGCACAAGAACCAGTCTGTGTCTGTTGAGCATAAGATGGCGAGGCAGGTCTTGGGAAAGGTAAGCCATATGAGGAGAAACAGGAGGCAAGGCGAGACATAGGAAGCTCACCATCCTGATCAGTCTGCTGTGATTTTTAAAGGCTGTCCACTACGGGTGTCATGTCTGTGGTGTTTTAGATGTCATAATACAAAATGGTCCAGACATCTCGATGTACCAAATAGATCTTTGCTTCTTATTCTTTTTCTTCATTCACAGAGCAAGACTTCATATTTGGGGTGGGCAGGTCTGCACTGAGTATTTGGAAACTTCTGTATGTATCTATGCTGACTACTAATTTTTGATGGAAAAGCAGACAATCTCAGTAGTTAGTGGTTTGCTGCTGCTTACATACTGATTTGTTCCGACATTTGCATGGTGACCCAAGTCTGTAGAGTAAGACTTTGAAGTAAGCACTCATTACACAGATGAGAAAACTGAGGCTGTAGAAGCTGGATGACTTCTAAAGGCATAAAACAAATGACTTCAAGGTCTGGAGGGGAAGCCTCTTCTCAGGCTCCTACTCTTCCACAAATCCAGGTTCTGTGCTCTGTTGCAGCATAGCCCGGTAAAGTCCACACCAGGAGCAAGCCCCCTTCCTTGCTACAACTTGGATTCTTGGAACCCCCCCAACACCACTTGGCCCCAGACATGCCATACCACTAACCATTGCATTTCCACTAAAGCAGAGCACCTCTGAGGTTTGCTGCAGCAACACACTTTGCTCAGAGTTTGGAAGACATTTGGGGTGTTTTACTTGACACGGAGGCTGAGCATTATAAAGTTCATCAGTCAAACATTTGACACCAAACTGCCACCCTGAGAATTAAACCTTAAATCATTTTCTGAGGCACCCTAGGTGCTATGACAGCCATGTAAGCCAGGGTCTCTCCTGACACTGGCTTCTGACACTTCCATGATTCTTATTCATTAGTCTCCTGGTTTGGAGTTCAGACACATTTTAGCTAGCAGCCCCAGAAAGGCCCAAGGACTCGAATTCAGCTTATTTGCAAATTTTTCCAGCTAATGATGGTCTTTCTGTTCACTTGAAGAGGCTTCTGGTTTCACCTGCAATTCAGAGACAGCTAAGCAGCGTGATTCTCTCATTTCTTTATTCCCCGGACCATTATGCCTAGTGTACCTTGACACATTTGAACCTGACCTACATATTGTTCTCAAGTACTTTATAGTTTATAGGAGTGACAGGTGCCTCTTCCTGGAAGCCTTCAGAGACACCCAAGCAAATGTTACTCTGTTTTTTTTCTGGGGACATAATTCATCAGAACTTTATTAGATCTCTTATGCTTTTGTGTTGTGTCTTGATAGTGGCATATTTCTAAAAGATTTCTGAGAGCTTAGAACAAAATTGTGCTCATCCATCTCTACTACCCCAGAACCAAGCACAACAGAATTGGGCCCTTGGAAAGCACATGGTGAGTGAGTGCACAAAGAGCTGGGGGTATACTAAGTTCATGTTGTCTATTTGGAGGGTGGTGGAGGAGATTGGCCCTGAAGCTAGACACATAAGATGTGAGGAGGCGAACTGGTTCTGCATGCAGCACACCCAACAGTAGAAAGTGTGAAAACGAATGACCTCTGAACTCCAGAGGGTAGTTAGTATGCCTCAAGCAGGGCAGGGAGAGGGTAGTTTCCTTGGGGTAGGGGACAGTGTTCATAGAAAGGAAAGCAGAAATAGTGTAGAGAATGGAATAGGAGGTCTGATGGCAGGTTTGGACAGAGACGATGAATATCCAGTGCTATTTCTGTTCACTGGTCTTTGTCCAATTGTAAAGGCTCCATCTCTTAGGATAGTGTCCTGAGAGATCAAAGCCTGGAAAACTCTTTGTGGAGCAGAAGGAATGGGGTGGATAGGAAGCCAGGCTATTGAGTTCTTGGAATCAAAACTCACTTGTCAATCTTGGGGTAAAACACATATTTACAAATTCTACTTTTGATTCTTTAAAGAGGAATTCTGCAGAGCCTGAGTACTAGGAATTTTGTTGCCCTTCCTCTAAGCCATACCTGCTTCTGGCATAATACCTCAAACATGGTTCTGAGGACACTGGCGGGTAATATTCTCGACAGAGCAGGATGGCAGCTTTCTGTTTCTTTTGTTTCGTGGGAGCTGAGTGCAGTGCTGGCACTCGGAAGCTCCCCTATAAATATCTCCTGAGTAGAATTGAATTCCTGAAATGTAGCCAAAGACACCATCACCTCGGGGACATCAGAAGCTGGAGTTTTTGTCTAGCTTGATGTTTGATACTTATAGCTCATGGATGATAGAATTTTCTATTAGGAAAATGGCACCACAGACATTATTTTTGTGGCTCATCTGTGCAGTGGGAACAGAGGTGAGCAGAGACATTGGAGGGCGGTGACTGCTACTGGTGGTCATTTCTTGGGCACAGATTGGGGGTGTTCATGAGAACTGAGATATGTGTCAAAGACAGAAGATATATATCCTCCTTTTTGGTGGGAAGAAGTGGGGGAAGGGAGCACGTGGCAAGGCAGCCCCTGCTTGTGATTGGCATGTGCAGCAGTTAGGTGACAATGTCTGAAAGTAGATGCTCCTGTCTGTCACCCTGCTCACATTCACACTTTATGCAGTTTGCTGTTTTCTTTTTGTTTGTTTGTTTTTTGAGATAGGGTTTCTCTGTGTACCTGTGTGTTTCTCTAGTTGTCCTGGAACTCTCTTTATAGACCAGACTGCCCTTGAACTCAAAAGAGATCTGCCTATCTCTGCCTCCTGAGTGTTACAATTAAAGACATGCACCACCACCACCCAGCCATATGCACAGTTTTTAACTATGGGCAAACTATTTGGTACTGACATTCTGCTATAATTATTGATGTTATTATTATTTTGCTAAATATTTAGGCTTTCTACGGTGGGAAAAAACCAACTGTGGGGTGTGTATGGATATGAGGGTTAGGACACTGGACAGCTCAGCAGTCTGTCAAGTGCTGAACTTGGTCTGTCCATGTAATCATTTCATTCCTGCTGCTCCAGTGAAGTCATCAGAGAGGCACACTCCAATGTCTGGTGGATCATCTTGTGACATCTGGGAACAGGCAGCTAGGTCTTTTCTGTTCTTATGAAATCATCTACCTCTGCCAAATTTGAAATTATCGCCTTTATGCTCAGAGAAAAACAATCATCTTGGCAGAAGGATCTTATATCTGGTCCTTTTTTGCACATTCCTTGATCTGTCTCAAAATAAGGGCATTCATATGTTTTTAATTCAGTGCCAAAATTAAGAAAATGTTTCTTCAGTCAATTATGTATTTGTATCTGTGTTTTATATGGAGACAGTTCATGGTAGACTTTTATGTTCTGTTTTCTAGAATATTTTACCTTACTTACCCAGTTGTCCCCACAAAGGTGTGGTGGGAAGGATGGCTAGCAGTGGGTAAACATCCTGGCAACAACCCTGAATGCCAAAGCTCATGCTCTTCCCCAAGAAAGGGTTGACAGAAACTGGTGCCTAAGAACAGCATCACTTTCCCCTCCCTGGAGACAGAAAACTCTCTTCCCTGTCAGCCCCAGCGTGTGGATTAGACACAATTCCTAGTGCAAACTCCCCCAACTTTGTCACGAGTAATAACCACGCTGGTCCAGCTTTGCCATTCCAGTTGCTGATGGATTGAAAAATTCTGTCTGCAGGTCTGTGGGCTGAAAACTTCAGGGATCAAGTCTCTTTTATTGACTTCTAGGCAGACAATCCCCGTGACAGGGTTTTTGCTCATTCCAAATTTTATATCATCAAAGCCTGGATCATCTGGCAATGAGTAATGGATATGAAAGCTGAGATCCTGGAGACCGCTTTTCCAAGCTTTCTTAAACACACAGAGAGAACACACTCTGTGTTTTCACCCAATTCTTTGTGTAACCAGGACATGGTAACATAGTAGAATGGATTATATTATTCAAATACAGAATGAGATTTTTCTTTATTGTAGCTGCTTTCTTGAATGACCACACTTGAATTAGCAATAGTCTTTGATAACTAGTTCATTTAGAAAAGTGCCACAGCTTCTTTGTTTTAATAATACATAACACTTACAACATGGTTAAGGGCACTTTGCAGTAGTGACAGCATGGAAGAAAGAATTCTAGTGGCTGCCAGCCACCTCTCAGTGTACACTGAGGGCTCATTTGCCTTTTGCTATTAGAGCTGTGGCAGTTGCCAGGGAAGGCCATTCCTGGTGCTTGGTGCTGCATCAGGGTTGCAGTCTGAAGTAGTCAATAAATCAAACTGTGGCTTCTGCTTGGATGGTCCCTCCTCCTCCTTTAGCTAAAGACAATATGTGAAGAATTCTTAGTACAGCTCAGATCTTGCACTTAGAGAAGTTGCCCTTTGAATCTGTTCTGTAAATGGTGATTAGCTACAAACCTTCCATTTTGATATTCTACCACCTGTATCAGTGCCTGGGTACCAGAGGAAAATGCCTTCCTTGCTACAACAGAACTTTAAATGGTGCATTCTTTGCAAGAGACAAAAATAGGTTCCCTATTGTTCAAATGGGTGTTTTAAGTGCTTTGCAGGTGTATCTTAGTGAATGGAAGTATTTATATTTAATGAGGAGAACTGAAGAATAAAAAAAACAATCATAGCCTTAGAGAATTGCAGATCAAAGCCTTCTTCATTAAGAAACAAATGAAGGCCTTCATCCTAGGAGCTAGTAAATTCATTAATTTTTAATAGAGGCATAGGCTATAAATGGTAATTTAATTCTTTGGGGAGAAGGTCATTTAAGTGTTGTTTAAGCATCCACATGTGTTTTGGAGTAAAGACCTGCTGTGATATCTAAGGCAGGAAGTATATTACACAGTTGAGAAACTTGTTTCCAAGCTCTGAAGTCTTGCTTCAGAACTGCCGTTTTTGTGCAGGATAAAACTTTCTGTGCCTGTCATCCTTAGCTGTTCTTGTGGAGCTGAGTTTCCCACCTTGCTGTTCCAATTACAAGTGTTGTTGCCAGGTAGAGTTGTATATAGAAATAATAAGCCAATTCAGAGTCCTCTGGCTGTTCTTCTATTCCATGACCTTCCTAACTGGGGAAGTGTCCCTTGACCGTTACACATCCTAATGCTTCTCTTTGAGGACCTCTAGTAGGTGGTCTCTTTCTTTTCCTTGCCTATCAGAAGGCCTGGTGTTTATTGAAGAAGCAATCTCTTTTCTCCAGATGTTGGTTCCATAAGAGAGTGCAGCTGCCCAGAATTGTTACAGGTCCCCAGGGGCAGCTCTTCCAAAGAGCAACTCTGCTATGAACTGACCACGCTGGGATGTCGCCAAATTGAGTATATTGGCATTTTCCAAAGTAGCAATGTGAAGGGGTGTGACATATGGGCAGAAGAAGCACAGAGTAAGTGTATTATGCCACAGATTTGTATATGGAAGACTATATGCACATAGAAGAGTAAATGTACAGGGAGGGATGTGTGAGCAGGAACTGACTGGCACATGCTTGTAATCTCAGCACCAGGAGGCACAGACAAGCAGATCTATGTGACTCATTAGTCAACCAGTTTAACCTACTCTGTAGGCTTCAGGCAAGTAAGAGACCCCTGAACAAAAAACAAGGTGGATGGCTACTGAGGAATGACATGTGGAGTTGACCTCTGACCTGTTCATACACACACACACACACACACACACACACACACACACACACGCACACACGCACACAAACACACACACACACACCAAATGTTAGAAAGAAAGAAACAGAAAGAGGGGAGGGGAGGGGGGAGGGAGGGAAGGAAGGAAAGAAGGAAGGAAAGAAGGAAGGAAGGAAGGAAGGAAGGAAGGAAGGAAGGAAGGAAGGAGTGAGATTCACAAAACCAATATAGAATGTTGTCGAGTGTGACCCTAGCCTATCCTCAAACACTGAACAAGAAAAGATCATCTGCTCTGGTCCTTTGCTTTAGGGATAAAGAAAATGGCCAGGCGGTAGTAGTGCACACCTTTAATCCCAGCACTCGGGAGGCAGAGACATGCGGATCTTTGTGAGTTTGAAGCCAGCCTGGTCTCCAAAGCAAGTTCCAGGACAGGTGCAAAGCTACACAGAGAAACCCTGTCTCGAAAAAACAAACAAACAAAAAAAAAACAAAAAAAAAAGAAAGAAAGAAAGAAAAGAAAAGAAAAGAAAAAAGAAAATGGCTGAGTGATGAAGACATTTCTGGAGCCATCAGCCTGTAAGAACAAGCTTGCTTCCTGTGTCTCCTGCGGTGCATCTGTGCATTTTTCTCATGTTGAATGTTTTCCCAGGACACACAGCTCATACAGGAATGAGTGCATACATTCTGTGCATTGCTGTGCCCTTGCTCATCAGTCCATTGCTGCAACTCTGTTATCCATCTACAGGCATTTGATTCTGAATTGCTTTCCCTCTGTGTAACTCAGCTGTAGAGATACATGAAGTCAAGGCGCTGTGTAAACTGAAGGAACTGACAACTTCTAAAACCCTGTCATGTGCTTGTGAGGATTCAAAACATTTTGCTAGGATGTGAGCATCAAAATCAAGGTTTACTGAAACTCACTTAGCTGTTGGGTGACAGATTGTTAAGCCTGATTTAGAAAAACAAAAAAAGCTTCCCATGGCAAGGACTTCATTTGCATTCCTTGTGAATGTGCTCAGAACTCTCCTTTAGAACTGTAGAGCTTGAACAATAACTCACTGTATGCTTTGGGCCCTGTTTGGGGACTCCCCATTGGCTTGAGGTCAGAGGGCCAGGTCAGGCCTTACTGCAGAATTGGTGCAAGGCTGTGAAAACAATTGCTTACGTAGTCTTTCTCATCTCTCCAAGAATGTCTGTTCTCTAAATCATGCTCTTAGCGATTAATAAATTCATCTTGGGTAGCAGTTTAGAAGCTTCCAGTTTTTGAAGGGTTCTGTTGGATGACTCCAGTGGTTGTATGAGTTTCAGTGATCGGTTTTCCTTGCCTCCAATCTCTGTCTAACATGCTCTGTAGTCTAGATAGGAAAACAGTCTGCAGTTTTTTTACTGGGCAGCTTCTTCAATGGGCATCTGAAATTACATGTCCAAAATGCATATCTAGTTTCGCCCTCCTCATACTTGTCCCATTTTAGGAAGTGCCTGCTCCATCATCTTTCCAACTTGGAGCCGTGTGTGTGTGTGTGTGTGTGTGTGTGTGTGTGTGTGTGTGTGTGTGTGTGTTCTTCTACATTCAACTATTAGATAAATCCCATAATCCTAGCTTTGGAGTATTTCCAGAGTCTAAACATATTTCATTGTTACTATCTTCAATTAGTCCATCAACAGCTCTTTCTAAAAATCATTGCGGTGGGACTGGAGAGATCTCTTAGTGGCTAACAGCACTGGCTGGCTGCTCTTCCAAGGTACCTACCTGGTTTCCATTCCCTGAATCCACATGGTGGCTCAAAACTCCGGGTCTAGGGGATCCAATGCCTTCCGCTGGCCACTGTAGGTAGATGGTATGCGCTCATAACATGCAGACAAAATACCCATGCTCTCTCTGCTTTTTAATTTAAAAGATAAAATCATCATAATGTTCTTTAGCTGGTCTCCTTGCTTCTTCCTGTGAAAGCTAATATTAATTGTTATTTTAATAGTATCTAGAGTCACAAATTTGGGGCATGTTTGTAAGGAATTTCCCAGATTGGATTAACTGAGGTGCAAGAAGGCCCACCCTACACATGGATGTCAACACTCAATGAGTCTTCCACTGCAAAAAAAGAAAGGACATAGTGCCAGCATTTTCCACTCAGTGCTGCCTGCCTGCCCCTGCAATGTGAGCAGCTGCCTCTCCATCCCGCTGCCTTGTCTTCCCCACAGTAAGGGGCTGGACCCACAAACTGTGAGCCCCATATACCTGCGTTCCTCAGTCACCCTTGTTAGGCACTTTGTCGTCGCAGTCAGCAGAGTATATAACCTGCTGCTTTCCTTTGTGTTCTGCTTATAACAAATCAGCTCAGAAATACGGGTAAATATTGGCTACATTTCTCCATCTCACTTCTGCTATAAATACCAGTGGCTTCCTAGTTAATCCTGTGACCTTTGCAAAAATACTCATCATCTGGTCCTTCTCGCTGAACTAGTCTGACCTTTCTCCATGAACTGACTCCTGGCACACTGTTCTCTCACTAGGCCTATTCCTGACTGAGATCCCCATTCTCACTTCCGAGCCCTAACTCAGTCTCTTTCCCGCTCCTCATCCTTACACGTGGGTCCCTTTCTTGTCAAGGCCTTGCTGTAATGCTTTGAATGGTCCTCTCTCCCCGCTGTCCCTGGCATCCTCTGACCTTCATCTATTTTGGGCTTTGTCTTCATTCCTTTCTCTTCTTTCTCACCTAGAATACAGATGCCCTGGGGAGCAAAGATTATTATCTTTGTCTGGGCCGTATTTGTAGCTCCTCAGTGAAGCCTATGTCATAATATGCCATCAGCATGTTGAATGAATGAATAGATATTTTCAGAGAAAGTCTACCCTTTTGTGGCCCAAAGGTTTTGTTTTCTGTGGTGTTAATAGTTAATAAGAGAAATTCCAAGCTCATGGGAGGGGAAGTAGATTAAATTTATATGGCTTTCTTCAGCTGCATATTAGCTACCTTCAAACACAAAGATTGTACATGTAATCATAGAATTTCCTCTCAGTTATACTGTTAGTATTACAAATACTAGCCTGAAGAACCTGAGCTTACAAAGACATCCAAGAAGGCGGATGCCCCCAATTGATCCTTCTAGAGACCAACCATAGCCAGAGAGATAAGATACACTCAGTGTTTACTCTAGGCTATGCTTCGCTAAATATCACTGTCTCTGTCTCTCCTCTCTCTGTGTCTCTATCTCCTCTCTCTTTCTCCATCTCTCTCCTGTCTCTCTTCCTCTTTTCTCTCTTTCTCCCTCTCTCCTTGCCTCTCCCTACCCCTTTCCTTTCTTCCTCTCCTTCATCTCTGCGGGGAGGTAGGTAGATATTGTCTCCACTTTACAAAGGAATATTCTGAAATTTAAAGACTGTCAGTAATTTGTCATTCTTTAAAACTCAAGTGGCAGTTACAGGCTACTGACCGCAGTGTTTGCTGCACACTTAGCAGGGTTTTCTCTGAACATGTTAACTGAAGGAATTATTCCCAGGTAGGAGCTACTATTTTCTTTCATTGAAAACCTAATGGCTGCCCTTATGAAATCAGGCTCAGGTTGGAGAGTAGAGGGCAGGGTGAAGACATTGCCAAATTAGTACTGCAAGAGCTGGAGCAATAAGCAATCCAGAGCCCTCATCTGTGGACTGCAGGCTACAGAGGTGGGGAGCATTAGCTAATTAGAAATCCAGGAAGAAAGAAGAGTCCAGAGTCACTATCGTAATTGGGCAAAGATATAATATGTACCGCCTCTCTCAACAGAGATATTTGGTCTAAATGTACACTATGCTCTGGCAGCCAGAAGTAATTTCTCCTTCTCAGCCCCGAGCTACAGAGAAGAGCCTAAGCTCCTCAGGCCTCCCAGTGGGCAGGATTTCAGACCTGGAGTGGTGTGTGGAGATCTGTGTTTCTCTTGGAAATGTACACCTGCGTGTGAGATCTCCAACCAGGCGATGTCTTTCTTAGCCTGCATCAACATGGAGTCCTCCCTGTCCAGCTAAACCTCTCCATTCCTCTGGCACCTCCACCTGGACTTTAGGCTCGAGTCCAGGAGAGAGAACAGGATTAGTTTCCAAAGGCAAGTAGAGACAGCAATGTCCTTCTGCGTTTACTGTTTATTCCTCAAGATGAAAAATTAATTTGTGTAATGACATATGTGAATGCCGGTAAAAGCTTGGCTAATGCTTAAATCCTTCTTACCTAATATAAGACAAAATGTAACCATAGATATGGACCACAAGCAAGCATCCATTAACAGATATCGATGGCTTATAACCAAGACAGAGCCTGTTGGTTAAATACAACCTTGGATTAATGCCAAACTGAAGAATAATTCATAAAAGATGCCAAGTGTATATCTTTAGCCTAAGTGTGTGACTATGTGAAGCATAAGTTTATCATTATCACCATTAGGGAGAAAAGGTAGCAGGTTGTTTTTTAATGAATCCAGATGTCCAGAACTATATTTTTCTTTATTTTCAACTTACCCACAGCAGTAGTTTCAAAGCTAGAGTATGTTGAACATGACCACGGGAATGGTAGGTGAGACGAGATGGTTGCTTTTGTCTGTAAAGACTTAATTTGTGTGACACTTGCCTTATGTCTTCCAGGAAATTAGCATGTGAAGTTTTAAAACACAGAGTGGAGGTGCCACTGTGTTTACCAAGCCAACCCAACTGCATATCTGTGTGACTATGCATAATGTTTTTTAAATTATGCAGTATGTTGTGAACTCTTCCTACCTGAAATGACACATTTACTTAAAGGAGACCTTTAAGTGTGTAATTCAGAAGTGGGGGGTGTTGACATTTACCAATAGCCTCCCATGTGCCTGGCAGTGGGTGAGATACGAGAAGAAAGGATTGACATTTAGGGAGAATCTTCCTTGTGTCTGGGAGCACGAAGTTTGGCATTTTCCTGGTCATGGACACCGCAGGCACTAGCCTACCATGTGTTTCTGAAAACAAAGACTTTCTACTCCTTGAGCTGCTGCAGGGCAGTAGAAGTGTGGGGACCCAGAGCACACATTTCCCAGAGGATCCCTGTTGCCTGAGGGAGGCAGAGGTTGGGACACAGAAATGAAGATGGTACCCATGCTACCGGGTAAAAGGCTTAGGGTACTACTGATGCTACCAGTTAAAAGGCTTAGGGTACTGATGCTACCGGGTAAAAGGCTTAGGGTACCCATGCTACCAGGTAAAAGGCTTAGGGTACTGATGCTACCAGGTAAAATGCTTAGGGTACTGATGCTACCAGGTAAAAGACTTAGGGTACTGATGTTACCAGGTAAAAGGCTTATGGTACTGATGCTACCGGGTAAAAGGCTTAGTTGGGAGGTTGATGGGAACTTATCAAACTATATAAGGAAACCAGTTCTACTGTGTTCCAAATGTCAGTACTGGTTATCCATGAGATTGTGGGTCTGATTGTAACTGTTCTTTGTATTCATGTATCTTCTCTACATTTTCAGAAAACAGGATGAAGGCTGTGCTCTTGAAAGGTCAAGAATATTTAGCTTCTTTTTCTTAATTCAAACATAGTTCAGCCATTTGGAGGAATCCTATAAAATGCACATGAATGTAAAGAAGAAAGTCAAAGCTGGAGACATGGCTCAGTAGTTAAGAGTGCTTGTTTCTGCCGAGACTGGAGCTTGGTTCAGTTTGTTAAAAAATTATAATGGAACTTGGTTCAATTTCTAAAAAGAAAATTATAATCATACTTGTGGTCCAGTTACTCGACATATAATTTTTGTTTCTGTTTTGAAGTAGAACTTCTGTTATCATATATAGAATTTTTCTTTCTTGTTGAGTTTGAATATATGGTGCATGCCCTTTACTTAATTTACCATCAATCGGTTTTCTTGATTGAGCAATTAAAAGTAATAGACCTGTAGTATGAGTCATCTCAAGATGAGAGTCTAGTTGGGACTTCTGAGCCTTCTTTCTCATGGACACTGATTGTCAGAGTCCAGAGGAAGGACCCTGCTCTGTTTGTAATAAGAGCACAACTCTGTGATCATGGAGATCTTCAGTTATTTTTGGTTCAATTACTGAGTACTACCACCACTTAGAGGTAGATGAGGCAGGCTTTATCTAGTCAGTACTAGAGTACATGAGAGAGTTGTGCATGGCTGAAGCTGCTGCCCCACAAAGACATGGTAGGACAGATGCTGCGATCTCTCAGGAAGTGGCTTCCTCACCTTATTAAAACCTGTCAATTTCAGTCAATTTCAGTTGTCTTTGTCTACTCATGCTGCCATGACAGAATACCACTGTTAACAGTGGAGAGTGGTTTTTCCTACAGCCCTGAAGGCTGGGGAATCAAATAGCTATACTTTGGAAACCTGCTCTCTGCAGAGATCTCACTTCTGGACTCCACATACCATCTCTCCCCATTGTCTCAGCTGTCTTTTCTTTAGATTTGGTCATAGGAAGGGAGAACATTCTCTGATATTCCTTCTTATGAGGACTCCAAGCCCATTGCATGGGACCCCATACATGAGACCTGATTTCTGTGGTGACTCCATCTCTAGTATGGCCACTATGCTAGACAGCTCCAGGATGTGGATTGGGGAAATTGGGAGGACACACACTCCACACACAATACTTACACAACAAAGTATAGTGGGGTCCTATTGCTGCTGGACTGCTAAGGTGTCTATGGAGATGCCCTATAAGCTGTTGCCACATCACGCTGGAGTGGAAATAAGTGTGCTTTGGACCCCAAGGTTGGGATGGCTTCCAATCAGGCCTTAAGAAATAAGTATTTATGATGCAGTAACTTTCCCAAAGAATAGGACAACTTGATTTTGCCTTTCTTATGTTATTTCATTTAACATTATTTGCTACATCAAACCAAACTTTGTAAGTCACAAAAAAATCCTCTATCCCATAATCTCTTTTTGTTCTTATTTGCAATATGAATAAATAAAACAAAATGCAGAAGCTGGAGCTAGGCATTTGTGGGATATTCATTTCAGGCATGCGACTCTTTGTTCCTTCTTCCAAGCCTCCTCTTTCTAAAGACCTGGTTGAAAATCCAGCAGCATTTGCATAATCTCCTGCAATCCTTCCTGATCTCTATTAATGCCCTTTGCTTGCTTTATTCAGTGGCTATGGCCACTTCTTCTTTCAGCATCTTCATTGGCAAACTGGAAGCCTCATGCTGTCTTCTGAGCAAAGGACACATAGAGCTGGAGGTCTCCTCAAAGTGGAGCATCCTGTCCCTGTCATTCTACCATATCCTCAACTTACATTTACTGAGCACTTGCTACTTGACATTCACTACATGTAGGGACCACTGACTTTGGGGTGCATTAGACAGCTCTTCAGCCTTGGGTGCATAGAGATGCTGCAGGCAGGAGACATGGCTCAGACTGGGTCCACGGGGGCTGCCTGGAACCCTGTGGCTGGTGTTCTTTTCATAACTTGATCATATCTATATATCATAGTACCTTGCTCAATTCATTCTCTGTAATCTTCCTCTGTGCCTCATTTCTTCCTCTTTCTCATCTCCTTCCTGCTTTCCTTTAACCCTCCTTTCTATGAAGACATCTTCTAAGGCTGTACTGAGACCCAGCCAGAAGGTAAGGCCACTAGTGATCACTAGGAAGGAATTTGAGGAGAGAGAAGAGTGTGACCTGAAAACTGTATGTTGGTTATCCTGGGTTGAACTGTGTTAAATACAGTTCTTTCACTGAGTTGTGGATAAAGAGTCAAAATTAGCTTCAACTTTCCCGGGAAAAATACGTCAATCTTCCATCATTATCAATGAATCAAAGTTTAAATCTTGGTTTTGAATGCACATTGATCTATTGAGGAAAAAAAACCCTCTTCTATGGATTTTCCCCCTATTTCTCCTCAAATTTTAGGTCACAGTTAGGAAATTGTTGTCTTCTTGGGGGGAAACATACCCCCTCAGCTCTGAGCCAGCTGTTTTTTCTGAATATGGACAGAAAGGACCTTTAACCCTTGAGTTTTGTCTGTGAAATAGTCATAAAGACTCTTGGATAGCCACTAATCATCGTGAGTATATTGACAAAGCATCAGGAGCCACACAAGACCATCACATTAGGGTGAGACCAACGCCTCCGACTCCAGTGCACAGCCTGGAGATCTGATGACAGGCAGGAGCTCCTGGGTCTGGCCAGTGGAGAGCTGGTATAGGGGCAGCAGCCTGGTGAACATGCAGGGCAGGACATAGGAATAGAGTCTCTGCTGGCTGGGTGGTTGTCAAGCAAACTCCGGGTAGATAGACACAACTGTTCTTTCCTTGCCGGCTCTGACCTTAGGCTTTCAGCTTCCCCTGGCTTAAAATTCAGAATTCCACACCTGACTCCCACACGGGGTCTGTGAAACAGTACAGAGTTGTGGCTGGTTGTAAGCAATGCAGTGGATGAGAGCAGGAGGAGGGGGGAGGAGCAGGGCAGCAGAGAGGAGGGATGGGGAGGAGGAGGCAACTTAGTTCATCTACATCACGAGAAGATTGTACTTGACTGGATTCTACCCATCTTTGGTGGAGTCTTCCTTCCTGACACCATCTTTTGATCCTTGTTTTCCTTTAGCAGGTACATAATCTTCAGAATCCTCACAGTTAACTTTGCACAAAATTCTATAAGAACCTCATGAAAAGGCTTTGCCTTAGTTAATCTTTTTAAACACCTGACATATTCTTTTACATATAAGAACTCACCATTCATCACCTAGATCTATATACATAGGGACAATCACAGGAAATAAATTTGAACCATTCGAAAATTCACCATTGTTCTGATCACCAAATGACAATTGCCGTTTTTCCTGTTTTAATTAGTTTATTGAGCTGTGACACCATCATTAGTTGATGAGCATCTCATAATATGAAAATTAAAATAATTTTTAGATGTATCCCTATAATATCTAAAAACTACAAAAAGCTGTCATTTTTAAAAAGGTATTGAACCACAAGGCTTATATTCAGACCATTTATAATCCTTTTAATAGTACTTTAGATCTTAATTCATTCTCTAGACATAACCCATGACCAAACTCAGTGGAGATCTCCCGACATTAATTTTTCCTTCCAAACCCACAATCATTGTTTGAGCATGAATGTGAAAACATATTGTTTCCTATGTTCTGCAGGTTTGTAAGTGAGTATAGTTACCATTTAGAATTCTCCCACCTGCTTCCAGATGTCAAAGCAGGGGGTATTACTCTTGAGAGCTCATCAATTCTGCTTCAGTGGATACTGGGAGGATGCAGGATGGATAATTTTGCCTATCAATCCCTTTTGAAATCTTAAATTGTTCGCAATAGGTGCAAAGTATTGCTTTATTGGGTAGGGTGAGAAGGTGGAATAGCAATCATTTAGTAAGAAATTCTGTCCAGCATCCACTGGACATAATAAACCAACCTTTGCAGGGCTTGTGGTAAGCTCTTTTTGGAGGAATTAGCTTGTTTCTGTGGGGGTGGTGAAGGCATCCAGGATGAGGCAAGTGATGACTGACAGCCCAGCTGGTGGAGATGGGTAATTGGAAATTCATGGCACATAAATCTCCTGGTACTTATCTCGAAGCACAGGAAGAGAGAGGATCCAAGCAGGGGAACGTTTAACTCTTTCAAAGGGATCTAAGAATGTGGCATGTCTTTGGTTCGGTCATCTAAACTTTAGTTATAGTTTTCTGTTTTCGACCAATGCATTCTGTCTAAGGAAAGGACTCTGCACAGTAAATGAAAATATTTGCAACTGTTCCTAAGAGCAATCTATAATCCTTCCCCCAGGAGACCTCCGGAGACAGTGACTGGTCCCCTTACTCTTCATTGGTTTCTGGATTTCTATGTGCTCACTTCATATATAGGAACTTTCTCTACTCTAAACTACTTTTAAAATGAGGTAATATTAGGTCATTTGCAAGCAATGTGAGCTAAAAATAGTAGCATATAAGTGGGTGCATTGTTCTTACTGAAGTCCCATGAACTCTCTGATAGCTTGAGTCTTTGTTTAACATCCCAAGATGCATGTATACATTTGCAATCTTCATGATAAACCTCTATATTATTAAAAATGGCCAATAAGTCACTTCTAATTTATTAATTTTTCTTCAGGCAAATCAACCCTATCCTTTCTAATTAACTGAAACTTTTTAATCTCAACAAAGGTAAATAAATGTTTTGAGCTTGTCACAGTGTGGGTGAGATTAAGACTCTCCCTGAGCCTTTTGGGCAGAACCCTTGACTATAAGTGGGACAGGCCTTTTGAAGGGAAGAATTCATTTCAGCAGCTGGCCTTCCACATTTTTTGCCTCCTTTTTGCTAATGTTCAGAACACTTAGCTCATCTTTGTGAGTTATGTCCCTGAGGATTTGTGGCCATATCTCTACTGTTTGTGGCTGAAGAAGTGTTGCATCTTCTTCAATGCCAGTGGTCCTGCTGGTGAGCACAGCTACCACATAGGAATCTAACTGTCCATAGTCCCATAGCTTTGAGTCTATCTGAAGTCTGAGAAAGGAGGAGATTGTGAGTGAGACAACAGGGCACAGGAAAATAGATAGATAGATAGATAGATAGATAGATAGATAGATAGATAGATAGATAGATAAAAACTTCCTGTGATGATTGCTTTCAAAGTGGATTGGTCAGTCTGAGGGAACACATCAATTTTCAAACCCAGCTCATTATTTGAGTTCTTCTAGATACTTTGATACCTTTTTTGGACTAGATCTTTCAGATGTGAAGGGCAAGGCTGGAGATGTAGTTCAGTTGGTTGAATGTTTTTATCTAGCATGCAAAAAGCCCCTAGATCAGACCCTTATCACCACATAAACTGAGTTTGGTGGTGTACCCCTGAAGTCCCAAAACTTGGGAGGCACCTTAGAGACAGAGATGCCATAAACCTTTCTGCCATTTCCAAAGGATATTAAAGTTGATTTCTGATTCTGATGTGTATCTCTCAGATGGACTGACTGATTCCATGTGAACAAGATAATGATGAGGGTGGATCCCAGAGAATGGGTGAATACTTAGATGTGATAATCGCAGCAGGAACGCCTGCATAGAAGTAATTATAAAGCTTTTAAAACCACCTTTCATCTCTTCAAATTAACTGCATATAATGTATGTCTCTTTAGTGAAGGGAACAAAAGGCCATGTTATCATTTGAATAACATCAGTAGGGCTGGAGAGTGGCTCAGCAGTCTGGACTATTTGCTGCTCTTGCAGAGGACCAGGGTTTGAGTCCTAGCACCCACATGGAGGCTCACAACTGTCTGCAATTCCAGTTCCAGGAGATCCAATACCTTCTTCCAACCTCTGAGAGCACCAGCCATGCACGTAGTGCAAATAAATACTCATACAAATCACTAATAAATCTTTTAAAAGTATATATAATAAAGAAGCTTCATGACCTTTTTAAAAGATAGCTTTATAAGGGAGGCTTCTGGGTCAATAGCTTCAATTCATCTTCATCCAGCTTCTTGTGAACTGTAAAGCCTTTAGTAGTCTGAGTATGCACAGAGAGAAATGTTACTGTGTGTCCTTGTATATTCCAGCCTTCACAACCTGGCTAGTCCTTCCCTCTCTATCCACAAGCCCAAGAGATAGTAACTTATGAAGCAGGTGTGTGCTAGGATGTACATGATTCAAAATAAATCCAGTTCTCATAGGCAAACAATGTGCATTCCATCCATTGTGGCCATGGAGAATAGCCATACCTGTGCTCATCAGCCCAAGGTGCACACCTTGGCTGCAGAAGTGTCCCGGACTCTCTGCCTTTGTTCTCTATGCTGGTGTCTAACTAATCATTGCTCTTACACTAGCTCAAATTCTTTAATCAAGTTTGTACTTTCAGGAGCCTCTCATGAACCATTTGTTTATTTTTATTTTTGAGACAGGGTCTCAATAGTTCCAGCTGGCCTGGAGCTTACTTTGTAAGCCAAGGTTACTCTCTCCCTCATGTCAATCTTCCTGCCTCAGCTTCCCAAGAGCTAAAATTACAGGTGTCTGCAGACTTGTATAGAGAACTCATTCAATTGGTGATTATGGATATTTGTGTATTTGTTTACTGTGTTCCTGAGTCTGTGCCCCCCACTAGACTATGAAAATATCAAAGGTAGACTGTCTGTCTTTTTTAGTGAGAGGGTTTAATGAACATGCGCAGACATGCAGCCAGGTTCTTCTATCCTAGGATTTGAACTGTTGTTCCTTCTGTCTTGCATGCCTTTCCATAGATCTTCAAACTGATGCCTTTGTTCTCAGAGAGGCATCCTCTGAACACCTTACTTAAGTAGATTATTTCCTGCACCCCAGCCTCTCCTTATCATTTGGTGTGTTGTCTAATTAGCACAGGCCACTATGCGGCATTTTGTATTTGCTTCTTCTGTCTGTTGCCACTAAACAGAATCTAAGAGCGATGGTGACCTGTCCTTCTCTGTGTGTCCTGAAAGCTAGAACTTTCCTGGCCTGTGGAAAGCCTTGGTAGGTGTTTGTCAGATTCGTGGATGACATTTGACTTCCTCACCTGGCTGTGGTTCTAGTCTAACACAATGTTTTAATTACTAGGCTTGAGCTCCAGTGTCTTGGCTAGAGGCTGGTTGGTGCTGGCTCCAGGGCTCTCTGAGTAGCCTGATGCTCTTTTGTGTTTGTCCTGTCTGGCCAGAGTTTTCCTCAGCAGATGCTGCATGGGCTCTTCTTGAATCTTGGAGCTGCCGACCCTTTTGTTCATTATTCCCTTTCCTCTGGTGACCAGCAATACTGGCCAGGGTTTGATGTCTGCACTCGCTTGTGTTTCTCTCTTGAGTTTGTCTCCAACAAGCCAGGGACTCAGACTCGCCAAGAGCCATGTGTGAGAGGGTAGCAGTTATTCAGGAGATTTCATCTTTCTCTTAAGATGCCCAACAGTTCCCCTAGGAGGAAAGACACTTGGCTAAAGAAGAGGATGAGTGCTTGGCACAGGAGAGAAGGCATCTGTCTCAGTTATATTTCTATTGCTGTGAGAAAACACTGTGATCAAAAGCAGCTTGATGGGGAAAGGGCTGATTCAGCTTACAGGTTAGTCTATCACTGGGGAAGCCAAGACCAGAACTCAGGGCAGGAACCTGGAGTTAGGAAGTAAATAAGAAAGCATGGAGGAATACTGCTTCCTCAGTGATGGACTGTATAACTTGTAAGCCAAGTGATTTTACTGCTAGTGGAACTAAAAGACACATCCATTGCATAAATTCACTATTACCGTGTGGCTCATGTTAGGTCGGGGCTGTCTGTCTGTCAGATAAGTTAGCTGTAAGCAGAAGAATCTACACCTCTCACCTGCTCCATGGGTCTTGGAGAAAATGTGGGTCATCAATGTATAGCCTTACTCTGGGGAACATTCAAGAATTCCACTGAAAGGCCAGGGTCAGTTCTTACCTCTGCCCTAGGGCTGGAAATATGCACACATGTGCATATGCATGTGTGCATATGCATGTGTGTGTGTGTGTGTGTGTGTGTGTGTGTGTGTGTGTGTGTGCCATGACCTCCAGTACAGGAGGTCATGTTCGCCTTTTCATTGAAAGTGAAAGTGGTAAGAACGACCTAATAGAAAATGCAGACTATTCTCTAGGAAGATTGAAATACTACTGGATATAAATATCTAAAGGTCTTACTGATTTTTTGAGACAGAAACTGGAATCCTAAGAGGAAAAATTTAGCCATTGTTTTAGAATGATTTCATAATGAACCAAACTAGTGTTTAATCAGCTGAAAACTCAAGCAGTTTATCATGAAGATGCAAACTGTAATTACCACCTAAGCTCTTATTTTACTCCCCAAGTTCCTTCACCCCTTTTCCTTTTGGCATTATTGCATTTGGATTTTGCATTTAGCTTCAGGGGAAAAGAGGAGCACACTTGCTAAAACCGGGTGGTGGAAGTCACCCGGTAGAATATTAGTCCACTCTAGCCGCAAAGAAGTTGCTCTGTGCACAAACAGGCTCTGTAGCTGTATGCATTTCCTTTCCTACGGTAGAAAATTCAAACCAGAGCACACAGTCTTCTGTGAATGAGAAATAGTCTCAAGTTGGAGTTTATTATTTTAATCATTGTTTTTATTAGTCATTTAACAATTGCCTGGTACTGATTAATTATCTGGCTGTGTTATGTTAATAAGATATCCAGGGAGGCAAAGAAGTCATTTTGCTTACGTGGGTTTAGTCTAATTTTATTCACCAAAATGATATTTACTTAATAACATTGTTGGGGTGAACAAAGATCCAGGCTGTGCTGTCTTCATTCCTGTGCCTAGCTAATTAGCAGACCCAGTCCTACCCAGGGGTGAGAGTCATGGCTATGTCTCCAAGCTCTTTACAGACTTTGTGGGGGATCAGTGAATCCTGCATATCCTGCCATGTGAAGTGGTCCATGGGTTCCCACTGGATAGCCACCCATGGAAAAGATGGAGTACTCCTGGACAACTTGAAACCTGAACTGATTCCCAAGCAAACAAACAAGGCTACTTCTTTTTTTGTAGTTGGATGGGTTAGTTTTCTGCCTTGGGAAGGACCATCTGACACTGACACTTTGGCCCCGGGTTTGAATCTCCATTGTGCCATTTTCTCTTCCCTCTATTATGCAGGGGTAGAAGATGGTTTTCCTTTTGTCACTATGAGAACTCTGTCACTACCATAGCAGCCCCAGAGAGTGTAAATATTGCCAGAAGGATGAGATCAGGGATCATCTGCCTTTCAGACCCTTGGAAGCATAGGCCGGACATTGAGTCTTGGAAGAACCATCATGGGCTTTGCTATAGTCTCTGAAGAACTGAGTCCTACACTTTTAGTCAAGTGGAGATATCTTTAGAACTCAGTTGTTTTTGATTTCAGACTCTAGAAGGTCTTTGAATTTGTTACTATAAAAATGACTTAAGAGCAGGAAAACTTTTTAAGTTTTAAAATGTTTTGATAATTCAGACATGTATTAAAACTATATATATATTTGATTTTATATATAAATTTATATATAAATTTATATATATATATAAATCAAATTCACCCCCTTGCTCCTTTTCCACCTGCTCTTTCTCCTTTTGGAACCTTTTGTTCCAGCTGGTCCACTCCTGTTTTCATGTCTCTTTTGTGTTTGGTGGCCTGCTGAGTTTAATTTGGATTGCTGAGCAAGGATGGGGCTATTTGCCAAGTCTCGCCAATTCACCAATGGCTACACCACTGGGGAAAATGACTTTCTGTCACTGAAAAGCTATTAACTTCCAAAAGCCTCTCCCCTATGCAGGATGGAATATTTACTGTCCCCATCCAGCTTAGGTCTTGAGTGAGTTGCCATAGCGGCTCTGAGTCCATGGAAGAAGTTGCCACGTCACATTGAGAAGACATGTTTCACAGAGGCCCCCACAACCATTTTCCGGTTCCGTGGCCCATCTTCTATGATGAAAAACTAGTTATTATTTATTTCAGAGTTCCCATTATGTATGTTAGGTGATGAGTTCTCTCTCTGTTTGTTTTCTTTTTGAGACTTTTGTATTTGGGGGTGCACAGTCAGAAAAGCAAGAGTCATAGCTGAGTTTGTCAGAATTCAATCATTGTTCAAACATTTCATTTTGAACAAGAATTTAGCAGCTTATGCTATAAATCATGAGATAGTGTTGACAGCCTATTAAAATATAATTTAGAGGGTTTTAGAAACCAATAATAAATAATGAAACAAGACCCTGTTTTAGGAATTGCATGTTTATATGAAGATTTTAGTTGAAAGCCCAAAAGATTTGACAACATGTTCTGTTTGGTGTTTTCAAGTTTTGAAAGAGTGTTTTAAAAATATGTATCTGGAAAATACAGGAACTTTGCAATATGATTTCCAATCCTCTCTGTATTATTTGCTTCATAAGACTTTCACTTAATCCTATCCAGGTGGGGTTCTTAGTCCTCAGAGGCAAGGAGGAGTGAGTTAACTGTGCTTTGCTGCCTCTTGCTGTGGCAGGGATGCAGGTACTTTTGTGACCTGTACCTTTGCCTCAGTGAAAATTGGCTTCTGTCTGCATCTGTATGCCAGTTTCTAGAGGGGCTTCTTTTGAAGCAACTGATCTCACTTGCTTCTCAGACTTCTTCATCTTCCTGGAAATCTGATTGATATGGATGCAAGCTTCTGGGCTAGAGTCTTGGCTTCCTGGTTGTAAGGAAAAGATACTGAAGATTGGCTAGTTGGGAAAGTGTGTAGTTTTGGTACCCGTGTGGCTTTCATGAAGTTTCCTCCTAGTAGAATTGGTTTTATTCCTATTATTCCCATGACTAAAAATTAAGTCCAACAGGTTGTAGCTAAGCTGGCTCTACACGGTGTTTATACATGTGAAATGGCAAAGATGGCTGATTTCTGGGTTCTATTTTCATTGAGAACACAGGAGTATAGAGAGATGTGAGGTCAATCTTACTGTAGCAGGGAGGGCACAATTTCAGAATAGGAAGTCAAGAGGAAAGCTTCAGTCTGTGTCCTAAGCAACTTGACTCTTCCTCAACTAGACAGGGATGAGGTAAGACCAGGCTGAGATAAAGCAGACATGTGGTGGCCTGAAGGAGAGGGTCCAGTGATGGTGGTCAGAGAGTGAATGTGCTGATTCAGGGGCATGCAACAGCTTCATTCTGTGGGGCTGGGGTGATTTTTCAACTTTGTCAGACTAACCCAGGCATGAAGATTCAATGTATTGTAGGACCCTGAGCTGGGCCAGAAAAAGAACATGTGTGGGGCATTATAAATTATAGGACCTTAGTAAGCATTTCTAAAAGAAGTTAGCATTGGTTTCAGAGTTCCCTTGCTATAAGCCATCGCTGCTGGGAAGTTGATGATATGTTCTGTTCTGTTTTGTCTTCCTCCTCCTGCTGCTGCTGAAGATCTTGACATGCCAGCAGAAGCCTCTGGTGCTTTCTCACCTTGTCAAAGAGCAGGCAGCACTGAGGAGCTATTATGTAGTTATAGTATAGACCAATTATATTGGTTTAAAGATCATCAAGTTTTCATTATTTTTTTCTTTAAACAATTGTTTTAAAGGTATTTTTTCTTATACTGGGATTCTAACTGATAAATGTAAAAGGAATAATGGAACAAATAATTACCACGTGGCATCCATCAAAGCAAAGGGTCAAGAGTGGGTGCCAAAGTTACTGGGTGAAAGGTACCAAAAGCAAAATACTCTCTGAGAACCAGAGTAAGTCTCCATAAGAAAGGCTTAGATTAAAAGGGGAAGCTGTAGATTCATAACAACCAGGCCTAGAACAATCACAGTTAATCTAATGACCAAATTTTTGCATGCCAGGATGTCTGGCATCATCCCATCTTCTGGATATGATAGTAGAATTAATCTTGAGAAAATACCAGATAGAACCAAACTGAGAGGCAGTTCACAATACCATAAACCAGAACTCTTCAAATGCCAACATCATGAGAGACAAAGTGTAAGGGGATCTTATAGACCAGGGAGACAGAGTTAACATGACAGGGAAGGTCTGTGCAGATACCTGTGTTGAATGCTGAACAAGCAAAATAACAGAATGTGCAGCCATTGACAAGAGCCAGTAATCTGTTTATTAGTTCCCAATATCAACAATAGTTAACATAGAATTAGCACACCATAATCATTGTGTTAACCCCTGGGAGCGCTGAGGGAAGGATAGGTGGAAACTTTTTGTATGGGTTTTTCATCTTTGAGGAGTTTTTAAAGCAAAATCTTATCTTTAGGGACATTGACCTGGCTGAATCAATGGGTGGAGTCTCACGTGTTACCTGCATGTACTAGTTCTAATAAGAAAACAGAAGTGGACAATAGGCGTGTCCTTATTGTTATTTTACTTTTAGCTTCTCAGGGCTGCTGTCTTCCTGTTACTCACCCTCCATGGTCTTGTTTCAGGGAAGAGGGGTCTATCTTTGTTCAACGGCATGGGCATCCACAGCAGTGCTCCCCAGATTCTCCTGGCTGAAGTTCTGAAACAAATTTCTTCCAGGGATCTTTACTTATATTTAAGTTGATACTTTATATTTTTTCCCATATTGGGTTAGTATCAGTCCTCCCAACACCTTGATCTGCTCTTGATGTCAGAGAATTCTCTTTCATGAGGGTCCATACAGGACAGTTCAGACCAGTGACACCCCAACTCATTTTTAAAACAGCACAGGGGAAAACAACATCATATACAAGCCAAAATGGAATATTTCAGAAGTTTTCCTTTGTTTAATTTGGCTCACTCCCTGGCCAGGCAGAAATATAATCAAGTGAGACATAAGTAGCATTCCAGAAAGCAGAGTGTATCCATCCCCTTCAGTCAGGCCAGATTTGCTCATCCAAGTGATCATGTTCCTAAAGGATGCCCCTGGGATGCTGCAGGGGGAGGCTGGGGAGGGAGCCTATAGGGGAAGGTTGGCAAGGAAATGCATCTTAGACTTTCCCTTGAAAGACAGCTGCAGGTGCCAGCTACCAGCCAGACCTAGCCCTATGCTTCTGGTTCTTCCTGGGTCACTATATCGCTCAAAGGAGCTCACAGTATGAAGTTCCTCCACAGTTGATGTTAAAGTACCAGACCCCACAAGAAGAGAGCAATTATTCATTGGGAGATCTGTGTTAAATAAAACACAGCATTAGGGCCAAGGAGCATGAAATTCGGGGTTAGTGTTGACAGCCCCTCATTCCTGGCACTTACTAATTTTATGTCTCTCCTCAGCTTGTGTCATTGCTTGAAGATGATTTAAACACAGGCTTTCAGATTCCGTGACTTAACTCTTTAAGACCATCACTGACTCATGGGAATTAGTGGTCTCCTGTTTTACAAAAACTCTAAATTGAACTTATTCTTATGGAAATTTGTTCTTTAACAATTTTATCAGAAAGTGATGCACCGAGATGTGTGCCTCCTATTGAAGCTCTGAACTTACCGTGAACATTTTATTTCTAGTCACACACTTCTGAAACCAGAGGATTAGAACTGTAATAGGAAAAGCATGGTATTTGCTTTCAACTCTCTTTCAGGTGTGTGTGTGTGTGTGTGTGTGTGTGTGTGTGTGTGTGTGAGTGAGAGAGAGAGAGAGAGAGAGAGAGAGAGAGGGAAACAAAGGCATGTCAAGCAAAGTCTAGAAAAGGATGTATCCCAGATGAATCGAGTCACACTGAAAATGATGCTGTGAAGAGCAGAGACAAGCTTCAGAAGAGCAGCCTTCTTTTGGTAACAGCAAGATGAATATGTAAATTTTGTGTTGTTTGTCATCTTGCTTTATCTCTGGGTTATGATAAACTTCAGTTACCTGACAACAAAGCAGAATTAAAACCAGTGGGGAAAACATACCAATTAGTAAGGAGTCTAATGTGAAGGTTACTCACTGTGACAGAAAACAAGATAACACTCCCAGACAAGGTTCTCCAGTTCATCATTTGCCAAAACACTAGGATTAGGTCATGACCAGTGGTCAGTCTGACCTGGAAAAGCCTGAAAGTGCCTCTGGGCCAGGAAGACCTGCAGATGCAGAGAAGGCAACTTACCAACTCAAAGCTCCCTTCAAAATGAAGGTCTTAAACAGATTCCATCAAGTTATAGCCTACTTCTTGTCTGACATGTGGGTACCCCTCCTGACACCCCACTTGGCTGTCACTCAACAGAGGATATAAATCAGAGCAGGCTCTCTTATTTTAAAGTAATGCTAACAGCAGCATATGTCATACTGATCATACCAGGGAGCTAGCCAAGTATGGTGTTAATTGGGTCCTCTGGAACTCAGCACCCCAGGGACCCAGAACTTTCTAGCAAGGGGTGAGGGTGGGGGGGAGTCAATCCATAGGCTGTGTGAAAATGAAATCCAAGAACCTGTAGTGTCTGAATCCTTCATTCTTGGCAGTTCAGCCAACTCATTTTGTATCTAATTTCTTCTTTTAGTTACTTGTGTTATGTATCCCCACAAGCCATTTTCTTGCAAAGTCATGAAGCCTTGTGAAAATCTGCTGCCCCAGAATGCAGCCCTTGGCAGTCCTGACCTCATCGTTGTGAGGCTCATTCCATATGTTGTTCATATTCTCCATTCTCTTCAGCCCTTCCCTCCTCATCCATACATTGGTGCATGCTTTTGCTCTTTCTTACACACACATGAATGGGGGGGAGGTGGAGGGGGAGAAGGAGGAGAGCAGTACATACTTTTTTTTCCCTTGGGAGACAGAAGTAGGGCAGGCTCAGGACTTGTAACCAGCACCATTCAAACTAAGGGGCTCATTGCTGTGTGTTGAGTTCATGGCCAATTCTTCAATTCTGTGAGAGTGATTATCATGATCCTTTCCATTTTTCCTTCCATCCTCCTCTGTCTTCTTCCAGGACAAGGTTTGTAAGAAAGGGAGATGGTTGCCTTTTTCTTGTTATCTAGACAGTGAATGAAGGATGGAACAGGCAGGCTAGAGTTCTGACACACAGTTCTTAGGGGACTGCATGAGGAGTTCAACAAAAAGTGTGCATTGCAGGCATGCCTGCTGAGTTTATTATGCTGTTATCTGTCACTTACTCTGACTGAAAGGCAAGGGCTTCTATAATTTGTTGCTGCAAAGAATTGGTGCATTGTTCTTTTTCTAAGGTTTCCAACTAATTGGGTCTAGAGGGAAGATTGAAATGAGAGTTTTTTCTTGACTTCTGTAGCTCATCTTATTAGATCCTCTTTTTTTTTTCTTTTAATATTTAAATGGAAAGCAATCACATCAATCTATGGTTGTAGACAGAATGTGTATTTCATTGTCTTAAAGGAAAAACAAACAACAAACTTTTTGATTTCCTG
Organism: Onychomys torridus; assembly: GCF_903995425.1. Taxonomy (NCBI): domain Eukaryota; kingdom Metazoa; phylum Chordata; class Mammalia; order Rodentia; family Cricetidae; genus Onychomys; species Onychomys torridus. The sequence goes on along the minus strand of NC_050449.1, from coordinate 12,060,783 downwards.
TTTCTTTCCATTTACAATTTTTCTTTTATCCTTGGAGAGATATAGTATACACAAGGCCATCTTTTTAATCATGCCTGTAAACTTAGGAAACAGGAGTTGTGATCTTCCCAAGATAAAACTATTTTAATTCCTTGGGTTATGATTTGCCAATTAAAAATTCCAGAGCATGTTAGTAATCTATGTGAAGATTCATAGTCACTATTAATGGAGTAGAGGCAGTTATACCTGTGGGTGTTCTTGGAATGTTACATCCTGGAGGATTCTCAGAGTCTGACAAGCCTTTTGGATAAGAGTGGTTCTTTTCTGTGCCACTTTTGTTGAATCTGGAGAAAAGCAAAGCATACATGTCATCTTACATATAAGCTGAGAAGACAGGACTTCTTATGTAGAGATATCCTAGTTTCAGAAAATAACTGAGTTATCTTTGAAAGGCTCTGGGAGTCCATTAGTCATTTTATTCCACACAAAACAGGAACTGGCTTCTGTATCAATCATACTAACAACAATTGCCTTGGAAATTACTGGGAACTCCACTTCAGTCTGACTGTCATAGAAGCCTGACAGTGATATGTGAGGAAAACATAGCCAACTGAAAACATTCTTTTGTGTATTTTGGGTGAGCTTCATCATCTCCTTAAACAGAAGGAATGTTCTTCTTGCAAAGAAATTTTTATCCCACTCAGAAGGTTCCCAGGTGCTCCTAATTTACTAGCTGAGGCCTCTTAACCACAGACTAAGGATTGGTCTGTGACCAAAGCATGTGTTTTTCCCATCAAAGCTTCTTCCTTTTGGTACCTTCCATAGTTTTGACAGTCTTGCAAAATCTTGAGATTCTTCCTTAGTGCTCTGCAATGGTATACAACGTGGAGTCCCCACCCCCACATCACCAAAGCTCAGAATATGGAGATCCTTCAAGAAGCACCAAGTGATGTCGAAACCACAACTGCAGCCTCACAGGAATGCCACAAAGGCACCCATGCAATTCTAAGACTTTTTTTTAACAAGATAAACTGCAACCTCTACTGTAGTATTCACACAGTTTTCAACCATTTAACACATGCTGCATTTTGCTACCATTTTATTAGCTTCTTGCTTTTCAAAAAATATGTTATGAGCAATGTTTTGATTGTGGTGTTCCTCAAGCCTTATCTACCTGATGAGCTGCTTGGTTTTATTGTGTGGTGTTACAGAGCACAGATGATTTTAAGAATGCATATGCTTTATTAGTGTAAAGCCAACATAATTCTGTATGATAAACTCTCAGAGACTAGGTGATAAGCACATTTATCATGTCCTAGTGTCTTTTTTTCCTTCTTTCTTTCTTTCTTTCTTTCTTTTTTTTTTTTTTTTTTTTTTTTTGGTTTTTTGAGACAGGGTTTCTCTGTAGCTTTGGAGCCTGTCCTGTACTAGCTCTGTAGCCCAGGCTGGCCTCGAATTCACAGAGATCCACCTGCCTCTGCCTCCCGAGTGCTGGGATTACAGCTGTGCGCCACTACCACCTGGCCCTAGTGTCTTTTTCTATGCATGTACAAAACACAGTTTCCTTTCATATTTTTCTTAACTTAAGAACTTTTGTAATCTTTGACTAGTTAGTAGGTCATTGCATAATTTTAATTGATTCTAAGGTTCAGAGGGGAGCATAGTGATACGCTCCTGCCTGCACTGGTATGAAACTTCATCACACAAACTCGAACTTGCTGATTTTTTACATTTACAAAAAGGCTGGGGCTGTAGCTCAGTAGGAGAGCATTTGCCTAGCATGCTCAAAGCCCTAAGTTCAATTTCAGGGATTGCAAATAAAACAAACCAAACACTCTACAAAAATTACTAAGGTTTGTTGTTGTTGTTGTTGTATTAAGCAGAGAAAAACACAGTCCTATCTTGGTTTGGTAGAAAGAAAGGGAATTTTAGTCTTCCTGAGCATTGGCGAGCACTCTATGCTGCATGCTTGTTTTATTTGCTATCACCGTTTGCTTCTGGTGGGTCTCAGGACTGCAGCTAGGTTTCCTGTCTGATTCTGTCTTTATCATTCTTTTTATTCTTCCTGTGTATAGGTGTGTTTGTGTGTGTCAGGGGCTGAGATTTGAACTTCAGTGTCTTCCTTGATCACTCTGCACCTTACGCATTGAAGCCACAGCTCTTGAACTCAGAGCTCACTGATTCTTTATCTAGTTAGTTTGTCCTTCTCCACTTTACAAGCATATGTGTAGAGGTGGCCCATGATGTTCGCCCAGAGTTTTTATGTGGGTGCTGGTGACCTGAACTCTGGTTTTCACATTAGTGTCAGGCACCTCAGCCGCTGAGTCATCTCCTTCGCCACAGAAGACTTTAAACCACAAGGAGTTACAGCCTGATAGTGCTCAGGGGACTCACTTGCCACTTCTGGCTGGGCCACTCTTTATTTCACCTCTAAAGCTGCCTCCAAGGAATTGAGCCTCACCTGGCCTGGGTTTGGTGCTGGGAGTGGGGGTGGGCTAGGGTTGTTGCTAAGGCTGTGGTAACCAGTGTCCCTGTGTGTTATCTCTGTAGCCAAATAACCAGGAGTTTTAGTTAGTTCCTAAATAAGTTCTCCAACCTCTTCACTAGACCATTCACCTGGCAGGCTTCCTGGCTGCAACCACCATAGTGAGAGAAGGTCATATGCACATGTATAATCAGTAGCCTGAGATCAGGCTCTATGCCTTGTGTATTAGACACATATAGAGCTCAAAATCTAATATGGTCTTATAATAAAAAAAAAAACCAGAGCCAGATATTAGGGTGAATGCTGAAAGATCAGAGAGATAAAGGAACAAGCCACTGCCATGTCTCACCTCGCCAACTCCATGAATCCTCTGTTTGAAAGCTCTGAGTCCTCAGCCAAAATAGCTCTCTATCCAAAAGGCTTCTACCCTGTCTCCTCACACCTTATACACCTTTCTTCGCCCTGCCACCTTCCTTCCTTCCTAGTGCTGGGATTAATGGTGTGTGTGCTTCCCAAATACTGGTAGCAAAACATAAGATCACAAGTGCTGGGATTAAAGATGTGTGCCACCACTGCTTGGCTCTGTTTCTCTCCTAGACTGAGTCAATTTCATGTAATACAGGGTGGCTTTGAACTCACAGAGGTCCAGACAGATCTCTGCCTTCCAAGTGTTAGGATTAAATGCGTGTACTACCACTACCTGGCATCTATGTTTAATCTAGTGACTTGCTCTGTTCTCTGATCTTCAGGCAAATTTTATTAGAGTACACAATATATCACCACAGACATACTCAACCTGATTTTTAAACATGCATGATGTTTTATATAGATTAATAGATTTTGGGGTTGAAAAGAGAAATCATAAGAAATGTTGAAGCACCCTTAAACTGGCAAGACACTGAAAAGTGGCATTTACATTGATGCTGTTGAGATTGTCATCAGGGTATTTCCAAGCTGAGCTGATCAGCATGTTAATACTGCATATCAGCTTATCAAAATGCAAAACCAAGTACCTGTTCTGTCTTCTTTGCTTTTTTAATCATGGGGATTAAATAGCATCCATGGACTCTATGGTTGTCAATAGGTTGCAATTGAATCCTGAAATAATAAAAATGGAAAAACAATAGTTAATTTTAAGTATGTGATATATACCTTTCCATTATCAAAAATCAAGTTTATATTTGATAAGATATTCAGTAGTTGAATACTTGATTCTAGGTAAATAAATAATACCCACCATAATGCTATTTCAAATTTTAATTATAGACAAACTACATTTTTCCTTATAAAATAAATTTGAAGTAAATTAAACAGAATATATTACTTATACATGAGGGAAAGTTAAAATTTGTCTTCATACATAATGAATATTATTAAAGTTGTATTAAATGAACTTTGAGATAAAATCTTTAATAATGTATTGATCTCAAGTGAAATGCTTTATTTCAAATCTTCTCTCACACACCATGCAAAAATGATGAGATCATTAAAAGATTTCCCAAAGGGTTTGTCATGAAAAAAAATGAGTCCTCAAGTAGAAACTGAACAGAAAGTGCTAGGTTGAATGACCTTCAAAGCCTCTGCAGAGCTCCTAATCCAGGCTGTGCCAGGAGCAAAACAAAGTTAGGACTAGATGATGCTAGGAAGATGGAATTACTCTGGAAGTACAAAGCAGACACTCCACTCGAAGCTCTGTAAGCAGAGGAGGTCTTATTTAGCTGAAACGAAGTAGGGGTTCGGGACTGAGAACCAACCTGTGCCCTGAGATAACGTGCCTATTGGCAGTTTTAACTCTTTGTTCTTGAAGAATATATACCAAATGCATATTTATTAGTTGCTTTGGTTTAAAAAAAAAATCTAAATGAATTTCTATTAAAACCATTCTCTTACTAGCATGCCAAAAATATGCTCTTGGCTACCCATGCTTAGAGAGTTAAATTGGAGTGTTCACTCCTTGACTACTTCACAATTAATTGCTTAGGTTAGTCTTGGCAAATTATACAACCAAATTGTCAATCAATTTTTCTAAATGCCCTCTAAAATTAAGCTAAAAACGCATGTGAAAATAAGTTACTGCTAGAACTGCATATTTCTTACTATTTGTTTTGAGGAAAAATGATGAAGTCACTTTTGGAAACCTTATCTTTCGATCAGTTTTGCTTTGCTCTTCGGCCTAGAGGAGGAGAGAGAGGGAAGGCATCAAGCTGCTGTGTGTTGAACTAAGGGGACTGTTTAATGACCACATTGCCTTCCTCTCCAATTCAGTTCCTTGTCATGTTGTAAATACCTGCCACTCAATATGTGGGCTGTGCCACCAAGAAGATGGTAGATTTGGAACCACAGGAAAAATTAATCTTGACATGGTGTTCAATTTATTTAAATGTAGCCAGGATTCTAGAGTGTTCTGTATTTGTGAAATTATTAAGGCAACTCCATGTAGTTAAAAGGGAGGTTTATTTTGTAGCGTAACTTATAAGTGAAGCAATACATTACAGGGTCTGGGAAAGGTGTGGTGCAGTCCGGCAGTGTTCTCTGGAGAACTCTGCTCAGTCTACCTCCAGCTTCCTGGGTTCAAAAACCAAGAGAGCTCCCCCATCCAGATCTCGGGTCTTCAGGGGTCCTCTCTCGGCCCTGCCTTGTAGGTGTGACAGTTACCGAAGCCCCCTGGTATTTCCAGATCAAAGCTGGAACAGCTACCCACTACAGTTCTGATTACTTAGCATTACTGGAAAAAAGTATTCCCCAGTGCAGCTGTCAAAATGAAAATGAATGGATAAATAAAATCAGGAGCCTGTAAGAGCAAAATGATTCCCTTTTCCTTCTGAGCATGAGGACATGGAGAATCATGCCACTCTTCTTTGGGGTTGGCATTAGTTTGATTCAAGAAAATTTCAGATTTTTTTCCCCTAATGGATGTCCCTTCATTTTTCTGCTGTATTTAAGCACTTACAGATCTGCCACATTACTTGAAGTTGTAGGGGTTTTTGTTTGTTTGTTTGTTTGTTTTTTGGAGGGTTGCTGTTATCGTTTAACTGTTATTTGCTTCTGGAATTAGCAAGAGGCACTTTTCAGGAAGAGGCGTGGCTGTTGGTTGAGAAAAGAATTTGTTCTTCAAAGTCGTGGACACCTGGCAAGTGTGCTTTGAGCCATCATAAATGAAGTCATGCTCTCAGGTGTTCCTAATTATCAAGTTCCTTCGATAGAACAACATCTGTTACCAAAGTCTACGGCTTCTTTGTGGTAGTCACTGCACAATTGAGGCTAAATGGTGACACCTTACATCTTTTTAGAGTGTTCGTTTTTCCACAGCTTCTTCTCCTGGCAGCTATACAGTTCCATAACACAATGTTTGATGTATGGAAGACCTGTAGAAAGAAGTCTGACCACGCCAGGGGACTGAACTAACTGGCCTGGAAGATTGTCTTCAAAGTGATCCCTGCCTTCTCAAGCTATAAACATGATACTTTGATCCTAAAAGGCCCAGGTTTTATTTGTATTTATTCAGTACAGAAGACCCCATCTATCAGGGACACTGGGTCTAGAAAGACAGAGAAGAAGGGTTATTATAAATCTCTTACCACTTCCAGGGTGCCAAAGTTATCTCTGTCTTTACTTCCAAAATATGTTCTTTGTAAACCACAGCTCCCTCACAATAATTCATTGTATAGTGGAACTCCTGATCTTATTGTGGGTGAAACTGAGAACTAGACAAGTGAGTGACAACCTTGATGTCCCATCCCTCAAGGACCAAATATTGAGGCAGGGAGTGATTTCTCATGAAGCTCCTCTGAGGTTGCAGAAGGAAAACTGATTGCTTCCCCATGGATGGAAAGATGGTGTTCTGTGCCTTTGGTATCTTTGTGTTTTCCAAATTTACCTTTTCTAGGCTTCCTCATCTTTTACAACTTTATATTGCAGCCAACATCCTGGAGGTTGGGATTGTATTTTGAAAATTAGAGATATATGTAAAGGGCAAGAAATATAGAGATGTCAAACTCAGTGAGATACTTGTATTTTAGAATGCTTGTGGTCCTAACAAAGGAATCCTCCTCCTTTTTCTTTTATGTAGTCTAAATTGTCCATTTCCCTTTTGTCTGTAGATTCTTGGAACATGAAGTCATGGTAGAAGAATTCCAACTTATAGAAATAAATGTATTTATAATTTCTTGGATTAAAATATCCATAAAGGTAAAAACATTGCTTTGCTGAAATATAGTCAGCATTAATGAGCCCTTTACTAAATAAACAAAAGTTTCAGATAGTTGAAAGATAAACAAACATTTCAGGGAAATATGCCTCAGAAACCAGGAGGCTCACATCTAGACTGGTGATCCAAGATGGGAAAGTGTGATGGTAACCTAGGTAGATGCTGTGGGACAGGTGCTGTGGTATAAGTCTGCAGTGTCAGAAGGTGTGCTCACCCATGCTCACTGGGAAGTCTGTTCCTGCATTCGTCCAAGTTGGCTAATTATAGAACATATGTTATGCTATGCACTGTATTGTCACAGCACTGAGCAGATCAAGTGCCTTCTTACAGAACCTTCATCTAGTAGAAGGTCATCAATGGCTACTTGAACACAGACCTGAAAATTCCAATTGATTCTTGGAAAGTATGGAAGATTTCAGGCAGTGATGGGCCAAGTGAATAGTTCACATCACAATACCTCCCTTGGAGTGCTCTGTGTTTTTCTTTCATTGATGAACTTGACTGGGGGTAACTGCTTGACATTCTGGAGTCAGTGAAGGTGGTGGACAAGGTACAGAACTTGTTCATTATATGACCCTGAGTGGTGGGAAAGTGCTTGCATGCGTGTGGCTTAATTCAAATGATATTTGGTTGCTTGAGACTTTGGATGGCATCAAGCCACTCTCCACTCTCACTTCTTTATGTGTTGCTTTAAATGAGGTTTTTTTGTTTTTGTTTTTTTTTTTTAACAATGGCTTTAATAATTTCCCATGTTCAGTGTGTGGTCGGCCTTGCCAATCAGCACCAATACCAAATATTGGTTCCTTTTATATCCTGTGCAATGTGCTGCTGATGGGAAAATAAAAGCCATGCTCCTCACACTTAAGGAGCTTACAAGACTGGGGATTCAAGGTATTAAGGGAAACGGCTTTTAAAAGTCATTTTTCCCATGTACCTTTCAGTAAAAGTACGTACATGAGAAAAAGGAACACTGAACATTGGATGAGAACCAGGGCACTAAGAGCTATCTGCCACTCCTAGTCGAATATATGTGAACATGAGAATCAAAGTATAATTAGAGAAGGTTGTGACATGCCTGAATTTGCTTTTACTTGTATTTTCCATATTTTATTCAATGGAATATTGTTATTAGGTAGGGGCTGGTACTGAGTGGAGAGCCTGAAGGAGGAAACCAGCTGAGTTTTCCATAGCTAAATGAGTTTTAAACATTGAGCTAAAGGAAGTGAGTCAGTTTTTCTCCCAAGCCCTTTCTCTTTGGCTTTTCCTTGGAGGCACGTGCTATCTATCCTATTCTATCCTGGGCAGTAGTTTCCCACTTGGCATCATGATCGCAGAGCCTCACAAATTCCAAACTGCAGCAAATGAGAGCTGATGACTTGTATCCAAGACACATCTGGGGGATTCCTTTAAGGCAGCTCTAGTTTCTCTTAGGTAGTTGATAGGTTTCAGACTTGGCCCAAGATGACCCTGACATCCCCGACCCAACTCAACACAGTGGAACCCCTCTTCTTCCAAAAATGCATACTGACTTTCTGGGATGTAATGGTTTGGAAAATGCTGATAAGCACATTCTTTTACAAAGGATTGACACAGAGTTGACAAGGTATCAAGTCATTGGCTTGAGACTTGACTCTGCGTGTGTGGTAGCTCAGGGGTCACTGAAGATCATGCCTGTGTTGGGGAACACACATTTTTTGAAATGGTACAAAATTCATTATTCTTAGGCTTTCTTTGTCATCTTGTCAGCTGATACATCTACAAAGGTTGAGTAATAAGGAGAAAACCATGTTTTCTAATTTTTTTAGAGAATAATGCTTAAGAGGTATTGCAATTATGAAACCAAAGTGCTCAGAGGATAACAAATTATATAGAGTAAATATTGAAAGAATTTTATGAAATGGGTAAGTCTTTAAGGAGAGGCAAGTCAGAAGAATAATAAAAAAATATTCCCTCAATGATGTTCTGTGGCATAATAGAGGTGATCTAATTAGACAAAATAAGAAAAATAAATAAAAGAGAGACAAAGAAAGACAAAGAAGAAAGTAAGGAAATGAGAGAGAAGGAGGAAGGAAGGTGGAAGAGAGGGAGGGGAAGTGAAGAAACACTGGTCCTGATGAGAAGAAGTTTCTGTGCAAGGATGTGATGGGTAGTTGTTAACTGACAACTTGACACTTCCTAGAATGACCTAGGGAAATGATCAAGACCAGGTTGGCCTGACAGCAAGTCTATGGGTGATTATCTTAATTATTAATTGGGGTGGGAAGACCCACCTTTAATGAGTGCAGCAGCAATTCATAGTCTGGGTTCTGAACCATGTAAGAGTAGAGAAAGCTAACTGAACATAGGCACCAAGCGATCCAGGATGCCTTCGTTCTCTCTTGGCTTTTAACTGTGTATGTGATATTAGTAGCTGTATCAGTTCCCACCTCAACTTCCCCTGAAATGAGGGACTGTGAGCAGGAATTGTTAGTCAAAATAACCACCATTCCTCCCAAGATGCTCTTGTTCAGGGTGCTTTATTATAACAAGAGAAACAAAAACCTGAGCTGGTGAGAAAATGAGAAATCCCCTATAATGATAGAGTATTCTCTCTCCCCATCTCTTCTGTCATCTTTAAAAGTAAAGCTTGTGGCTAAACTGGGACTGACCTTGAACTCCTGAGTTTGTATTTTGCTGGACCTGTCAGTACAGCCATGGGAAGAGATGATGCCTGCCAGCCACTTTAGAAACAGTGCTTAGCATCTAGTGAAATCTCAGTGGAACCTGCAACTAGAATGTTCAGTGTGGTAGTCTCTGCTGTTACACTGCTTTGGGTAAACCTGTTCTTGAATTTCTACCCAATTAAGTTCTTCTAAGACAATGTAAATCATACCATCACTCCTATTAGCCAGTTGTGGCTTAGGCTCAAGGCCAGGTGCTTTGAGACTGCAAGTCAATGACTGGCCTTTGAAGATGTGTCTACAGTCACTATAAATCATGGTTGCTGAAACAGGGACTCTGGTTAGGTCTTGTCTGAGGGTCCAAGGGTAGTAGAGAATCATACCAGGGCATTAATGGTAATCGTGTCATGGCTGATACTATCAATGTAAATGTATGCTGAAAACACAAATCTCTACAAATGTTGCTACAAGCTAGAACCCCTGTGAGACTCCTGGAGACTTTCACAAAATGCTCACATCAGGGCTTTGAGGATGAGTTTGATGAGATATCCTTGAACAAGAGCTCTTACAGAGATAGCATTTAAGACCCATTTCAAACATGTTATGTGCATTACAGCAAGTCTCTAGGGAAATATTCCTCGACTCTGAACATTTAATGGAGACTGTTGTTTGACACTCAGAGCAGGTGAGGTCCCCACATGTAGCATGTGAAAGTACTAAGGTAAAGTGATAACAGGCTTGACTTTTCCTGCCTGCTGTGACAGCTCTAAGTAGTTGGTGGAAGCCCAAAGAGGGTTTTTATTCCTCAGGGAACAAAGAGTGTAAACACCCCCCCAAACACCCTCCTCGTGGCTAGAGCTACTTCCAGGACATCTTTGTGAAGAAAAGGAAGAAGTTTTGAAGTTGGTGTGTGCTGTCCTGTCAGAACCGTGGGCCTGTTCATCAGTGTTCCCTGGGTGTACTGAACAGATGTCACGGCAGTTTGCCTTCCTCTTCCTCTCTTGGTTTTGTTTCTTATGGTTTTTCATATACTGTAGCTGAAGGCAGATTTTTTCTCATTTCAGCAAGTATTCCTTCCCTTAACTCCCATATGACATGTGGATAAGATGGTATTTGTGCTGCTGGTACACAAGACTGTGACGTATCATAGATGTGAGGCCATTCTCTATTGTATGGGAGTAGGAATGAGTTTGGTTCCTAAGCACATTCATATTAAAACATACACAGGGTGGCATTGCACTGCTTGTACTTAGTACTATGTACTCAGTACTATGTGCTCAGTACTATGGCTAAGCACACTTCATCATGTGCTCACTATGTGGTTCGGGCAAGCAGTTTCGCTATGGAGCCTCTGTCTCTCCATCTGCTCATCTGTGATGCAAAGCTAATGAAGCTACTACATGGAATATTTTCAAGGTGAAACAAGACACAGCCTTAAACATGCTAAGCTGTGCCAAGCACACATACAAGGTTCTATGATTATTGAGCCAACAGAACTGATGTAAAATATCTGTATCTTTCATCTTCTTAGAAAGCAAGGGAGATTCTAAGACATTTCAGGAAAATCTATTGGGATGTGACTGTAGGGTAAGATATCTGAATGGACACATCTCTTCTTTCAGGATGTGATGGAGACCAGGAACACTCAGCAGCAGCTGCTAGACTTGGGTTGTGAGAGGACTCGTATTCTTTTAGTTGGTGATATTTCTTAGCTTTTCTTTTGAATTTTTAAAAATTACATTTACTTATGTGAGTGGGTACACATATGCTGAAATTTATTTGTGGAAGCCAGAGGACAACTTGTGGGAGTTGGTCCCCTCTTTCCACTATGTGGGTACTAGAAATTGGACTTCATGGTGTCAGGCTTTGTTGCACATTTTGAAAAGCCTTTCTTACTGCCCCCCTATTTTCGATATTTTTCCCCCTTGATTATATATAAATATATTTAAAGTATCTTTTAGTAAGTATATAGAAAACATATATACATTATTTGTAACAGGTTTGATGACAAGAAATAGCCCACTGCAGTAGCTTGCAAGCAGTTTGTCATACCCAGTTATCCAGCAGTGACCCAGAGCATAGGTATATTGGGGCCAGTGCTTCTGTGATTCTCTTAGATTCCCCTTTCCCTGGTTGCAAAATAGTGGCCATATTCAAGAGAAGAAGAAGGGAAAGAGAGGAGAAGGTCCTTCTGCCTGCCATTCAATATCTAGATGGGGCATTCTTCACTCCCTGCTCTATATTTTAGTATTCTCATTGGCTTGAATGATTTACATACTGTCTATAAAGGATATCAACTATGATCATCTCCTGGAATTCCGAGTGTTAGTTCTCTAATGAAATATACTGTCCTCCAAGCAACACCATGGCTATAAACATCAGACAGGCTAGGACAGCCTCACTGCAGACTCTATCTTTGTTCTGTGCAAGCAGCCTTATGAATTGGAGGAACAGAAACATGGTTGAGCCTAACCCATCAACCCTCTGCATGTGAACTAGCCACAGTGAATTTCTATGTTCTATGTTAAGTATCATAGAATTGAGAGCAGCCCATTCCTGCTCCAAGCCCCACATTTTGAACTACAATAGCTTTTCCCACCATCACAAACTTCAGGATGTGGGTAGCTAAAGGAAGTTAAAATGGATGTTATGTTGGGCTATATATGGTCTGGACCAAAGGACATCCAGACAAGCAGTCAGGGCACCTGCCATCTCTGACCTATGCTATGGGGATGAAGGACAACCACCTAATGTATTTTGTGTACAGTTTTAGGATCCACATTACTGAACTCCTTCATCAGTGACCAATGACTTACTTTCTCCATAGACCCCTAACACAGGAATGAAAATGTGCAAGCTCAGTTATTGTCTATGTTAGTGACTGGAGATCTAATCCTTTTGGTTTGACTTTGTGACTTTTGTGCACACACTTTCCTAAGCTCAGTAGTCCAGTTGGAAATGTCTCTCTGTCTCCAAATAAACTCTTTGTTTCTGTCAACCAACTGACTCTAAAAAACCGCTGGTTATCATGCAAAGGCATGCTTTCACTGTGATAGTTAAAGCATTTTACTTGGTTCTTTTTCACCTCCCGGATGCTCTCCCTGTAGCTAGTCTTTCTCTGCCCTACCAGCCAGCTCCCAAAGATGACAGGGAGTCTTCTTACTAATTATGGAAGTTTGGCCAATAGCTCAGGCTTCTTTCTAACGAGCTCTTCTAACTTAAATTAACCCATTTCTATTCATCTACGCGTTGCCACATGACTCGTGGCTTTTACCTCTTTTCTTGCATGTCTGTTCCCTCTGTGTCTGCTGGGTGACTCTGCTCTCCTCTTCCCAGCATTCTCTCTGCCCCCCAAATCCTGCCTAGCTATTGTCTGTTTAGCTTTCATTAAACCAATCTGAATGACATTTCTTCACAGTGTACAAAAAGATTATTCTACAGTGTCTCAGCCTCCCTTCCCTAACCCTCCCTAACCCTATGGCTACTTTCTTTCCCCTTACAAATGGTCCTTCTTCTGCTTGCATGTCACATGACAGCAGCCTTCCTTGTCCTCCTCCTTCCATAGACCTCTCCCTTTCCTCCCCTTGTCCCTGGTCTACTTTTACATCCAACATACACATGTAAGTGTGTGTGTGTGTGTGTGTGTGTGTGTGTGTGTGTGTCCACATTTATGAGGACAAACTCATGATACATATCTCTCTGAGTGTGGCTTATTTCATTTCATATAATTCCTTAGTAATTGCAGGGACAGAGGTTTCTGGAGTTGCCATTCACTGATCCAGAACAACTCACTGCTCTCTTACCCTGGTTTTGTGGTAGAGAAATAAAATTGAAGGCCTTTTTATTTCACTTGGACATTTTTCAAGGCAAAATAGGCTTGGTTATGGCTTGAAGGAATTCCTTATGCAGTGGAGAGTCTTTTAATATTATATTTATTAAAAACCAAGGTTGTTTTGCTTATCATGTAACTTGGTAGTGACTTTTTTCTACATGAAAGTTGTTAGTTTTTTTGTAGACTTCTGCAGACCCCATATTAACAGGCATCTAGGCTGATGGAAGATTTCCTTTTATTACTCTTTTCCCCCCTACTTGCAAAGCCAGGAGTCAGAACCATGGAATCAGAGGATTCAAGGCTCTTTGTAGCTGAGCAGAGTGGAGCAGAGAATGGACAGAAATAGGTCAGACAGCTTGAAAGGCTAGAGCTGGGAGCAGTTGCTGGGGCTCACACTGGTGGGTTTTTATTTGGGGAAAAGAGTATTTCCGAAAAATTGGAAAGCAAACACTACGCTGTATGACAGCCAGGAAAATATTTAAAAATCACTATGTGTATACACTTCCCCACTTTCCTGGGTTTTGGAGGTGGTTAAACATCATTCCCTGTGCCTGGAGCCCTTGCAGGAGTTCCAGGGTCGCTGATCCCTCAGGAGCTAAAGCAGTGGTCCTGGGATTCCTTAGTCTTTGGGTAACTGGTTCTGAGCAGAGAATTTGAGGAAGTCATTTAGCCCGAGAATGTGAAACAGACCAGCTAGTTGACCATTGGAACTTCTAAACTGACTGTGTTCATCTCACTTCAGAGTGTGCATCCTTTCAAAATAACTGGAGGACCTGCGGGCCATTTTTCTGAGAAAGAGAGAGAGAGAGAGAGAGAGAGAGAGAGAGAGAGAGAGAAGACTCCACTGCCCATCTGTCCATCCCTGGTCTTTGCTCTTCTTCCTCTTCCCCACAGAAGACAGTGTGGTACCCCGATCACTGGCCTTCTCTGGGCACTGCACAGGCCCCAATCTCTTCTTTCTTCCTTCTGCACTTGGGGTTTGGCTCAGCCCTCCCCTTCCCTGTTTGGTTCACTCTGTCTGGGCATTTGTAGCACTGTCAGCTCCCATTCCAAACCCAGATTGTCTTCTGCCTCCCAGTGCTCCTCCTTGCCTCCTGCCAGCTCCTCCAGCCTTTCCACATGAAGCCAAGTCTAGCCAGCACCTGTGTTATTTCACTAATGTAATGGGCCATAGGATAACAAGTGAAGCTGGAATGTTTATTTTTAGGTTGCAATAGAACTATTATGACTTTTATTTTTCTAGCAGCCAGACAACCTTCCTCCTTCCTTCCTTCCTACCTCCCTCCCCTCCATATTCTCCCTCTCTCTTTTTCCTTCCCCCCCTTCCACTCTTTTTTCTTAATGCCCTTTATTTTGGTTATGTATGCTGACTAGTTTTTGGTTTTAGAATCATATCTAAACATGACTGCTGTAGACTTCTAAGTTTAGTTATTTTAGGGAAAGAAGACACAAAATTGTCCCCTAGAACTCCTAGAGACCCAGGATCTAGAAAGTCACCTGAGTGAACTAGTGCTCCGTTGTCTCAGTTCACCCTCCAAGATCCCAGAAGCTGTCAGCAGATCGTACCTGTTTCCAACCCCTGAAGTGTGTTTTTGGGCTGGTCTCCCTAGGTTTGGAGATTCATAAGAGGGAATGGATCATATGAGCCAGTTCCTTGTGAGCAGCGTAAGCTGAAGGGCGTCTTCCTACAAGAAAGAGGTTTAGTGGGATGCATCAGACCACATGTGGGCTTTCATAGCTTGGGTTCCTGAACTGCTAATGCAGAAAGGAAGGATGGCACAAGTCACAACAGTGCATTCAGACAATAGCATCGTCCTTTGGGATGTAATCGAGACTGTACAAAAACTGCACGGAGACAGTGTTTCCTTCAGCAAGCCTTTCTTGGGAAAAACGAAAACTGAGTTTTATGAACCTTTCTTGTTAATTTGTTTGTTAGGTGTGACTATGTGACCCAGCCTGGGCATGAACCCATGATTCTGCTGCCTCAGCATTTTTAGTTCAATGATTACAGATGTGTGACATCAGAGCTGGCTCACTTAAAACCTTGGGATCTATTTGAGATCTCTAAAACTACCAGCAGTTCTGTGGAAGGGAGTAAGAAAGGATTTGAAGTCTGCAGGCATCCCATAGGTTCTGTGTAACATCAGTGAGAGGGCTCCCCTCTCTGCCCAGTCCTGAGCCTTGCATCTGTCTGAGTGGGATAACTGCTGCACATTCTACGTACACACATATGCTGCACATCATATCTATATCCAAACTCCTTCAGAAAACAAGTCTTGAGACTAATCTTTCAGTCAGTCAGTTACAATTTGAAGTACCATCTACTGAGGACCAGCAGATTCCCTGTGTATTGATGCTTCTCTTCTCTGTCTAAAACCATGACGGAGCTCGGCTTGATTGTGTTCTTCTGAGTTTTTGTGTTTGAAACTTAATCTCCAAATTCACAGGTGATGGTATATGGCAGTCAATGAAGGATACCCTGTAGACTTGAGGGTGGGTATCTAGAATGGGATTAGTGGCTATGAAAGAAGAAAAGGGAGACCAGAGCCCTACACCTTTGTTTTATACTCTCTCATCCATCAGTTAACCATACTCCATCAGGTTCCTGCTGGATGCTGGCTCTGATACTGAGCCAGTTTCTCTTGAGAATTATCGAGTCTGAAGCATTTATGTAAGGCACTTTAAATGGACACTTGATGTCCTTAATAGTGGGGGCTTCTGCGCACCAAGAACCTGTGAGATTATTCCTTGTTCTGGGTCTTAGAGCAAAGTTTTTTGGTTTTTTTTTGTTTTGTTTTGTTTTGTTTTTTTCTGAGCCTTGACTTCTCCATCTGTACAAAGAGAACACATTAGTCCCCTCTTAGTCCCCTCTTAGTCCCCTCTTAGTCCCCTCTTAGACATGGAGAACAGCTTATGAGAGTACCAGTGGGTGCCTGAATCTACAGATAGTGCTAGGACCAATATATCTTTTTTTCCCAATTCGGTATACTCACACATATGACAGACCTTAATTTAATTATACAGGAGACAAAATAAGATGAACAGTGACTGGTAACAGAACAGTCATGACAACACACTGTGACAGTGTGGCTTATGTTGTGGGATAGTATCTTAGATTTTTGACTGAGCATTTCTGATGGCATCTGACCTTCAGATACTGTTGCTGCAGGTCAGGGGAATCACTGCCCTACTTAAACAGTGGCTGTGGAGAAAAAGCTAGAAAAACTTGAAACATTACCTGAATAATTTGAAAAACTGTTCAGATGGCAGAGATTATAAAAATGTATTAGTGCTATAATGGTTGGGATGCATTTTTTTTTTTTTTTTTTTTTAGATATTTTTCTGGTATAGGTCAAGTTTCTTCTGATGCAGGTGGCATTCCAAATACATTTTAAAGAGTGTGACATCAGAAGGGAAATTTGAATTACATGTTCTGTGTGGCAATGGAGAATGTGGGGAGCTGAGTTTCAGAGGGCAGAGATTGTATTGTCTACTGGAGGACATTTGTCAGAAGCACCAGCACATAAAGGTAGTAATAAGTAGAGGTGTGCGGATGATCACAGGTAATGAAGACATGCTCCCGAGTCACCTGTGATAGGGAGAGTTGATATCATGTTCCTGTTGGAATCTCACTGTTTCTGGATTGCTTCTGAAAATGCTGGAATTGCAGGTGGGGTATCAGAAAGCCTCCACAGCCCTTTGCTTTGTGGAGCTGGTGGGCTGTACAGGCACTGGCATTTGAGCATCTCTCTGGCCTTTGTCTACATTGTCAACTACTTGCTACAAAGCCCTAGGACATCTCATTGGCCTCCAAGCCTCAACATTGGAGAACTGGGGGAAATGGTTCCTAGCACGCCATTTCTCACCAGGCACCAACCTTTCTGCTGTCTGCATTATGCATTAGTCAGAGTTGTTTGCACCTCCTCACTTAAAGCCCCTGCCAGCCAAGCTGCAAGGAGTCAAGGGGTTTCTGAGAGAAGAAGGCTGCTATTGACTCTCTGGTTTAACTTCAGCTCCTGAACACTGGGGCCAACTTAAATTCTTCCTGCTGTGCTTCTGTTGCTGGGCGCTTCTCTTCCTTTGTTTCTCAGCTGAGACAGTAAACAGAGCGTAAGGGTTGCCAGCTCTTTTGTGACGGCTGTGAGCTGCAGACAAGCACCCTGAACGGCTGGGGGGGGGGGGGGGAAGACTGCTGAATGACAAAGAAAACAGACGTGACAGCAGAAACCCTCTCCCTCCGGCTGCTGGCTTTTCCCGGTCCTCACCTATCAGTGAGTCCAAAACCCGACTGCTTCTGCAGTAATAACTGTCGAGGAGGAAAGAAGCTGGCTGGGTGGGTGATAAATAGGGAGCCTTTAGCTGTGCTTAATAAACTGCAACTTCATTTGAATGTATTTTTCTCCATTACTAGAAATCAAGCAGGCTCTTAAAGCCAAACATGAAAATGACTTTGTGCTTCTCATGTCTTCAACTGAAGTTGGGAATCCTTCACCTGAGAAAATTCACAGGCACTTCCAAAACTCTTAAAGGATAGTGGAAAAAGGAATGAAGAAAACAGAATTGTCAGCTGGTATGGTAGATTATGCCTGTGCTCCTAATACTTGAAAATCTGAGGCCAGAAGTTCAAAACCAGCCTGGGCCACATAGTAAGTCTGAGGACAGCATGGACTATATAACAAAACTGTCTCATAAATGAAAGGTTTCCCTACCCTGATATTAGGTTTCTCCAATGATACAATAAATCAGATAAGGCTGAATTAAAAGTCCAGGTTTAATGAGCAAAGCACCCTGGGTGATTCTCTGGGGAAGAGAGCAGGAGAGAAATCACATGTCAGGTCTAGACACCATGTCTTAAATACCCTGTAGGCTGGTCTGAGCATATCTGGGGGAGGAGCCAACCCTTGGCGAGCTTTCTGAGGTTTGATTCTGGAATGGGAGAGGGGGGCCCAGAGGAGGAGAGATTCCCAACAATAAAACCAAAGGGGCAAGGAACTGGATTATCTTCAAGGTGATCACAGAAGCCCCTCAGACAGCCGAAGGTGAGAAGGTGGTTTACATGTTAAAACCGTGTTTCTGAAATGCTACAAGACTTCATGTATGCTGAAACATGCATTTCTAGATTTCATGACTGCAGAATTTGCTGTCACCATAGAAGCTTCAATCCCTCTGCTCCCCTACCCTACCCTCCCTGTTTGCGGATTCCCTGACAATTGTTTTTTAGCTTCACCAGGAATCTATCAGATCGCTTTTGACTCAATTGTTCTTTGTTTCTTGACACTAAACAAGGCATTTTGTCCTTCTTGCTTTCCATGAGCGTACAATCGGAGACTGTTTATTACTTACATTTCAGAGTGTTCTCAGATACATGGTTGCCCTGCAATGTTACAGGTGTAAATCAGAGTACTGATGGTACCTACTGACATTTCCAGGTTCTTGTGTCCTGGAGCAAAGAAAAACAAAACTAGCTGCCAGCATCATGATGCTTATTAGATTATTTAGAGGGCACATGCCATCCACTACATTTGGAGATACTGGTATTTTTTTTTTCTTTGAATGCTGTTCGTGAATACACATATGTTACATGTAGCCTGAAGTGGGATAGTGGGGACTTTCCTCTGCCAATGGATTCTTTCATATGTTAGTCCTGATGCTCCCTTTTCTGCCCCACAACTTCTGAGACAGGTGAGGAACCAGGTCAGATTTGAACACTATTCCCAGTGTCAAAAGACAAGCAAGAGGACACTGAACATTTTATGCTTTAACCAGCTCACCATGTAACTTGATTCATCATTAACTCTAAATGCAGGGCCCTGGGAAAGGGGTGAAGATAAGCATCACAGAACCCTGAGTATATCATAAGCAAATGTTCATTTTAGTGTTGTCATGCCTCACAAATATGTAAACTGTTTATTATTGAGAATATTAACAGTTTGAAAGGAAAGTCTTCAAATATCTGATAAACACAGGAAATCTTTAGTAATGTGAAGTATTTTAATGAGTTTTGATTGACTTCAGTTGGGGAATTATAGTAATGAAACAAAGAAAGGGATTTCTTGCTAGAGAAACTTACAAGAACACTATGTGCTTGTGTGTGTGTGCCTGTGCATGTGTGTGTGTATGTATGTGTGCCTGTTTGTGTATGCAAGTTATACAACTATATTATAAATTTTAAAATATCATCATTGAATGCTGTACACAGTTGTGTAAATGTTAACATAATTATGTCTAAAATTAAATGCTTTAATTTGTTTAATAAAACACACACTTGGGACTGTTGCGTGAGATAAGATTTTAGCCTGTCTGGGAGATGGGGATGATCTTATTTCACATTGCTATGGTTGCTGTCCATGGTTGAATGGATACCAGAATGGAGTCTGCATGAAATATGTTACTTTTTTCTCTTTTCCTTTGGAGTTCCATCCAAACCTCTTTCTCATATGAAAGTCCTTTCCTTGATCTGAATAAATATTTTCTCTTCAGGCAGGTCATATTGTAGTTTGTTTAACAAAATAAAGGCAGTGGGCAAGACAAGTGGCCATAATTCCCCAGGGCAGGTGATCACTGTTATTTCAGCCATAAAGTCCCCCTTATTAAAGTGTCTGTCACCAGGGCTTTGGAAGCAGCTGACCTTGTAACCAAAGGGGATATAAAACCAAAGCCTGTTCTTGTCCTTCATCAGAGACCTAGCTGTCGCCAGCTCCCTTGCTTCAGGCTCAGTGTGTGGCCAACACAATTGAGTCTAGAAACAATGAGAAGCAGAGCAGGAAGCTGGCTTTTACAATATGGAACTTTCCATCCTAGTCACGAGAAACCCTTGCTTTCCTGAGGCAACACTTCTGTCCCAGTGGTTACCTGGACATTAAAGGGGAAAACTTAGCAGGGAAGCTTCCAAAATGGCCTCCAAGATATACTCTGTGCGCATTAGGGTGCAGATGCTGCCATCTTGTACTTCTGCTTCCTCTGGTTAGCTAACCCAGCTCACTGATTCTCTGTTGAACAGACCCCACCATTGCTCACACACATCCTTTGCACTTTCTGGATTGGGAACCAAAAAAGATTGTCATCAATCATTAGGATGATTTTTGCCCATGTGAACACCTCAGATAGGAGTCTAGTGCTGGGTCAAGAGATGAGGCAAGGAAATCAGACACACCATGTGGGAGATGCAGCTTTAGTAGGTGTGAAGAAACACAATGTGGGCCAAGAGCTTAAGCTCTGAAACCTCTGTCTTTCCATCCATTATGTGGAAATAATGATACTCTTATGAGCTCCTGTGAGAATAAAGTAAAGCAATACATGTATATGGCCACAATTCTGGCATTTCATGGCCCTTGGTAATATTATTCAGTGTCTCCTGATTAATAGGTTTTGTTGCCGTGTTCTGCTCACTCTATAGTGCTTTGCTGCCATTTTCTTTTCTCCTACAGGTTGATCTCTGCTCGGTGTTTAGTGGGAAAGAAGTAGTTTTTGTGTGTAATTAATAGTTCCAAAGGCATGCCGGGAACATAAAGATCACACTTGTATAATATAAAGCAACATGGAGCTGAAAAGAATGGAATGGAAGGTGAGATACTTACATTAAAGATCTCCTTAGATGACTGGAGAGGAGTGGAATCAGTAGCTGTCTGAAGTCATTCAACTGGCTAACAATTTGACTCTCTAGTTTCTGGGCTTTTGCACCTCTGGTCTGATGGGCACCTGTCTCTTTGGCTCATTTTCTCCTGTTGTAATTGAAATCTACTGACTAGGTAACGTGTTCAGTTTATTTGGCTCATAATTCTGGAGGCTGTGAAGTCCAAGGACATGGTGCCAACATCTGGCATGCTGCTGTGTCATAACAGGGCAGAGTGTGAAAGGATGAGTATGAATCAGCAACATGAACCTGCTTCTGGGGGAGCTAATGCTTTTCAGAGAGACTCACAGTCATCCATTCAGGAAGGTGTGTCTTAGACTAAATTCCTGTCAGGCCCCACCTGCCAACACTGCTGTATCATAACAAAAACTTTGGGGAGCCCAATCAAAATTGCAGCACTACTTACAAAGCAATAGATATTTATTGTATAAGTGATTGCTGGGAGCTTTAGATTCTCATCAAGTCATAATAGTAGTGTTATTTATGTATTAGTTGAAACAACTGATTGTCCTAGGATCACAGAAAGTCTAGAAATAAGAGAATCAAGTTCAAGGAAACAGGGACTTGCCTTGGTCTTTGATAGCAGGGAGGTGTGTTGAGTTTGGTGTGGCCATCTCTACAATCTCTGTGAGTTTGCTTTTGAGAGTTTAAACTCCAAGTACTGTTATTTAGATCTTCTACATTCTGATCTTGAAACACCAAAAACTAGTAGTAATCCCATAGAAATTTCTTTCACATTCTAATGTTGGATTGCCCCATACTTGAGATGCACAGAGTTAAAATTCTTCTGAAAGTGCTTCTGTAATCATGCCCTTTCCTAACATCCCCACTAATGGAGAATCAAATGGAGAGAAAGTTTCCTTTCTGTCCTTACTTACCTAGATTCTAAGTGTCAAGGAAATTGATGGGGGAAGAGGCTGATTGCTACACAATGTAGTTGATCACTTACACAACATATTTTCTCATATGGAAGGAGATAAAAGGAAGGAAGAATAATACTTTGAGAAGAGTAGCACCATTATATTTAAAATTAAGAGTAATGTTAATATAATCAAAATCATAGTAAGATTATGCCTTATGGCTTTTACAGAATCTATTTTATTCTTTCCATCACAGAGTCAATACAGAGCCTAGATTTTCATTCTTTATGTTTTAATTTCAATTGTCTTAGAGAGATTGCAGAGAATGCCATTGATCAAGGAGAGATTCTATCTCCGACACAGCAATATATCTTACAAAGTTCATAATTTCACTCATGGTAGAATGTGGAAATACCACCTTAAGGAGAAAGACATCTGCCTCAATTCCTGACAGACTTTGAACAGCCTCTGGACAGCATCATGAAACCTGCTCAGAGCTCTCCACTCCTGTCAGCAAAGCACTGACTCAGATAAGATTCATCCACAATTAAATGGTGCTTGTATGAGGGATGTCAGGCTGGAGGGGTGCCACCTGTACTCATCACATATTACACCTGAGGAGATTCTAATCCAGAAGGGACATGAATTATCAGGGTCATGATGAACTCTGCATATATTAGACACAGTCAGTTCTGAGACTGCTCAGCAGCAAGATTGGCCACACACCTGTCTGTCACCTGTTCCCTTAAAGGATGTGGAGTTTCCACAACTTACATCCCTCATCCTGAGAGCTTCATTTTCTGTTGGCCTACCTGGGAACCTAAATATTCATTTTTGTTTAAAAACATCAGGTTCAGGGAATCATGGACATATCTCCCACCTGGCTTAACTCTGTACTGAATGCTTCCAATACATCTCAAATTATTTCAAACTGAAGGTTTTACTCTGTGGCTTTTCATCTAAGTTAACTGGTTGATTATGACTTTTTTTAAGTTAAAGGACTTTTATAGTCGGTTTGATGATGGATACATGCTAGTGTATTACAGTTATTGTGAGTTCCCTTGGGGTTCTATAAGTCTTGAAATTGCATATTCTATAATAACTGCTCACTTCCACGCTTTTCCAACAGAAAAACTAAGGCTTTGCCAACAAGTTCAGATGTTCTGAATGATGTAAGCACATAACCCTCACAGAAAATGCTTAAAAGCACCATCCTGAATAAGAATTTTATATGTTTATCTTTAAACATATTAAAATATAAATAGCATATGAACACACAAAACACAAAGATGATCATATTATCTTCTTTGGAATATACAGCTCTGTAGGGTTCAGTCAGGATATGTACACTGATATTTGCAACTTAAGCTAATGGCCTTGAGAAGGAATTAAGGGGACACTGTATCACATAGATATGAACATATAAAATGGAAATAAAATTTAAATTGAATCTATAGGGAGAAGAAATAGAACAAAAAAAAATCATTCTAAATTTTCTCCCCACATCAAATATAGCAAAATAAAAGTTTCAAAAGCATCAGGTTGATATGTATTGAGTTTTATTGTTACATATTCTATATGACTTTTGTCATATAATTACACACCTAATTAGTTGGTTTGCTTCATGGCTACTTAGCAAGAGATTAGTATTATAATATCCAGGAACAGAAGTTTTGTTATTTAAAAAAAAAAAAAAAAACTAGAATGAAATAACCAAAAACTATTGCTTAGTGAAACCAGATAATGTAATTATCAGATAATGTATCTTGATGGTTTCTGAAAAACAGGCAGACTTTAAAGAAGACTTTAAGAAATTTGTAGACCACATGGCTTTCATCTGAGATTCTAGGAAAGAATGGTCAATAAGCATACTCTTTGAACCCCAAGAAAATTACTTTGAAATGCCATATTAATATAACCACCTACTTCTAGTCTGAGACTTTTGCACTCAACTAGACATCCCTTGATATATGTTGTGGAGTGTCATCTCAGCTCACAGCACCACCATTTCACATCTGAGGCAAAGGCATTATTGTTCTGCACTACCAATGGCTCTTTTTCTTTGCATCCCTGATTCTGGACACATCACCTTCAGGTCTTCTTAAACTGGAAGATGTGAAACTCTGCCCTGTGAACCAAACTGCAGAACATCTTAAAACAATAATTCAGGAGATGCAGGAAAGTGAAGAGCATTCCTGCTGTGCTATCTACTACTGTTTACCAATTTGAATACTTTCTTGAGTGCCAAATATTTATTCTTGTAGAGTACATACATATTAGTCAAAAGAAACATGCCCAAATACAGGGTCAAGGATATTTAGTTGAAATAGCTTCTCACTAGTCCTGCAGTTTATAATGTGATTAATGGAAGGGTGACATTGTTGAGATGATGAGATGACATTTTCTTTTTGATGTGGAATGTGGTGGTTCTTAAAAAACAACAGTGTAGCCTAGTGGATTCTTGAAGTGTTTGGCACACGGACTGTTCTGCTTCTAAATTTATATCATTTACTCATGTCTCCTAGGATTTGCTAATAGCACACAGACATTCAAAAGCAAGCTTCTGAGCTCATATTTGTAATGTCTGAGTGACATTTGCTCAAAGTGGTCAAATCGCCAGGGCTCCTTTCTTGAGTGGGGGAAAAAGAGGAGATGGGAGGCATGTTAAACAAAACAGAAATCTATTCGAAAGGAGCATTCAGACCTGAACCCTTGGGAGATGAGTTTGGTAAAAGGTTAAACAAACCTTCCCTCACTCTTGTGGGAGCTTAAAATAAATTCCATCCCCATTCATGTCAGCATTCTTGTACAGCTGTCCCTAAACATCTGCTGTGGATGCTCCCCCTCACAGTTTACATATGCTTGTGTAAACTATTTATTTGTAATACATAATTAGCAGTAAAGTGTATACTTGGTTTTTAACTATATATACTCAGGGGTGGACTCGAAGAAAACTCTATAACTATGTGAAATGAGTCTATGAGGTTTAAAGCTTGCCAGAGCAACAATCCCACTTCTTGTTCTGCAGCTGTTTATCGTAAGGGTTGTTTTAATGTGTCTGGGTTATTGTAGCTTAGGGTAGAATTGTGGAGTTGTGCTGAGACCTCCATACAGGGCAGAGCTTGTCAGCCCCTGCCCTGTGAACCACACTGCAGAATAAAATCAGCCTTCTGGGCTATGGAGAAGTGTGGCTGCCCAGATACTCAGAGGCTGCAGTCTTCATAGACATGCAGAGAAAATTAAGCAAACCTCTGGAGACACAACCCTGAGTTGACCTGGAAAGATCAATCTTCCGAGGTCTTGATTTTGTTGGCAGAATAAATGCTTCTGTAAAGTGTGAGATCCAACTGAGGTTGGGCGAAGACTGCACAACACTAGTTGTTGGGAACAAATGGGGATCCTAGCTGTCAGGGTGACTGATGGTCTTGCCACATGTGAATGCTTTGTTGAGAAATGAGGTCAAATGGTTCCACCACCAGCAGCAGGGGGTTCCTTTCTTCTCTGTTGTAAGCAAGGAGCTCAGAACCCATTAAGTTAACTTACTGGAGATGGGAACCGCCTCAGCACTAACAAAAGAGAGCCCCATTTGTTGAAAGTCCAGAAGTGACCTTCTCTTGGTGACCTTTGAGTGGCAGTAGAAACACTCTAGGCAGTCACCTTTATGAGGACTTGTGGTTTTCTACATGGTTGGATCTATCCTTCTCCAAATAAAGGCAGTAGTTCCTCTCATCGAGTGCTTCTGGAATCAGCATTGCTGCTATGTTAGAGCCAGCCCATGTGATTCCAGAGTCATCTGTGGCCTACTTGTCCTGGTGTTGTGCCAACAGCAAAAGATTTACGTTATCACACACTATTTACTGGAGGTAAGCTCCCCGAGGAGAAAAATTGACCCCAATTAATAAATGCTGTTCTAATCTGATAATTTTCTGAACCTTATTAGACAGTAGAAATGTTTTGTGTACTTACCTACCTTGGGTGGACAAGTGTTTGGTGTAGGTAACAATAGCTATCCTTAGAGATAGTCTCATTCTTTTTGTAATTCATAGTCAAGCTGGATAATGCTAATCAAACAGCCTAATGGGGGAAAATGTTCAGAATAATATCAAGTGCTACAAAGAAAATATCCTGAGGCTGTGCATCAGGGGCCAGAGCTAGGACTGGGATCAGTTGTATGCCTGTGTTTCATGGTGGCAAACTGGTTAGGGAAGAGAATTAAACCCAGGAAGCATGTGAAAGACAACAACAAAAACAGAGTGAAGGAGGCCAGTACAGTCAGCAGGCAGACAAAGGTTTGAAATAGTGCCCAAGACCAGTGCCAGAGTTACCACAGTCCCTCAGCTATATGGACAGTTTTGGACTTCATTGTTTTGAAAGTTTCAGAAAGGCTTTGCCAGGAAGCCAACTGACCTGGTGGCTGAGATGTGCTGAAGGTCAGGTGTGTGGCTACCTGGGGACAGCAGGAGTGCTGGGGATGAGTTGAGCAGATGCACCAGGCTAGTAGGAAAGCTGGAGCGCCTGGCTGCTGCCCTCTTTTGCCTGGCATCCTAGCATTCTCCTTCTTGTTCTGCCTGAGGTCTGATCTGCTCTGCCCCAAGGTCCTGACATTGAACCTGTGATCTACTTTTGTTTCTTTATAAACTGGTACATTTGAAACATTACCACATCTGGCTTTCCTTTTCAAAAATGATACCAGGAGTGAGATCAGGAGAAAAACAAGCTCTTCTTTGGTAACTGAACTTTTTCTGTCGTGGTAGTTTTAGATGCTTCTTGTTTGGGTTGGTTTGGACGGGGACTCTGTGTAACCCAGGCGGGTCTGCAGTTCCTAGTCATCCTGTCTTGATTCCTTAGTTGCTTAAGTAACATGGTAACTTTATTTCAAACACTCATCTCTCAGGAAGTCCCTTCACTACCAGACTGAATCCTCAGATTCACATAAGCAACAAGATTCATGGAGCTCCAGAGGAATCAATCCCACACCTCTTTTGCTGAGCTCAGATGCCTGCTCTTCCTCAATCCCCAGGACAGAATCTGCCCTCAACATTTGTCCTAAGCTCTGTGGCAGAGCCTTCATGGAATAGTACTTATTCAGACCTGTTTTGAGGGGCTGGGTGCACTTATGTGCACTCTGTAGGCTGCTGATTTGAAGCACAATGCTAAATCACCCATTCAGGCTCTTGAGCTTGAGGATTATTTCCCACAACAGCCACCGGAATTTTGACATGGAGGATGGGCAAGCTGAAGGAACCAAGTCCACACTGGGCCCTTTGCTGAGGCACACTTGTCAGTGATGACAACCTGAGACTAGACTGACATACTAGATAAGGATCAAATTTCTAGAAGGTGTTTGCAGGTCCACACACAAGCTGGTTCAAATCCCTGGGGATTGTTTCTTGCTCTGTACCTCTAAGTAATTTCTCTTGCCCCTGCTTATTATGTTGAATCTCTCATAGTGTTGAATCTCTCTTTCTGTGTGAAGTTATTTGGTTAGTTCTTCCCATCTCTCATTTTTATGCCAATTGTTACCTTGAGATAGCCTTCACCATATTTCTTTGTTTCCCCCATCTGTCCATTCTCAACCTTTATGAGGCAACAGAAAATATATAACCATGTTATAGCAAACTCAGTATCTCTTGTCTCCTCAGAGGCATTTAACAATTGCACAGTGTTTATCTACCAAAGCAGAACTCAGTGTTCTGCATTACACTCTGGTGCAAATGTTTGTCCAAATGGACAAGTGCATTCAACCAAGCCCATTTGCTTCTGTGGTGTCCTCTGCCCAGGAGGAGACCTGACCTCCATATAATCTTGGAAAGATTCAAAATCAAGTTACTTTTCAGTTAGCACATCTACAGTATTCAGTTTTTTTGGAAAATGACACTCACCATCCTTTTCTTCATCTGTGGAAAAGGACACTCATCATTTTCTTCATCTGTGTGTGATAAACACACACACGAGGTAGTGGTGGCAGCACATTCCTTTAATCCCAGCACTCAGGAGGCAGAGGCAGGTAATATCTGTGAGTTTGAGGCCAGCTTGTCTATAGAGAGAGTTCCAGGACAGGCTCCAAAGCTACACAGGGAAACCCTGTCTTGAAATGACAACACACACACACACACACACACACACACACACACACACACACACACACAAAACCTTTTCTCTTCCTGCCCCACAGGACTTCCTTTCTTCACAGGAACGAAGCCTGATGTTATACCAATTCCTATTGTATTCCTCTTCCTGATTACCAGTGTTACTAATCACATCGTTTTTCCCTCAAAGGAGAACCAGTTCTTGTAACAGAGGCAGAACTTTCTGTCCTGTAACCCGATTACACCTAGCATTTACTTCCCAAATTACCACACAGAGGCTTATATTAATTGTACATGCTTGGCTGATGGCTCAGGCTTATTACTAGCTAGCTCTGACATTTAAATTAACCCATATTTCTTATCTATGCTTTGCCACATGGTTCATGGCTTATGACCTCATTTTCTATATGTCTTGCTTCCTCTGTAGCTGGCTGTCATCTGCCTTGACTTCACTCTTCTTTATCTCCTTCCTCAGTTTGATTGTACTGCCTAACCTTACCTTGCCCTGCTATTGGCCAAAACTGCTTTATTATCAATCATTGAGAGCAACACATATTCACAGCGTACAGAAGGACATGCCACAGCAAGTTCTGGCATTTGGGATGGATGATTAAAGATACGAAGCCTTTAAAAAAATAAAAAAATAAAAAAAAAATAAAAAAAAAAAAAAAAACAGCAGGGACACGTGGAGAAGAGACATCTACTGTTTCAGAATGGATCACAAGGATTCTGAGGGTCCCCAGAGAGCACCCTCCCTCTCAGCTGCATTTGCCCTAACAACTACTGGAATTGATACTATTTAAGGGTATTTGTCTCATTGTAACACTGTGGCTCTTTTCTCTTTTACACAGTTGTTACAAAGTAAACAGTGTCATTGTGTAAAGGCTTCCTTTATTGTGCCTTTTGTTTTAAATTTGAGTGTAAGAGAATGTTAATGTGTTTACTGTTTGCTTTCTGTAAGAGATGCCACCAGAGGAAGCACAGGGACAAATGATATTCTCCCCATACATTTTTTTCTCTTGCACTATGATGAATTTTTTTTCTCCAGAGAGAAGAGTGATTTCCGAAAGCCTTGAACAACATGCTAATCTTTCTTTCTGATAGCCCCTGGTTGAATTACCCCTGTATTTGTAGCATTTCCTGATGAAATGATACTTGACATTAACCAGTGTTATATAGAAGTATTTCCAGCACCTGGGGAGGAAATAAAGAAGGGAATTCATAACCTGGGCCTGGGTAGCCATTTTCTTCTGAATGAACTTGAACAATTCTTGCTTCATACTAACTGACTTCTCCTAAGAGGTCACTCTGAAACAATAAAATGCTTTGCAACAGTGGCAATAAATTAGAATTTATAATGTTATTAGTAAGAAAAGAATAACATCTTTGGCTGGTTGGCAAAAATCAACTGTGAGCTTTGGGATTTCTGTCTTCATGTTGCACAATAATAGGTGCTGTGGTCTTGTGAATTGAATATTCTAGTTATTTAGAAAGCACAGATTAGAGGAGCACTCGGGAGAAGCAAGAAAAAGTTTTTCAGATGGAGAAAATATGAAATTAGTATTTGGTTTAACATCTCAGAGTAATTGGAGTAGTTTTGATTTGGCTATGTAAAAATAGATAATAAAAATTTAAAAAATAGCTGGATTATTCACCAAGCTGTGTTTCCTATGTCTGCTTTTGTGTCTGGAAGAATGGTGTACATTCTGTGATTGCCGCTTTTTCATAGGTTAGAAAATACTGTCAGAACTGTGGAGCCCTCTCCTTCAGCTAAGCAGAGGGGTGTTTGGGGAACGGGTATTGGGACAGTTTCTTGGGACATAATGCTCAAGTTAGTTAAAATGAGAACTCATATCCTATGGTGCAAAGGAAGAATAAGATGTGGCACCTTCTGGGCCACCCCAGATGTCTCTGCCACTGCTTCCACACTGCAAACTACAGCCGCGAACTACAGCACACTTTATCTTGTCCACACTGTAAACCTGGGAGAGGTCAGGGCTGCAGGGTAATAGGCATGTTTTAGAACAGCAAGATGTACCACAGGAATCACAATTTACATGGTATATATTCAACAATACATGAAAAGTCTAGTCATGTGAACAAAACAATGTTTTGGTCAATGACAGAGTGTGGTCACTTAAAAACAGTCTTCACATGAGATTAAAATGGCTCCAACAGATTCTCATCACCTGGCAACATTGTAGCTGTCATACATTCTAGCATGATGCAGCTCTTGCAGGCTGTGGTGATGCTGGGATAAGCCAACATGCCCTGCACAGGCAGTTACAGAGCATTAGCAGACAGTGATGGTGTAAATAAATGACTGTGATCCTGGGTCATGTATTTACTATGCTATACTTCTTGTCATTGCCTTAGAATATACTCTGTCTACTGAAAAGATAGTGTGCAGGGAAGCAGTGTGTCCTGTTGGCCAGCAGCAGCCCTGGGTGCTCCATCTCGTGACTGTTTCTCAGGACACACTGTGGCTAAAGGCTGTGTGGCTGTATTTACTGCATTCTGACTGCCTAATGTGGGAATTCTTCTAATGGTAAATGCAAACATTAAACCTGCAGCATGCTTCATCCAGAGAGAGCAATGCAAGACCATTTCTCATATGTGGCTTAGCACAGGAAGGGAAAGATTTATTTGGGAACAGCTTAAAGGCTGCAAGGAATTCTAGTTTAAATATTTTTACCTATGCCCTGCCACTGTTTCTGCATGTTTTCTAAGTTGTAGTGCTGATTTCTCTCATATTCATTTTAATTTTTTTGAAATTATAGTATAATGACATTTTACACACATACACACACACACACACACACACACACACACACACACACACACTTCCTTAGCTTTCATGGTACCAGAAGGTGCCATTCAAACTCCCAAGGATGAGAAGCAGTTAATAGTCCTACTCAGATATGCTGCCTATAATCCAGAAAGACCAGCAGGGCCAGATGACCCCAAGGGTGTGGTGGAAGCATGTTCATTGTGTCTTCTCCTTGGAGCCTGAAGTAGAGTTCTGTTGTATGCAGACCAGCTCAGTTTCACTAAATTAAAGGTGAATCTTTGCCCTTTTAAGACACTTTGGTAGACACTATAAGAAGGAGAAATGGTGGCCCAGCACTTCCATGCCTGTGCCCAGCACAGTGTCTATTTTGAGTGACACTTGATAACTGAAACATAAGGGAGAAAATAATACACTAAGGTCACCAGAGTTCAAACTGCAGAGTAGAAGATCTCCAATGGGCTGCCTTGGATAGTCCTTCTGGAATTTATTAGAACTCTAAATGCTTAGAGCCACTGGTCCTCGGCCAATAGTCAGAAACTTAGGAAAAGAGACCAGAATCCTGACTTCTAGCAGGTCCAGTGATGGCTCTGATGCACACTGGAAACTGCTGAGGTAGTTCATAGACTGAACCTCAGGAGGTAAGTGCAATTTGTAGACATGCTTGACAGACCTGAGCAATGAGAAGAGGCAAGAGCAGTATTGGTGTCAGGTTCACACTGGAGATCTGAGGTCCCTTTTCAGCCTTGGGACTGGCAAACCATATGACCTTGTCCACAGTATGTAAGCTGCTGTCTTTCTTTTGTGGTAAAGCTACAGTGTTAGGCTAGTTCATTTTAAGACACCTTTGGCTGTAACTTTCATTGACTGTAAGTGGCTTTGGTTCAATACATCATTATATGATCTGTGATAGCGCTGTCACATTACTGATTGGTGATCCAAATAGCTACTATCGTATCCTGTATTATCTCTAATGGCTTTGTGTGTGTGTGCACTGAAGTATGCCTACATATGCACACGTGCACACACACTCACACACATACACACACACTGTAAACTTTTCTTTTCAGGCAGTCATTAGCATGAGGCAGACAGCACAACTTTATTCCCTCATGTGTCATCCAGGCAGTCTATAACTGACTTCAGGAGCAAGGACCCAGAGTGCCGAGAAGTTCCAAGCAGTCCACAAAGGGAATTCAAGTCAGATCTGCCTTTGGGATCATAAGCCCCAGGACAGCATGTCACTGAACAGCCCTGTCTTTTCAGTGATACTGACTTCACCTATTGGTGTGGGCTTTTTGAATGGTAGTTTTCATAGGAAGGATGCCCCGCATGGCTAAGGGCAAACCATTGGTGTTCAGTGATTTTCTGTTTTGTGTTATTGTTCCTGAACAACTAAGTAATTATAATGTCAGTTAGTGTTTGTGGAACTGTTTGTTTATCTATTGAGACAGGTCTTGCCCCATGGGTAAGCTGTCCTCAAGCTCTCTGTATAGCTCAGGCCAGACTCTAAACAAGATCCTTCTTTTTTCAGCCACTCAAGTTTGGGATGATGTGTAAAACACAACACCCACCTACTGCTAGACCTTGGGAATAGCAGTAACGTCTGCTATGAACTCCATTTGACAGACAAGAAAATAGACTCATCAATACACATAAAACTTGACTCAGGTTTCTCTGGTGGGGACACTAATCTTCATAGCCTTGGGCCAAGAATGAAGCATCTTTTCTTTGACTTGGGTGTGCCTTTTTCTATTAGAGAAGAAAATATGGAGTAGGCCATGGATCCCCTCCAGTAACTCAAGAGTTCTAGTCTCTAGAATCTACCTTACTGAATGATGGCTGGTTAAACTTGTATAATTACTTGTGCCAGGAATTGAAGTGCTTTCTATTTCTAACCCAAATCCTGCTGAGTGGGCACCTTTCTTCCATTTTTTTTTTTTCATTAATAAGAGTAAGAAGGTTAAATAACCTGTCCCAGTTTGCACAGCTAATGACGGAGTTTGGATCTCAACCCAGGCCTGTGGCAAAGAGCATTCTCTTTAACTTCAGCAGCCTTTTGCTGGTGAGAGCTTTTTCACAGTGCACTTCTGATTGGCAGTCAGCCTGGGGCAGTAGCGATACACACATCTTCCCCCAAAGACACCTGTGGAGGAGAAGCTGCATGTTTTGGCTTTGCTGCATGTTCCACAGCTTCACACAGTTTACATTTTGAGCAGTTTCTGTAGAACAGATTCTCCCTCCCTCCCTCTCCCTTTATTCTTGTCTCATACCATACATCTCAACCACAGCCTCCCAGTGTCCCCACACCCACACACCTCCCCTTTCCCCCAGATTTACTCCTCCTCCTCCTCCTCCTCCTCCTCCTCCTCCTCCTCCTTCTCCTCCTCCATTTCCGTTCAGAAAAGAGCAGGCCTCCCAAGGATATCAACTGAACACAGCATAACAAGATGCAATAAAACTAGGCACAAGTCCTCCCATCAAGCCTGGACAAGTCTACACAGTGAAAGGAAAAGGGTCCCAAGAGCACGCAAAAGAGCCAGAGACAACCCCACTCCCACTCTTAGGAATCAACAGGAACACCAAGCTCCACAAACACAAGGGAGGAACTAGCGAATACCCACATAGGCTCCATGATTGCTGCCTCAGTCTCTGTGAGCCCCTGTGATCCCTGCTTAGTTAGGTTTTGTGGCTGGGTTGGTGTCCCAGTCCCACTACTGGAGGTCTTGCCTAGTTACAGAAAATAACTGGTTTGGGCTCTAAATCCTCCATTATTAGGATTCCTCATCAGTGTAACACTTGTATTATCCTGTGAGTTTCTATTGTACTAGGTTTCCACGTCACACACGCTGCCAAATGAACCCAATTCCAGTCAAATATCTCCATACTCTCTCCTTCTATTCCATTTCCCCATCAAATATCTTCTATTCCCATCTCCATCTGCCCCCAGTCCACCTACAAAATCTGTTCTTTTTCCCCTTCCCAGGGAGACCTGGATGTCCCCCATGCACTCTCCTTGTTACCTAGTTACTCTGGGTCTGTGGACTGTAGAATGGGTATCCGTTACAGCTAATATCCTCTTATGAGTGAGTACATATCATGGTTGTCCTTTTGGGTCTGGGTTACCTTACTCAGGATTTTTTTTTTTTTTTTAGTTCCATCCATTTGCCTGAAAATTCCATGATGTTATTGTTTTTACCAGCTGAGTAATACTCCATTGCATAAATGTACCACATTTTTAAAAATCTATTCTTCAGTTGAGGGACATCTGGGAGAATACACCATTTCAAAATAAGTAAGTCAGGAAAATAGAGAGGGAAAGTAGAATATTCCTTCTGGTAGCTTTTCCCTGTTCATAATGATGAGAGAACGGGTTTGTGGTGCAGAGGACATCATCACCAGGTTATAGATTCGTGCCTGAGAACTCACAGAATCCAGGCTGACTAGTACTGTCCCTGCCCCAATGTCTCCATCTTTATTCATGCCCTGTAAAGGAAAGTCTGCATGCTCCATCTGAGCCCCAAACTGGGATGCACACTCACAGTGAAGAGGGCTTCCTGGGAGTCATGCCAGCCTGCCTCTGAAAGACAAATGTCTGCAAGATTGATGGCTCAGTGGGCTCTTTGGGGATTGTATAAAAATATTGATTATGTTGCTAAGTTGTAGAAAATGGGCTCTGGGGTTCAGAAATAGGTGCTTTCTTTAAAATAATCCAGAAGCAGTGGGCTAAATCAATGCACAGGGCATCTAAGACATCATAACTATCTTAGCTTCACAAAAAGCTTTGGCTTCCATGTGGAAAAGCCAATACCTTGCTGAAATAATGGCAACTGTTATGTTGGCATGCTAAGAACAGAAGCTAGGGTTTTCTTTAGTGTTTACTTTACAATTACACCAATCCCTGACTTCTAGCACTCATGGATTCCTGAAACCCGTGAGGAGGGGGCCAGACAGCATTTGTGCCAGGTGAGGCTTTCCTTCTTCAAAACCACAGATGTAAGTGCTGTAGGAGATATTTGGGTGTGACAGCTGAAGCTGACAAAGGTACTCTTGCTTAGTGTTTCATTTTTTTTTTCATTAAATATTAATTTCCATGCACAGTAATACAACTCTATTTTAACCTGCTTTGAAGTATTTCCAATTGTACTGAAAACCACTCATTCTAGTTTATAAGAGAGGGAAAGCAGCAGAGATCTTGCTTAAAGAATAACTCAGTTTTTGAAAGCACCAATTTTGATTAGTTAAGTTGAACAGTCAGTTTCATATGACAGCACTCTCTGCTTTGAAGGATTCACAAAAGGCTTTGTAAAGGTGACCACCCCTAGGTTACGGTAGAAAACTACTCCATGGAGAAAATATCCCAGGGAAGTCACCAGAGATTGGAACAGGATGGTCCTCCCAAATGTTGATGAGTGCTCATTCTGAGATTGTCCCATGGTTGGTCAGTGAATGTGATTAGAATGGACATACAGTACAGTATTGACTCTTGGGAGATCCGAGGACTGTGTATAGGGTAATATTTTCCTTCCTTAGGCCCTCAGTTTCCCCTTATGGAAACTGCATTTTTAAGCTTCTTTTTTAACCCATGTAATTTCTGAATTCTCTCTGTCTCTGTTTCTTTCTCTCCGTCTCTGTCTCCCTCTCTTAAGGTGTGCTTACTTGAAATGAAATATTAAGACCTCTAGTTACATTGGTACTGCAAGGTGCTGTTCACTGAACTTGCATGATTGTTTCATGTACAGTGGGTGCTGCACTGGATGCCAGAGACAGAATTGGGCACAAGTATGATTTCTCTCAGCTTTTCTGTAGTAGGAGCTTGGGGCAGGGATGTAAGGACAGGAGCTGAGCACTGGGGAGTGGTACCTCTCTTGCATTTGTAGACTTCAAGCTCTTCCAGCAGAGGACGGGCCAAACTGCTTCCATGGGCAGCTTCCAAAGTTAACAAGATGAATGGGAAGTAAGACAGAGACTGGATTTGTACTACAGGAATCCAGGGTTTTCATGTGAGAGAACAGAACGTGGCCTTCGCATCTGCTTCTGACAGCCTGTGTTGCTGCTCATAGTCACAGAGGGGCTGAGATCAGCACCTCCGCTGCAT
Source organism: Onychomys torridus (assembly GCF_903995425.1). Taxonomy (NCBI): domain Eukaryota; kingdom Metazoa; phylum Chordata; class Mammalia; order Rodentia; family Cricetidae; genus Onychomys; species Onychomys torridus. Next base: position 12,025,152 of record NC_050449.1, on the reverse strand, counting down.
CTAGGCATCTTCAGAGGATGACAAGACAGGTCTATCAGTGTACACAGAATATCATTAACGCTTCTGCTGGCTTCAGTGTGGGATTGCTAGAGAGGGGGCTACCACATTCAGAGTGTAGTTGCATGTACAACACAAAATACAAATCAAGTTACCTCTGAAATGCCCAGGAGCCAAACAAATACTGTACTTCTTGAAACCCACTGACTAGCATCGCTGGCTGCTACCTGCCTGGTCTTCTTTCTGGTTCTCTGAGTAATGGCCCAGTTCTGATTATTTATGTTCTCAGCCCATGAGACATTTCCTGATGATACTCAAGGGAGCTACATGTAAAATTAACTTCTTTTGTAAAAGGTTATACCCTCTTTCTGCTTTCCACTGTGGTCTATGCTGCCCATGAGCCCATGAGGTTCCTGGACTGAACACACTGTCTCCTCCCTGCTAGTCAGCATTTTCTGGGTGATTCAGATGGTGGCAGCGGCAAGGCACACCATCCCCACAGGACCTCAGCATGCACACACTCCCCTCAACTCAAACTTGCCCTCTGCCACTAGGAAAAGAAAGTTTATGTTCTACCTAGAAAAAGCCTATAATAACATGTACTTTGCCGACTTTGAAACATTTTATATGCTACAAAAATAATGTGTAATGCTTTAAAATGTTAAGCTTATGCAGAGATTTTTTTAATTGTAATACCAGTCATTTATAGCCAGAAAGGAGATAAAGAATTAGAGATGCTGGATGGATCCATGCATTTTCATCAATAATCTTTATTGACTACTTCAGTAGAAGTAAATTACATCATCTGTGTGTCAAGAAGCCTGAATTTGCCATCTGGCTTACATCTGATTCTGTGAGAATGAAGGTATGGTAGACAAGCACACAGATGAGTGACATTAGGGAAGCCAAGGGTCTGGGAGCCTGATTAGCCACATCTACCTGGCAACATTGACTGGGCCAGTGGCTTAACCAATATGCTAATGTATTTAACTACCCATTTTCTAATATGTCATCAGGTTAAATGGTGCCTGATTCAGGATTAAATGCAGCACAGTGAGAAATTGCAGAAATGCCTCAATGGTTAAGGGCTCTTCCTGAGGCCCTACCTAGATCAGGCAGCTCACAACCATCTATAACTACAGTTCCAGGCAATTGGCCACCTCTGGCCTCCAAGTTACCTGTGATTATTTGTACATACCCACATGCATACACACATACCTGTACATATGAAAAATAATAAAGTAAGCCTTTTTTGAAGTACAGCCCAAAGAAAGGATGAGCAGTATGTTACCTGAGTCATCTTGCACCTGCAGGGACATCTATGTCTCCATTTCTTCACCCCCTACAGGGGACTGGCAGGGCCCTGACAGTGCTACTTGGAGTAATAACTCATATTTAGACATTCTGAAAATATGACTGTCAATATAATCTGATTTAGCCACTCCTTGCTAAATGGCCACTTCCCACCCAGTATTTAACAGATTTTACTGATTAAAATAGGAAAATGTTTTTGCCTTTTAATCTGCATGGTCATAAAACTACAGAGACTAACACAACTTGGTATTCACTGATAAAAGTAGCTGGAGGTCACTCATGGGATCCCTCATATACTTTCAGGAAAGTATGTTTGCCCTCTTCTGACTCTGTGATGGATGGTAGCCACTAAGGAGGGTCACTTAGGGTGGGCATGCAGCTCCTTAAGGAACTGTCACCTGTGCGTCATTACACTGGACATTGTTTATTCTCATGACATTGAACTATCTACTCATTTTGGTCAGTTTTAAAATACAAACAACAGAAGACAGTAGTATGTTGATGCAGGCCTTTACAAGATTACAATGTGTAAAGGAATCTGAGCAGCCATTGGTGAGCAATGTTCAATGAGAGAAGTGGGAAATGAAATGACTTCTCCACATCCCTCAGTAGTAGACACTTCAAAGCTAAAGATGCAACTGTCCATGTCAATATTTAAATAGAACACTCTCAAATGCAGCCTGGCCACCTTTTCTTACCTTAGTCCTTCATCTTCATGCATCTGAAAGCATCTGTCTCTAACCATCATTTTTGTGACTACATCCTAGTTTAAGAATGTACTCAATTATTTAATTTTCTATTGATAGTCTTAGTATCTTCTGAGTTTTTCTTTTAAAATTTTGAACTGTGCAGTAATAAAGATATCTAAATAGCTTCCTGGTATAATTATATAAAAGGCTACTATAGGTCAAAGTTAAATGCATTTGAGGTCTCCAATTATCCATCTCTAAGTTGACCTCCAACATATAATAAACTTGGTGTTCCAAACCAATCCCAAAAGAAGTAGAAAAGAATCATTTAAGAAAGTACAATCAAGATAAGGTTAAATCCTGGTGACTTTGAATTCTTTATTATCTGGTAGCAGTGAAGGTTCTGATTTTAGTATTGCTGCTTTACTGAAAAGATTTTACAATAAAGCCTTCTGAAAGCACCGTTTCATAACAGGGTTGTTTTTTTTTTTTTTTTTTTTTGTGTGTGTGTGTGTGTGTGTGTGTGTTTCTTTCCCTCACTCTCTTCTGAATTAATCTATATCTTTTCTCTGTGTTTCCCTCCAGGATGGACATGTGATGTGATGGGTGTGACTATGGGACACTGTGTGGGCACAAGGCCGCTTTCCTGCCTCCTCCTGCTGCTCCTGAAGCTGTTGGCCACTGTCTCCCAGGGGCTGCCAGGAACAGGGCCCCTGGGGTTCCACTTTACACAATCCATCTATAATGCTACAGTGTATGAAAACTCAGCAGCGAGGACCTATGTCAGCAGCCAGAATAGAATGGGCATCACCTTAATAGACCTGTCCTGGGACATCAAGTACAGAATAGTGTCTGGTGACGAGGAAGGTTTTTTCAAAGCTGAAGAGGTCATCATTGCAGATTTCTGCTTTCTCAGGATCAGAACTAAAGGTGGCAATTCTGCCATATTGAACAGGGAAATCCAAGACAATTATTTATTAATCATAAAAGGTTCTGTCAGAGGAGAAGACTTGGAAGCATGGACCAAAGTGAACATCCAGGTTTTAGATATGAATGACTTGAGGCCTCTGTTTTCACCTACCACTTACTCGGTCACTATTGCAGAGAGCACACCACTTAGGACTAGTGTTGCCCAGGTGACAGCTACAGATGCAGACATCGGTTCCAATGGAGAATTCTACTACTACTTTAAAAACAAGGTTGATCTTTTTTCAGTCCACCCCACAAGTGGTGTCATCTCCTTAAGTGGCCGATTAAATTACGATGAGAAGAACAGGTATGATCTGGAGATCTTAGCAGTGGACCGGGGAATGAAACTCTATGGCAACAATGGCGTAAGCAGTACTGCTAAGCTTTATGTTCACATTGAACGCATAAATGAACATGCTCCAATTATCCATGTGGTCACTCACATCCCTTTCTCATTGGACAAGGAGCCAACATATGCAGTAGTGACAGTTGATGACCTGGATGAGGGGGCTAATGGAGAGATTGAATCTGTTTCCATCGTGGCTGGAGATCCTTTGGATCAGTTCTTCCTGGTCAAAGGAGGAAAGTGGATGAATGAGTATAAAGTCAAGGAGAGAAGGAAGGTAGACTGGGAAAGCTTCTCCTATGGCTACAACCTCACTCTTCAAGCAAAAGATAAAGGGTCACCTCAGAAGTTTTCAGAACTAAAGACAGTCCACATTGCCAACCCCAAGAGAGACAGGACCCCAGTCAGGTTTGAAAAAGATTTGTATGAAGTCAGCATAAGTGAGTTTTCCCCTCCTGGTGTCTTGGTGGCCATAGTCAAGGTGAATCCTGAGCCTTTGGATGTGGAATACAAACTATCTCCTGGGAAGGATGCAGAGTACTTCAAAATTAACCCTCGGTCCGGCCTGATTGTCACAGCACAGCCCCTGAATATAGTGAAGAAGGATGTTTATAAGCTGGAGGTGACAGACAAGGAAGGAGATGTAAAGGCACAAGTCACTATTGGGATTGAGGATGCTAATGACCACACCCCAGAATTCCAGCAGACACTGTATGAGACTTTTGTGAATGAGAGTATTCCTGTTGGAACAAATGTTCTGACAGTGTCTGCCTCTGATAAGGATAAAGGAGAAAATGGCTACATCACTTACAGCATTGCCAGCCTGAACCTTTTACCATTCGCCATTAACCAGTTCACGGGTGTGATCAGCACAACTGAAGAGTTAGATTTTGAATCCTCCCCAGAGACCTACAGGTTCATCGTGAGAGCATCTGACTGGGGCTCCCCATACCGCCATGAAAGTGAGGTGAATGTGACCATTCGGGTGGGAAATGTCAATGACAACATCCCTCTCTTTGAAAAAGTGGCTTGCCAGGGAGTCATTTCATATGACTTTCCTGTTGGGGGCCACATCACAGCTGTCTCTGCGATAGATATTGATGAACTTGAACTTGTAAAGTACAAAATCATTTCTGGAAATGAACTTGGGTTCTTTTATTTAAACCCAGACTCTGGTGTTTTACAACTTAAAAAGCCACTGATGAATTCTGGCATTAAAAATGGTAATTTTGCCCTCAGAATCACAGCTACAGATGGGGAGAATTTTGCAGACCCCATGACCATTAACATCTCAGTCCTCCATGGGAAAGTGTCTTCAAAGAGCTTCAGTTGCAGAGAAACTCGTGTGGCTCAGAAACTGGCAGAGAAACTACTCATTAAAGCAAAAGCTAATGGGAAACTGCATCTAGAAGATGGGTTTCTTGACTTTTATTCAATTAATAGGCAGGGACCACATTTTGACAAGTCTTTTCCCTCTGATGTGGCTGTGAAGGAGGATATGCCAGTTGGAACTAACATTCTGAAGATTAAAGCATATGATGCTGACTCTGGCTTCAATGGCAAGGTGCTGTTTACAATATCAGATGGAAATACAGACAGTTGCTTCAATATTGATATGGAAACTGGGCAACTGAAAGTCCTCATGCCCATGGACCGAGAACATACAGACCTCTATCTCCTCAACATAACCATCTATGACCTTGGAAAGCCACAGAAATCATCGTGGCGATTGCTGACTGTCAATGTGGAGGATGCGAATGACAACAGCCCAGTGTTCCTTCAGGACAGCTACTCGGTTAGCATTCTTGAAAGTTCAAGTATCGGCACCGAGATTATCCAAGTGGAAGCGAGAGACAAAGACCTTGGCTCTAATGGTGAGGTAATGTACTCGGTTTTGACAGACACACAGCAGTTCACCATCAATAGCTCAACTGGAATTGTTTCTGTAGCTGATCAACTGGACAGGGAATCCAAAGCCAACTATTCTTTGAAAATAGAAGCCAGGGACAAAGCAGAAAGTGGCCAGCAGCTGTTTTCTGTTGTCACCCTGAAGATCTTTCTGGATGACGTCAATGACTGCTCCCCAGCTTTCATCCCAACTAGCTACAGTGTGAAGGTTCTTGAAGATCTCCCTGTTGGTACAGTCATTGCTTGGCTTGAGACTCAGGATCCTGACCTTGGATTAGGGGGTCAAGTCCGTTACTCTTTGGTTAATGATTATAATGGGAGGTTTGAAATAGACAAAGCAAGTGGAGCCATCCGCTTGAGCAAAGAGCTAGACTACGAGAAGCAGCAATTCTACAACCTCACAGTCAGGGCCAAAGACAAAGGGCGGCCTGTCTCTCTGTCATCTGTTTCTTTCGTTGAGGTGGAGGTGGTAGATGTCAATGAAAACCTCCATATGCCCTATTTCCCAGACTTTGCTATTGTTGGATCTGTAAAAGAAAACTCACGGATTGGGACAAGTGTGCTGCAGGTGACTGCCCATGATGAGGATTCTGGTAGGGATGGAGAAATCCAGTACTCCATAAGAGATGGCAGTGGTCTTGGGAGATTCAGCATCGATGATGAGAGTGGTAAGTTTAATGTTTTATGTTCAATGTGTCCCTCCACCTCTTCTACTTGTTGGTTTGGAGAAGGGATATGAATCAGGGCGTTGGGGCAGATGGGGAAGATTCTCTATTAGAGGAGACATGACATAGAGTCTAAACCACGTCTTAGAATTGTTTGGTTTCTAAGTAGCTCAGTCTACATGGTGCCCAGTGAGTTGCCTATCTGTGTTGTGTTGTTTCTCCTTCTCTCCTTGGCTGTTAGGAGGTAGTCTACTGAGAAGTTTTACATCATTGTTGCCCCTGGTGATTGTATTCTGACCCTCACCAAATGAATGGTCCTGATACAACAATTACATTCGAATTAGCTTTAAAGTAGAACTATGAAATTGATTTTCAAATGCATCTTATATATGAATCTTTCCCTTTACAGTAAAGCTTTGCTGTGGGGAATCATTGCCTGGTCTTTCATGCTGAATGCCTACATCCAGCCCTTGAACAATGGGCATTCATACTCTGACATGAGCATGTGACTTGAGAAGCATTTTTGTAAAAGAAAAGAATCGTGGTATAAATTCTATTCATAAAAACTTGGGTATAAGACACCTTTGAATGTTATTTTTTAATTTTTTATATCTTTTCTTTTATTGAAATATTTTTTAATCTAATATATCTTGATTATGCTTTCTTGTCCTTCTGCTCCTTCAGTTCTTTCTCTCCACCTTCTCTCCCATCTGGATCCTCCTCCTTTCTGCCTCTTATTAGAAAACAAACAGGCTTCTAAAGGATAATAATAAAATAAAACAAGATAAAACAAAAATACATCAGAATAGAACAAAAGAGGCAAACAGAAGGAAAAGAGACCAAGAAAATACAGATATAAGAAACATAAATACTCGAAAAAACCAATAAACAAACAAAAAAGAAACATAAATAGACACAGAGACCCACTCATTTGCACACTCAGAAATCCCATAAAAACAGAACTGGAAGCTATAACATATATGCAAAGGACCTGTAGGACAAAAAAAAGAGAAAAATAAATAGATAAAAAGTAAAATAAAATTAGAAAGAAAGAAAGAAAGAAAGAAAGAAAGAAAGAAAGAAAGAAAAAGAAAAAGAGAGGGGGGAGGGAGGGAGGGAGAGAGAGAGGAAGTAAGGGCCCTGATATGTCATTATGAGACAAGGAACCTAAAAACATGGCTTTGACTTCACTTTCTGTTGGCCATCTACTGCTGGGCATGTGGCCTACCCTTAAGAGTAGTTAATTCCCCCAGAGAGACTCCCTTGGAGGAAACTAAGTTTTCATTTATAAGTGATTATTAATGATAGATAGTTTCTAGGTTAGGAATGGGGACACATGTTCACTTCTCCCTTCAGCTCTAACACCCCATTTGCTTTATACCATTGCAGGCCCTGTGCATGCTGCCTCAGTCTCTGTGAGTGCATATGTGCATTGGTCATGTTGTGTCTAGAAGGCCTTGTTCCTTTGGTGTCCTCTGTCCCCTCTGGCTCTTATATTCTTTCCACCTCTTCTTCTGGGGGGATTCCTCAGCCCTAACAGGAGGGATTTGATGGAGACATACCACTTAGGGCTGAATGTTCCAGGGTCTCTCACTCACTGTATATTGACTAGCTGTGGGTCCCTGTATCTGTTTCCATCTGCTACATGAGAAAGCTTCTCTGATGATGGCTGACTAAGGCACTGATCTATGAGTATCACTTGAAGTCATTAGGAGTCATTTTATTTCTATATTCCTTTAGTAGAACAGTAGTGTTTGGATTTACCCTAGGTCCCTGGGTTATCTAGTCTCTGGTTCTTGGTCACCTAAGCAATGTCAGAAATGGATTCCATCTTGAAGATTAGGCCTTATGTCAAATCAGATACTAGTTGGATATTCCCACAAGCTTAATGTACCATTGTACTAGCAGATCTTGCAAGCACAACACCTTTGTAAATCAAAGGGTTTATGCCTGAGTTAGTGTTGACATTTCTCCTTTTGCTATTTGCAGAGTACCAGTCTGTAGTTGGGGGAGGGCTCTTTGTAAGCATCAGCTCAACTTATCCATGTTCAATGGGCTATGTTGGTGTTGCCTTCAGCAATGGGGCCTTGCTGTCAGTTTGTGAAGAACAACCAGTAGTCTTGACAACAGCCTGGGTTGTTAGAGGGTTCCCATGGGTTCGCTTTGGCCAACAACTCAACTTACTGTAACCCAGTCCCAACTAGAAGCTTCATTTGGTGACAAAGATGTCCAGTTGGGGCTTTGTCTTCCCCATTATTTGGTGACTTTGTTTAGATTTCCTTCATGCATGTATATATTTTAGGAAGCTTCTACTGTATTAGGTTTCTGTTTCAAATGACCCTTGATTTTAGCTGTCTCTCCCCATATTCCTTCCCTCATCCTCCTTTTCCCTCCACCTCCACACCTGATCCTCCTATTCTAGTCTCCCTCTTCCCCTTCCAGAACCATCTATTCTGTTCTCCTTTGTTAAGGATGTTGAGCTGTCCCCAAGTCTCTTTTTATCTAATCTCCCTGCCTCTATGGATTATAACCTGGTTATTGACTTAACAGCTAATTTCCACTTATATGCAAATACATATCATATTTGTCTTTTTGAGTCTAGATTGCCTCACTCAGGAGGATTATTTTTCTAGTTCCATCCATTTACCTGAGAATTTCATAGTTTAGTCATTGAGTAATATTCCACTTTGTAAATATATTACATTTCCTTTATCCATTCATAAGTTGAGTGACATCTAGTTTGCTTCTAATTTCTGGCTATTATGAATAGAGCAGCAGTGAACATTGTTGAGCACATATTTCTGTGGTAGGATGAAGCATCCTTTTGAGTATATGTCAAAAAGTGGTATAGATGGATCTTGGGGTAGATTGATTCCCATGTTCCTGAGGAACTGATAAGCTGATTTTCATAGTTTCTGTACAAGTTTGACTCCCATCAGCAATGGACGAGTGTTCTTCTTATTCCAAATCTTTGCCAGAATGAACTGTCACTTACTTTATTGACCTTAGCCATTCTGACTGGTATAAGATGAAACCTCAAAGTAATTTTGATTTGCATTTCCCTGATATCTAAAGATGTTGAACATTTAAGTGTTTCTCAGCCATTTGAGTTTCTGCTTTTGAGAATACTGTTTAGACCTGTACCCCATTTTTAAATTGGATTATTTGTTTTCTTGATATCTAGGATTTTTTGAGTTCTTAAAATATTTTGGATTTTAGCAATCTATTGGATGTGTAGTTGGCAAAAATCTTTTCCCATCCTGTAGGCTGCCAGTTTGTCCAAATGATGGTGTCCTTTGCCATACAGAAGTTTCTCAGTTCTGTTAATTGTTACTCTTAATTCCTGCGCTAATGGTGTTCTGTTAAAAAAGTCTTTGCTTATGCCAGTGAATTTAAGGATCTTCCCCATTTTCTCTTCTATCAGTGTATCTAGTTTTAAGTTGAAGTCTTTAATGAGTTTTGTGCAACATTGTAAGATAGAAATCTATTTGGATTCTTGTACATGCAGTCATCCAGTTTGACCAGCCCCATTTGTTGAAAATGGTTTCTTTTTTTCCAGTTTCTATTTCTAGCTTCTTTGTCAAATATCAGGTGTCCATAGGTGTGTGGGTTTATGTCTGGATCTTCAATTCCACTCCATTGGTGGACATACCTGTTGTTGTGCTACTACCATGCTGTTTTTATGACCATAGCTCTATAGTACAACTTGAGGTCAATGATGGTGATACCTCCAGGGTTCTTTTATTATTCAGGAGGGTTTTGTTGCTGCTGCTGTTGTTTTTAACTGCCTTGGGATTTTTGTATAACACATTATTTATAATTGATTTCATAGATGTTTTAAACTGCAGAGCAAATTCGGCAAATACTTTATTGCCCAAGTCTATCTACTTACCTTCCATCATAGATAACAGCATAATTTAAAAAATGCTTGCTATGTTTATCATTTGTACAAATGTGTATATGCCTAGATACATGTGTATATGTGTGTGAATGTTTGGATGTCCTTTTCCACTTTCAAGTGCATACACATGTGTGCAAGTGTATGTGTACATGCATATGTGTGTGTGTGTGTGTGTGTATGTGTGTGTGAGTGTGTGTCTTCTGTTAGCACCACATATTTTCTTTAGTAGTCTTAGTAGATTCTAAAAATTTCAAAAGAAGAAAATGCATCTTCTCTAGTCCCGCAAATGGTGGTATTAGTGTGTTGTGTTTTCAGGGCAAATTTGCATATACTAACTAATCTTCTATAAAAGTCATAGAATTGCTTAGTACCTATCTCATTCAGTGTTAGGCTGCTATAAAAGCCATCCATCACCATGGGTGGCTTTAACAGACATTCATTTCTTATAGTTATGCATGCTGGAGGCCTGAGATCAGTGTGCCCACATGGTCAAGGCAGAGGGCCTTCTTGAACTTGTGGACTGCCATCATCTTGCTGTGCCCTCAAAGAGGGGGCTTTAGTTTCCTCCTGCAATGATCATTTTAAGACTTGTAACTCAGGTGGATGTCAATAGGGGGATGTACAGCTAAGTTATTAACTACTGCTATCTAAGCTACAGTAATTTGTCCAATTAGGAAGCTAAACCTTGGGCTTGACTCCAATAGTCAAGGGCAGGAGAAGTTGTCAAAAGTAGCCTATACTTGCCTATATATTCTGCAGTTTACTGTTTTTACTTGGGTTTTTGTTTTAGAAAACGATTCCAAACATTTAATATCCTTGTTGTTGGAAACCCCTCACCAAAGAAATGTAGAAAACCTCAATGGTTCATATCTGTTCTGTTGTATTCTAAACTTTGTAAAATAGACTCATTTATAAAAATAATGTCAGTTGTGTTGTAACATTACTTGATGGATTAGAAATTCATTTGATTTGAACATTAGCTTCACTGGGTCAAAGCTAAGTGAATTGTGAAGGTAGCCTTTGCATTAAGTGGTGAAGGAAGCCAGACTGTGCATATGCATCTCCTGAGACTGAGGACAGTGATCTCTCTCTTCACACTCATTGTGTGTTTCTGAGATCTTTTTTTCAGACCTTCTCCCCTTTCACTTCATTGTCTTCTCTTAGACAATGAAAATTTTCCCTCTATTTAATAGAAAAGATGCCTGGATATGAAGCTGAAGAGTAGAATTTTCATAATATTCCGCATCATATTTCTTTGTTGCATGTCACTGACCCCAAGTTTCAGAATCTAAGCCCAGGAGCTCCTGGGTGATTGCTGTGTACACTTGTGCCAGCGTTCAGAGGTTTAAGAAGTTTATAACAAAGAAGCCATAACTACAGGGCTCAGAGCCTTACATGATTCTTTAAGGATCCATCAACCTTGGCCCTTAAGTACTGAAAAGCATCGCTAAAACCAACACTCAAGGAGTGGTTCATTAGCCTGGCAGCAATTCCTGAGGCTCAGGCCTAAACTTTTCTGGGCCCACTTGCATCCCATGAAGGCAGACATGATCTTTGCTTGTTTGGATCTTTGCCTTTTAAAAGTTGAAAGTCAGCTGCCAACAGTTGCTGAATGTCTGACCTTACTCACCAACTTTGATTTGGAGCAAGAATCCTGGGGGGTTGTTCACAATGCAGGATCACTAGTAAGGTCCTAGACTGTAAGTGGTAGATCTTAGGTGAGCTGAGAAACTTCCTGTCAGTTTTCTAAGCCATCCTGCCACGCAGACTTTGAAAGTAAGGCCTGACCCTTTGGATATGGAAGACAGTTGTTTGGTTTGAACTGTTTAGGGGACACCCAGGCAAGGGGATCGGGATCAGGATCTGTCCCTGGTGCATGGGCAGGCTTCTGGGAATCCGGTGACTGTGGTGTGACGCCTTGCATAGCCTTGGTGCAGTAGGAAGGGGCTTGGACCTACCTAGGCTCAGTGTGCTGGCCTCTGCTGACTTCCCATGGGAGACCTTGATTTGGGGGATGTGGAGAGGCAGGGGAGGGAGGGCTTGGGAGAGAGAGCTGGAGGTGGGAGGAGGAAGGAAGGGGGGGTCTGTAGGTGGTATGTGAAGTGAGTAGAAAATGTCTTAATAAAGAAAAATGAAAATCAATCAGTCAATTAATCAATAAACTGTTTTCCTTTTAAAAAATGAAAGAAAGTAAGGCCTGAACCCTGGGCTCCCAAAAAAGGGTTTGGCAGAGTTGGTATTTTTCCTGAGGTCTTTTTCCTCATCCCTTTAAATGGTAGATGATGTAGCTCAGGTGCTAGGCACATTTCTTTTCTAATCAAATTTTACTATACAGATAAACTTTTTATTATACCTCAGTGACAATCTTTTTCTGAATGTCTTTCTGATGGCTCCTAAGCCCATTTGTACTTCAATAATCCTGGGAGCTTGTGCCTCATGAGGAGGGAAGGGGTGCTGGGAGTGGTCGATGCACTTCCTAGACTGAAATTCTTGACTTTTTGGTGCTCGGTGCAAAAACCACACCTTTAAAATTCTTAACCGTGCACCGGCATTTATTAAATGTTTAATAATATTCATAGGAGCTGGATTAACTCTCCTCATGCTACATTGAGTCTGATCACAATTTAAATCGCTAGTGTGGAAGATGCAATTTAATCAGTTTTTCCTTCACAAAGAATGAATTCTTACTCTATGGCACAACAGGAATCCATATTCTTGACTACTCAGAGGTACAAAATGTTCTAAAAAAGAACACAATGTATATTTTAAACTATGAATTTGTGTTTGATTATTTTGTAAACCACAAAGTATAGCACAAGTTTCACTAATTTGTTTACTTGGGGTTAAAGAAATATTTAATTAAGACAAACTGATTCTAGCTTGGGACTTTAATCAGAGATAATTGAAAAAGTATTATGTTATTCATTATTGCTATTTATTTCTTCCATTCACTGAGACTCTATAAAGGCCCGGCCTGGGGCAAGTTGCTTTTAAAGTCAATGAGGTAGTATCAGAGGCTTTCCAAGTCAGGATCATGTGTCCAGTCACTAGCAGTTCTGAGATCTGAAATCCAGTGGGAAAAATTCTGGAGTTTACCCCATTTCCCTTCCTCCTCCCACAAGCCCTCCTAGGCGGTCCCTGTGTCTTCTTCCCAAGAAAGGATGCTTGGACTCATAGAGACTCTGGAAGATTCCATGCAGCATCTTCTCAGATTCTGAGAGTCAGAGCACAGCCCTAGGACAGGCCCAGCACTGCTTTGGGACAGAGGGCAGTCTGAAAGTATCTGACGGTTGGCATCCATCCAGAATCCATGTGTTGGAATCTAACAGCCGTTGGAAACGGGGTGGGGAGGTGGGTTTTGTGGAAAAGAAGTCATGAGGGTTCCTTCCTCATAAACAGAATCAGTAACCTTAGGAGAGCAGCACAAGTGAACTTCTTTCCCCTCCCATTGTGTGAGGGTACAGTTGAAGAAACCCTTCATGAGGAATGGGCACTTGCCAGACATTAGGTCAATTCTCACACTGATTTTGGACTAGCCAGCTTCTAAACTTGTAATCAGTATTTTTGTGTTTGTCGATAAAGTACAGAGTGTAAGTGTAACTATAGAAGTCCAAGTGAAGACAGCTCCTTTACTAAGGGGGAGAAAAGACAATGGTCATTACTAAATGATGACACAATGAAGCAGTGGTGACATTAGCCACTGTTGTCTATCTTATCTCACATGAACTGATTTTACCTAAAGAAGAAACACCAGGCAGACACTAATGATGTAAAAGAGATGCAGATGTAAGGTGTGGACCTTCCATAGTGGTGGCCTTTCCAGAATGTTCCAGAGCAGCAAAGCTAATGTTTATTGAGCACTGTTTATATGCCACATTTTTCGTAAGATTCTCATATCTGTGATCACACTCAGAAGTCCCGTGAGCCAGGGTTCGTTTCCTTTGACTCATCTGATGTCGCAGGGGAAGCTGGCGTGCACAGTGCCGTCAGCTTGATCTTTTTCTTGTATTGATGCTCTGGAAAGCATTTCTCCAACTTGTCTGGACATAGAATGCTTTATTTATTTTATTTTTATAGACTCTGTAGAAGCTAGTGACCTAATATATGCCTATAACTATATACTCCAAAAAAAGGGTCCAGGAAATATTAATTAATTGAAAAAGTACTTGCTCTTTTAGACAATGATTTTCAACAATCAATAAATAAAACTTTGTAACTTTTATAGGTATGTTCACTTGATTCTTCATATCTACTTTGTATCCTGTTGTGGGTCCAGAAGACTATAGGCAAGTTGACTCTTATACTCTCTGATGGAAGTGAAGCTTGAGGAGGAAAAGGGTGGGCTCAGGGAATGTCTCCTTTTGACTTTTTCACACTAGGTGCTGTGGAAATCCTTTGATGGATGGGCCTAGAACATCAAATATACACTGTTGGCTTTCCGTGACCTTCACCCATGCCTTTGTTAGTGGCATATTTAGTATATGCTTCTTCCTTAGGTTAGCACTGTGTGGCATATTTAGTATATGCATCTTCCTTAGGTTAGCACTGTGTGGCATATTTAGTATATGCTTCTTCCTTAGGTTAGCACTGTGTGGCATATTTAGTATATGCTTCTTCCTTAGGTTAGCACTGTGTGGCATATTTAGTATATGCTTCTTCCTTAGGTTAGCACTGTGTGGCATATTTAGTATATGCTTCTTCCTTAGGTTAGCACTGTGTGGCATATTTAGTATATGCTTCTTCCTTAGGTTAGCACTGTGTGGCATATTTAGTATATGCTTCTTCCTTAGGTTAGCACTGTGTGGCATATTTAGTATATGCTTGTTCCTTGGGTTAGCACTGTGTGGCATATTTAGTATATGCTTGTTCCTTAGGTTAGCACTGTGTGGCATATTTAGTATATGCTTCTTCCTAGCATTGTGCACTGTCTGCCTTCTTCCAGGAGCCTAACTGGTAAAACGGTCTTCTTAGGTAAATGTTTTTGAAACAGATTTAACTTTAAATGTATTTTGAGGACTATTTTCCAGCAGCTTTTATTAAATGTGGTTTCTATAACCCTGCTCTGGTATGTTGGAGGTCTGAAGGAACAGAAGAGGTGATAGCTATCTATTTTCCAGGGAGGAATGTAAAGCAGGTCTTTTTCTTGCTATCTACCTCCTGCCCTGCTTCTCCACTACCACAAATGGGCAGAGAAAGGGGTTCAGTGGATAGTAGAATGACCTGAATATTTCAAACTCTCTGTCATTATCATGCTGTGCTTTGGTCCTCTACAAAGAGACAGATAAGTCTCACCTGGTGGCCAAGGAAACAAAAAAGCCATGCACTGAATAGCATATATTTAGTTCACTGAAGTGAAGTCAGTGCTATGTTTAGAATCATTTCTCTGCAGTTTCTGATCATCAGATAATCCAGACGGTGGATGCCAAAAATGGAAATTTTTTATTGTTAGAAAACACTGAAGAGCTTTATCCAATTGCAAAAACCGTGAGCCCAACCCAGATACTGACAGAGTGGTTGACCCCACAGGAGCATCTTTGACTTGCTGCACGCACGGTAACTTTCTTTTCCCTTGATTTCAGAGGCACTGGAAACAATATTTGTCTTATGAATGATTGCTTATCTTTTCTACCCCTCTTCAAGTTGCTGGTAACTCCTCTTTGATAAGCTCAGGATGAAGACGTTCATTCTTAGGAGACTTTGGTATAATTCATGACAACTTTAGACTGAACAGTGTTCCTTTTCTTCATCTACTTCAGATGAAGTGATATCTTATTGGAGCTCATTTGACTCAAAATAAGCATAGCTTCTGGCCAAGCCCTTGGAATCAGAACAAGCAAAGCAGAGGAATAAAGTTATGACCAGTGACAACAGAAACTTTGCTTGGCTCTGGGATTTCTGACCATAATCATTTGCAAGGAAAACAATCAGGCTTCCCCGAGGAGCTCTGAACACTTCCCAGTGTTGTAAAGAACTTAGGAGTTGTCATATAAGCTGGGCCCGAGAGATGAGAGAGGCTTCTGGGAGATGATGGACAGAGTTTCTAGAACAGTTTTCAGCAGGTGCGTTTTGTCTTGACCTTTTTTCAGCTGTTGGCTGGAGACAATTTAGCTTTAATGGAGGACTATTGGTTTATGTCTGCATTGTGTATCAATCTTGGGCTGTTTTTGTTCCCATATAACCAGTAAATGATGAGAGTAAGGACAATCATAAAGAAGTAATCCAAACAGGGTAGCAAGCTGAGCACCTGGGACATGTGTGCTCTCTCCTCTGTGTGTGGTCCTTCTTTCACATTTAAAAATGGACACAGGCAGTAGTAGAAATACAATAGCAAGGTCCAGTTCCTATTTGTGTATCATGCTGTGCAGAAGGTGGAGGCATGGATTTAGTGTCCTCCATGACTTTGAGTAGCTTGTATCAGTTCGATATTCTAACCAGGGCAATTTTTGGAAGTGTTTTGCATGTACCTTGAAGGACATTTTCATTTATCATTACAGTTGGAAGAATTATAGAGTTTGATAAATATTTATATGATGCCACTACACTCACAGTGTTTCAGTGAAATGAAAATGAAAATGGGCTGCAGTCTGTATTTTCAGCTTGCCAGTTTTCTTTTTTTTTTTTTTTTTTATGAAAGTACATCTTATCCAGAGAATATCTGCAAAGAGTTGTGAGTAGGAGTTGGTTCGATTTACATTAAATTCTGTGCACTGCTATTGAATAAAATAGGGCTCTCCAAATTTTCCCACTGGACATTATAGGATTTAGTGGCTCCTCTGGGCCATTCCTTGTGATTAAATTCACAGATTTTCATTTGCATAGCATAGTTAATATTCTGGTTGCTTTGAAAAAGCAACATACTGTTGAAAATGATGCTAGTAAAATATATTGAATATGAAACATAGCGACCTAAAAAGTACATAAAACTTGAGAAAATTAAGATAAAGAATTTAGTATATACCATACACACACATTAAAAGGTAGTTTGACAAGAACATAAAGACACAGGGGTTTACCTCTGAGACCTATAAAATGTTTTTCTGGCCCTCTACTTCTTTTTTCCCAAATTCTAATACTAACTATGTGTAGTTGGAGACCTTCTCTCCAGCCCTCACCAAGCCCTGTTAGTCCAACCACCCACTTATAAAATAAACACACAGACACTTATATTATTCAAACTGCTTGGCCATTAGCTCAGGCCTACCATTGTCTAGCTCTTACTCTTATATTCAGCCAATTTCTATTAATCTATACTTTGCCACATGGCTTGTGGCTTACCAGTACCTTACATCTTTCTTGTCATGGCAGCGGCTCACAGTTCTCTTTCTCTACCTTCCTGTTTCCCGAATTCTCTTCTCTGCTTGTTCCGCCTATACTTCCTGCCTGGCTACTGGCCAATCAGAATTTTATTCACACAGAGCAATATCCACAACAACTATGTACTTGTTCTCTCTTGTTCTAGAGCTTTGCTCAGAATGTGTGGTGGGTTAAGTCCAGGGCAGGTCATATAGACAGAGAAATGTATAACAGTACAGTGTGTCATGTACAAGAGCCATAAGCATCTACCAGCCACTCCTGCGGCCTTACCATCGCCTTTTAATTGGGAGATGATTTCCATATGTTCTGAGGTAAGACTCTCTGAGAGACACTTGGAACACTGAGGCGAGTTAGTGATAAGATGGAGGTCTTCTGAGGCAACCCTAGGAATGAGCCCAGCTCCCTTAGGGCCAGAGAGCCACTGCTGAGTGGATGTATTGAGGAAAGAACAAGTTATGACAGAAAAATTGCACATTTTTACAATGAGGGAAAAATTATACTTCCATAAACTGGAAAGTTCATAAATACCACAGACATCCTTTAAACCCACAGAAATGGCTCTGGAAAGCATGGAAATATCATTTGCCTATCTTCCACAGTGGATGGCTGAAATCTGGCTTTATTATTGAGAGTTAAGATGTATTTTCCCTGGGCTTACTTGTTATTGGTAATTTAATGTAAACTTTCAACCTTGCTATCAAATTTTGGAAGATATCCTATCAAACTCACTGCCACGTATATTTTTACTATTAATGTGTAATTACAATGAGATCAATACACCCTCTCTCTCTAGTCTCTCTCTCTCTCTCTCTCTCTCTCTCTCTCTCTCTCTCTCTCTCTCTCTCTCTCTCACACACACACACACACACACACACACACACACACACACACACACACACATCTGATTATCTACAGAAAACAATCCCCAGTGCATGCACAGTACGGGTACTTCATTATCCAGGACAAAACATTCATTCTCAATGTTGTAGGAGCCATGCCTTCCTATGCTAGGTTTACATGTCTTTTACCTTGGTGATTTTCCTCAGATAGCTTCCTGGATCTTTCCCTTTTATGTATAGAAATTATTCAGATCCCTAGAATGCTTACAGGTACTTTGCCTTACATATGAAAATTACCATGGCAAGAATCTGGAGGCAAAGGACAAAGACACTGAACAATGTCAGTAAAACTTATCATGTGGGAGCTGGAGAGAGCTCAGTTGATAAATGTTCCCCTCACAAGCATAAGAACCTAAATTTGGATTATCGGGGCACACATAGAGTCTAAGCATGGCTGGGGTGACTGTAATCCTAGTCCTGTGGAGGTGGAGACAGAGGATTCCTCAGGCTCACTGCCCAGCTGGGTTAGCTGTACTGGTTGAGTTCCAGGTACACAGAGAGAGACCTTGACTCAAATGACAACGTGGAGGGGATAAAGTGATGCTATGAAAGGTAAAAGTACTTTCTGTTCAACTGTGTGAGCTGGAGTTTGGATTCCAGAACCTAATAACTAGAATTCCAGCTCCAAGGCATCCAACACCCTCTTCTGGTCTCTGCACTCGCCTGTAGACACATGAGTATATGCACTCACACAGATGCACACACTAAAAAAGATCTTAAAACACACACACACACACACACACACACACACACACACACAGAACTCACAGTTCTGCCTTACCTGGGTGTATGTGTGGATGTGGCTGGTATGCTCTGGTTGAATCACTCAGAGAGCATAGCTGCAGATGTTCACAGATGCTAATCTTAGGTTAGAATTCTAAACTTCATAGGCACAAAGTGTGATTCAAAAGAATATAATCATAGTTTAGCTAAATTAGGGCTTCATAATTTGGTGGGATACCCATAAGAAGCAGGATGTCACCCTGAAACCAAATTTGTTCTAATCTATAGTAAATTTATACTTTATCCATAACCTGTTTATGTTAGTGTGTACATAATTCTAATAAAATTGATTTCCACACACATAATCCTGTGACATTTAGAGACTGTAGAGCAGAAACTTTTCCCAAAATAATTTGCGAAATACAATGAGAACCAGGCAGGAAGTGAGATGCATAGACCAGGCCCACTCTGTACTTTGTTACCAGGTAGTGAATTAGTGTTATCTCACGTTCCTTCAGGAACACTTGCAGGAAGCCACTGCTGTCTTCCACATCTCTCACATGAAAGAACAAGCTTGCTTTGGATTTTCTCTTCTGAGTCCTCCAAGTTTGGGATGGAGCTGCAGTTTGGGCCAGGCAAGTCAGCAGTGGATTCTAAGAGGGTTTTTGGGGTTTGGGGTTTTTTTTTGTTGTTGTTGTTTTGTTTTTGTTTTTGTTTGTTTGTTTGTTTTGTTTTGTTTTTTGTTTTTCGAGACAGGGTTTCTCTGTGTAGTTTTGTACCTTTCCTGGAACTCACTCTGTAGCCCAGGCTGGCCTCAAACTCACAGAGATCCACCTGCCTGTGCCTCCCAAGTGCTGGGATTAAAGGCGTGTGCCACCACTGCCCGGCAGATTCTAAGAGCTTAATCAGAGTACTTTAGTCATTTTCTGCATTAACAACCCCAAGCATCCCTGGGTTTAAGCCAGGAAGAGTTCATCACCTCATTACCACACAGTGAGACAATGATCATTGCAATGAGAAGACAGGATTATCAGCATTGCCCAGGTTTCCTATAAATCAGCTGGAAGAAGGACAGTACCTGATAGGTCCTAAGGATGTGATCCCAGGGGAGCACAGGGGAGGAAAATTGGAAGCCAGGCCAGATAGAAAGGACCCCAAGTACATACTGGCGTGTTATTAAATTGGTCTCAACTGCACAACTGCCATATTGTTTCCCAGTCCCTTGTGCGTCCACAGGAAGTCACAGGGAACCACAGGGTAGGGCAATTTCAGCCTGGAATTGAAGAAATGTGAGCAGAGGCTAGCTTTGATGTGTCCTCTTCATGCCTGGCCTCATATTGACATGATTTTCCTCACAGAAAAGTACCAACTTCTCAGCTAAGACTTTTCGGATATGCTGATATGTCTGGGTAGCTGTCAGGGAAACCAGAACTTTCATAATACAGTTCATCTATATGCAGCTGTTACCGCCTCCATTTTTTTATAGGTGCTGTTTGGAGTGGGAGTCAAGAAACTCTGCTATGTTGTATCAGTGAAGAGTTTCAGTTAGGAAGCAGGATGAGCAGTTAAGTGTTATGTTGCCTTGGAGCATGCTTGACATTGGTAGAGAACCACCCGAAGAGTAGGCTGAAACTGAGCTGTGCTTTGGAAAGATTCTGTACTCACAACAAACCAAAAAGCAAGGCAAAAGCCCATACATTCTGATGCTTGTGTGTGGAGGCATTTTACTACTCAGAAACTCATAACACAAACAATACATTTCTCAGGACTCTGGTTTATTAAAACCCACAATTTCTATCCCGGCACCCTAGAATTCTTAAAAGCATACAACAAAAAGAGCAGGATTATTTATTATTTCATCAGTGTGGCTAGACCATAGTTTTGTGCCCTTCCTTTCCTGTGAACATCCATGGTCAGAATGTAGTTTTATCAAATACACATGTGTGAGTTTGTAGGCAGGAAGTGGAGAGAGAGAAGAGGCTGATGTTGGGATCTAAGGGAATGGTATCTGCTCAGCTTCTTTTCAGGCTTCCCCCCTCCTGCTGTCCCCAAGTGTGAAAGGGGGCAGGAAAGATCTGTCTCACAGGATTCTGGAGGTCTCCAGAAGAAGCATTTAAGCAGGAGAACCAGGGAGGCTAGCAGCATGGCTCAGTCTAGTAAGAAAGAGACTCCAGTTCCAGGTCTAAGGCCTTGCTCCACATGCTTTTAGTTACTTTCTGTCATTGCCACAAAATACCAAAGGCAAACAATTATAAAGGAAGAAACATTTGCCTTGTCTCATTATTTCAGTCCATTGTCAGCTGGTGTCAGTTTTCCTGGGCTTGTGCTGGGGCACATCACAGGACAATGGCTTGATGACACAGTGCCACTAAGGTCACTGGGAACCAGGAAGTAGACAGAGAATTAAAGTACCAAGAAGAAAAAAACAGATAATAGACAACCTTCAACAACATTCTTGCAATAATCCAGTTCCCCACCTCTTGATAGCCCATCACCTGTGAATTCAGCAATGGGTTAATTCATTGATGATGTCAGTACTTTCATGACCTGGTAACCCTCCCATTGTGCAATTAGTTGGGCACCAAGACTTCAGCATATGAGGAATGATTGTTTATATTCAGACCGGAACAATCTTGGAGATAACTACACTGATAGAAATCCTAGAGATCAAAGGCAGGAGAGCCTGGAATTCTGCTGTCCGAGGACAAGAGAAAGTGTTTCCGATCCATAAGAGAAAGCTCACCTCCATGCTCTCTTTGTTCTGTTCCACTGCTTGGTACTAACTCATGTTGGGTGATGATAGATCTTGTTTACTTACACTGATTCAGGTGCCCAGCAGTGCTCACTGGAATATCAGAAATCAAGCTGCCCTGGCTATCCCAAACTCCCTCAATCTGAAATCCCCTATCATTCACTCTAATGCAGACAGTCATGATCAGCACAGATAAATGTAAAGAATAAAGGACAGTAAGCCAGGCGACTTTAGACACAGACGAGAAGAGAGTACATAGGTACTAGAGGGTTATAAAGAAAATTCCCCAGATGAGGTCTCTAATCACAGGAAGAAAAAGAAAACGATTAGATTTGGATGCTTGCCACAAACTCTGATAATTTCTCTGAAAAGAAAGGTGAAAAGGAGGCTGGAGAGATAGCTCAGCAGTTTTTCTTCCAGAGGACCCAAGTTCGGTTCTCAGCACTCACACTGGGTGTGTCATAGCTTTCTGTAACTCCAGCCCCAGGGAATCTGACAGAATCCTCTTCTGGTCTCTGTGGGCACTTGCATACATGGGGGCGCACACAGGCACACACATATATATACACATAAGTTTGAAAAATAAAAATAGATCTTAAAGAGTGAAAACTCTGTAGGAAAAACATAGCTTTTCAATGCAGTTGTACCTAGAGATTTTATTGAGCTTTAAAGCATCCTGTTTGAACATATTTTTCTAATAAATCAAGTTTTGATGTTGATGAACCCAATATCAAATCCCTCCAGTTGTAGCAAATCTGAAGTACTTGGATGTCATACTTTTCTTAACTATTCACATATACCTCATCTCCCTGCAATGAACCCAATTTTACAAATGCACTTCCTTTTTTTTTTTTTTTTTTTTTTTTTTTGACCAAGGTTGCTTTTTATTACCATAAAATCTTTGCCTTTAAACACAGTGCCTGGAACAGCCGCTGTGTGTGATGTGCTGTCTGGTGCTGAAGACAGGCACTGAGTCTAGATAACATGTATCCATGCAAGAAACAGGAAACACAATTGCTAAATTGCTAATTTCCAAACAATTAGCTATTCAAAACGCTTAAGTAGTAATTGAATTGGATTTTTATTTAACTGCTGATTTCTTAGAATGCCCAGAGCCAGTATTTCAGGAACTGGAACTATGGAGGTGAAATGATTTTCCCAGCGCCCTCAAAGGACCCATGGAACAGCTCAGCCCAGAACCCAGCTCTTGCCAACATGGCCGTTATTCTGCTCAAGGCTGTCTCCATAATCTAGAAGGTACTTTGGATGTCTGAAGTAATCATCTTAACAAACTTCACCAGGATGTTGTTTTTGATAAGACTAAAAAAATCTTTGATTCTTATTTGAGTTTAGTGCCAGTGCGTGCATTTCATATTTATACTGAGGGGTTTTGGGTAACCCTGGTGTGTGTGTATGTGTGTCTGTGTGTGTGTGTGTGTGTTTGTATCTCTCTCTCTCTCTCTCTCTCTCTCTCTCTCTCTCTCTCTCTCTCTCTCTGTGTGTGTGTGTGTGTGTGTGTGTGTGTGTGTGTGTGTGTGTGTGTGTATGGAGGCTGGCAGTCAACATAGGGTGTCTTCATTTGCTGCTCTCCATCTTACTTTTGGGGAGGGTCTTTTGCTCCTCTTGAACTTACCGTCTATCTAAAGTAGGTGCCTATGTTACTGAAGATCTGTCTGTCTCTAGTGCTGTGATTACAGAGACATGCCACCATGATGGCTTTTGTTTGTTTATTTTAACATGGAGGGGACAGGAACTCAAATCCTCAAGCTAGAACAATGAGCAATTGCCCCCTGGGTCACCTCCCCAGTCCATCCCCTGGGCCACACCCCCTGAGAGACCTCTCCACCTTGATGGTATCTCACAACTTGGTGTTTTGCATTTTGTTGCTTCCTGACCTAAAACAAACAAACAAACAAACAAAAACATATAACATTTGGAACAAAGATCAAAGTACATTTTTAAAAGTCATACAAATTCAGCTTTTAGTTGCCAAGATTTTTAAGTCATTAACACATGCAAACCCTTCTCAAAGTTTTTAATTCCCTAATTATTGTATTGTATATAAATAAGCCAGACTTTAAAACACCAACATTAAAATGTAAACCATTGTGTTGTTAGGAAATATTAGTGAGTCATGGAAAACACAACCCATGCATTTGTACCTGTAGGCAGTGCATGCTGGGAGTCTCTGCCCCTTTGCACTCCATCTCCTCAGGGCTAAATGAATTTCTCTGCTGGAATTCACTGGTCAGACCACTCGTTGGGGGTCAGAGAAGAGGGACTTCTGTGGTCATCTGTAGTTTCTGTGAGGAGAGCTTCCCAGGACCTTTCTACATTTCAGTTGGTGGTTATTTCTGTTGTCTGTTCTGGTTCCAGGCAGACACAGCCACCTGGAAAGCACTCTGAGTGCTAATGAGCAGGTGTGTTGTTGGCTCTCCATCCAGCCATCATCTTGGGGGCCTGGGATGGGACTCTTGCTTGATAGGCAGAGCTTGCCAACCAGCTATTGCCCTCAAGAACATGCTTCTGTGCTGGGAATATTTTCCAGTTTGTCTGTGGGATTCTCCATAATGATACTGGATGCAGCTGCCTTGCTGTGTGTTGGATACTAACCTGAAGAAGACTGAAGGGTCTTGGGCCACTGTCCTTCTCTGATGAACCTTGGAGCTATTCACTTTGGATAGCGATTTTGTTTGCATGGTTGCTTCCTGGTGTGGTTTTCTGTCATCCTAGTGTTTCTAAGTTTTTCTGATTTGACAAGTCTTGAATAGAAATATGGGCCTCAAATAATTGTACTGAAAAATGCAGAAAATATTGAGCAAGAGGCTATTGGATTTCCATAAGTAAGCAAATATATTTTAAGAACTTACTAGTGAAAATTGCTTTTTATTTAATGAGTCATTTTTATTGGAAGGTAATGATTATGTCCAGGCCATAAATACAGTATAAATTCTCTTTGGAGGACATTAAAAAGATGACTCTCAATTGCAAGCAGCTTTTTAAAGAGCATAAGGATATTGAGGTATAAATTTCCAAACCTGAGGATTCGATACATGTAGGAACATGAAGAAGTGAATGAGAGTCCACAAGTGCTTGTGCATTAGCAAATATTTACACCAGAGGCAAAGCTTCAGATTGGGATCTGTAACGATACAATGGGTAAGGTTTTCAAAAGTCTAGTTTTATGTTTCACTTTATTATTACCAGTATTAAATGAGTTACCTAATCCTCTTTCTGTCTTACAAGTAGTGAAATAGAGGTCCACGGAAGTTTAGAGTCTTGCTCAGATGCTCAGTAATTTCCCTCAGCTATTTGTGTATCTCATGAATGCATAATTAACTCAATGGAGAAATCTCAGTAGGAGAGTGTTCTGGTAACATTCAACCAGAAGCAAGAATTTTGTGTTGTAGTTAAAAGTAATGTAATGTTTGCTTGCTTGCTTGTTTGGGGCAAGGTATTATGTGGCCAGTTGCTTCTAACCTTCCTGCTTGCATCTCTGGAATGCTGTGACTGCAGGTATAAATCATCATACACAGTTTTAAATGATATATTTTTACACCAGATTGTGTTTGAAAAATCACACTGTTTCAGGAAACAAAAATTGTTGTTGGGTCACAAAGTAAATTCAGATTCTGTTATGTGTTTTGTCTGTGTTAGAATTCTGTTTTATTTTAAAATGTATTCTTACACAAAGAAAATTAAATAGGGGTTGGGGATTTAGCTCAGTGGTAGAGTGCTTGCCTAGCAAGCTCAAGGCCCTGGGTTCGGTCCTCAGCTCCAGAAAAAAAAAAAAGAAAATGAAATAATGATTAATAATAATAATAATAATAATAATAATAATAATACAAACAAAGATCCTGTTTAGCTGCCCAGCTTGCAGTTGAGAGGGCTTTTCCGCTTGATATTCATGCTACTGGAATTCCCAACTACATTGTCCATCAGCTGTACCAGTCATCTCCCTTTCTTGGGGTGCTGAGCACACTCCAGCTGTAGGCATAGAACCCATCTTAAACTGATGTCACTGGTGATTCTTCTCATAGTTCAGGATCTACTGTCTGATTTACTTCAGATTGAAGCAAATTCTTTGGAATCAGGGTTTCTACCCAATGAACCACTGTGTCTGGCTCACTCAACACTTGGCACCGCAGGTGTTTGTGGAAGAAGACTGGGGAAAGCTGTTGTGCCCAGGCAAGAGCAGCTCAGGGTCTTGGTGAAGTTGTTTTGAAAGGCTGAATAACATGAAGAAGCCATGCTGTGTGTGTGCACATCAGTTTCAAATCCTGCAAGGAGGATCATTCTGCTTCCTTTGTTCTTTTGTGGTTAAAAGCTTTGAATAATGCATATGTCCATGAAAAATAATTGAAACACTGAGGGTCTTTGAAGACCTTGACTGTAAACACTGGGTTTTCTCATACTTTTTCTCAGCCATTTAAGATTCTGAGGGAAGAGATGATGACAGGTTAGGTTTGGAGAAACCAAACTGGAAATTATTACTGTTGGATAGCTTTTGCTGTGTTTCATTGCCCCACAGAGAGTCTCAGCTTGTCCCTATATCTCCTCTCTCACTCTCTCTCAAAAAAAAGAAAGAAAATCACAGATCTGTCTAATACACTCTCATATACAATGTCTCCCATATTTCTGGTATTTTTTTTTAAATTTTAATTTTAATTTTTTTCACCTGGCTTGCTTTTCCACAAAGATGTGTTTAACACTTTCTTGGCCAGTTTTTAAAGGTCTGTTATCTAGGAGGCTTTATCTTCAGGACAGCCATCATCCTTGCCTGCTTTCCTGTTTGTTGAAGTCTCTACTCTCCATCAGCACCATGGCCTGCCCTCAGCAGGTGCTCTCAACCTTGAGTGAAGCTTTGAGTTTGTTTTGACTACAGTTTTGTTTTGTTTTGTTTTGTTTTCTGTAAGGTCTTCCATGTTACCTCAGCTATACCCAGGGTGTTGATTTTCACTGCTCCAAGCTTTAAAAAAAAATCTTTACTTATCTCAATTTTATAGTATGTAAACATTATATCTTAGATTTTTTTATAAATTCATATAAATTTTTTTATATTTCATATTAACCTCTTTTGATATTTCTTTACAAAAGTCTTTTCTTGGTCCATTCAGGGCTGCTATTGAAGAAGCACGTCTGCTGAGATCTGTTTTCTGTTTCCAAGCCAGTGGCTTGTGGTTGGGTCCTCACATAGTGGAAGGGATAAGGAATTTTTCCCAGGCCTCTTTTATAAGGGCTGTTACCCTTTCATGGGCACTCTGTCCCATCCCTCATCTCCCAATGACTGTATCTCCTAGTCTTGCTGGGGTGAAGATCTTTCCATACTAATTTTAGAAAGACAAACATGCAGACCTTAGAGTTACATTTTTTTTTCATTTTATATCTCTGGCCCCTCCTGACCCATGTTCCAACAACTTCTGGTAGGCAAAGCTTTCCTGACCTCTTTAGAATTCTGTATCTTCTACATCAGCATGGGAAAACACGCTAGCATACTTTCTCCACATTTTTTTCATGTTGTATGGTAATGAGCAATTTTATGTATAGAACAGATTCCTCATGGATTTACACCAGACTTCTTCATTCCAAAAGAAACTCCAGTTTTGAAACAGAAGATTGTAAAGTATCCATCATTTCTACACTAAACAAGTCCTAGCCCCTTCTCTCTTTTGGCAGATAGCATGAGCTGATTTGGATAGCTTTATTCTGTTTTATGGGACTAAGGAGAAGCCACAGCTTCTGAATAAAGCTCATTCTTTTTTTTTTTTTTTGCATCCCATAGGTCTAGGGCTGCTTGGTAACTCAGATCACTGCCATTGCTCTTTCCTTGCAGCCCTGGAAAATCTTTTTAGTGGATTGTAGATGAGGGGAAAAAACAAAAACAAAACAACAACAGCAAACAAACAAACAGACAACAAAAAGAAAGAAACACTAAGCCTCAGACTAGTTTTGCTCTATGCTAGCTGGGCAACTGTGGTGTTTGTAGGTCATCTTTTGGCTTTGGTGTCTCCATCTGTTCAAAGTCAATGTCATCATCTTCAAAAGTTTGAGACCATGGAGGTAAAAAAATCATCTTTCTATTTGGTTTTTAGCTTTTCCATGTCACTGTTTTGGGGTGACTCAAATGACTGGAACAGAATCTTTGAAGTAGAGGAATTTGGGCTTCTAATTTCTAAACATTAGAGGAGGAAGAAATTCAAGAAGCAATCAGACCTAGGTGTACAAGAGTGATATAGAAGATGGTGGCTATCAAGTCAAGTAAGGCTGAGGGCCACACTACAGGATCTGGTTGTCAACTGGAGAAACATTTGGAGAACATGCCCAGGAGAGATGAATGGATTGCACCTTTTGGCTGATGATACTGTTGGCAAGGCCACCAGGTAATCACAGCTTTGTGAACACAGCTGTACATGCCTCTGTGTGCACTTGTGTGTGTGTGTGTATGTGTGTGTGTGTGTGTGTCTGTCTGTCTGTCTGTCTGTCTGTCTGTCTTTCTGTCTGTAAATGCCCAAGGAAGAGAGGAATGAAATATAGCAGACAAGATGTTTGTTCTCTGGATAATTGGGATTAAATTTTATTTTTAAAAAAATTGAAAGGACTGGAAAATAAATGTGAATGCACTTGCCACATGCAGTAAATGTTTTTAATATCTAAAATACTCTTTTGGGTTGGCCTATGACCCTTCCTGTGCCTCTCCAGAATGCTTTGAATTAATGGTTTGGACCTGGTACCAGTTTCCCAAGGCTTTCAGTGGAATTTGCTTGCTGCATGGCATTCACTGAGTCTACTTAGCCATGGCTCTCAGCTCCTTGGAGACTCTTATCCCTTCTGCATCCCCATCTTCCCCTGTGACATTTGTTTCACCTGCCAAATACAGTTTATATCAGCATATCTTTTCTTTCTTGAACACGCCAAAAGAAACCTTACTGACTGAGCATCAAGTTGTAAAACTGTACCCATGTGAACAACCATTAGCCCTGTGAGGCATGATTACCCATGCTTCTGAGAAGAGACGCACTGCTTGCATTATTCATCTTTCTCAAAGACCTGAAGTAGACCCAGTTGCCCTAACCCTCAGGTCACCTTTGCGAGATGCCTTCTTCCTGGTGGCACATCAGTCTTTGATTTCCCAAATAGACTTTCTTTACATGTCAGGAAACATGTGGAGATCACATTTCCTTCAGCAGGTGCTGCAAAATAAACTTGCATTCTTCTCCTTCAGCTCCCAGTTGACATCTCTGAGTCTGTGAGCTACTGATGAGTCCCCAGAGAAAGTAGGATTTTGATGGGTTTTGATTATATGTTTTATTGAGATGAAATTCAGAGAGCACACATTTCTCTTTTAAGTGTATACTTCAGTAGCTCTTAGTTTATTCACTAAATTGTATATCCATCACCACTCTTTATTTTTAGCATTTTCCTCAACCTGGCAAGAAACAGTAAACCTGAGAGGTAATCATTTCCATTATCCTTCCGGTGACCACAAATCTGTTCTCTGACTTTGTTTATATATATATTTTTTATAAATATAGAGAACTGCTCAGGCATGGTGGTACCTATCTGTAATTGCAGCACTTAGGAAGTGGCAGTAAGGTGGTCAGGAGTTTGTGGGAAGCTACATACAGAGAGCTCAAGGCCAGCCTGGACTACATGAGACCTTGCCTTAAAAAAATAGAACCCGGTCATCTTGAAGGAAGGGATACAGCCTTTAGTTCAGCTACAGGAGAGAAAGTCAAGTCTTAGAAACTGAAACTGAAATCTATTTTTATGTCCTTTTATGCCATTACATATCTAGGAATTGAGGTTTGAGAAGAACACTTGCCTGACTCGAGAAACTAAATAGATAAAATTCCGTTCCAGAAAGTCGCCAAGTAGCTAGAATGTGATGAATCGATGAGCTATTATGTTTTCTTTCTCCTTTCTTTTTCTTTCTTTTCCCCGTCGTTCTTGATACATTACAGAGCCCTGGATGGCCTGAAAATCACTGTGTAGACAAGGCTGGACTCGGCCTTGCAGCGATGTTCCTTGAAAGGATAAAAATGAGGAAAGGGGGCACCTTCGGGAGGCCCTGCCAAGGTATGGCCCCGAGAGAACACACTATGTGCAACATGGGTACTGCAAGGGGTTTATTGGGGGAGCGGCGAGGGGACAGTGAAAGTGTGAAAGACCACCTGGGAGCAGGGACATGAGAGAGGCAGGCAGACAGACAGACAGACCAGACAGCAGAACAGGCAAGAGAAGAGCAAGAGCAAGAGAGAGAACTGCAGCAGAGAGGCACTTTGCAGAGGCCATGTGCAGCGCAGCTGAAAGCGGAAAGATGCCTGGTGGCTGGCGTCCTTAAACGCATCAGCAGAGGAGGGGACCGGTCCTGTCCTGTCCTCTGAAGGCCAAGACTATAGATGTGAGTCACCATGCTCAGACAGATTCTGAACCGTTTTGTTGCTGTTTTCTTTATTTGTTTTGAGCTCCTGAGAGTTAAACCTAAGACCTTACACAAACATGCAAGTATCACTGAGCTGTATGCTAAGCACCCTAAACCTCCATTCATCCATTCATTTAATTTTTTTCCTCTTTAATTTCAGAAATCTGAATCTTAGCAGCAGTCTAGGGAAAAACTACAGTTTACCCTCCACCTTAAGTACCTAATTCCATCCATTTTCTTAAAGGGCGGGCTTTGGAGACTGTTGATTGGTTGCTTGGTGTGGAAAGGTATGCAGGCAGTAAGAATAACAAGAAGGACTCATTCCTTGCTGTGTTTCTCTGAGATGTTGGAGGGAAGTTTATGTCCTTCCAGTGAGCTTCCTCGGGTTTTGCTGTTCTTCGTTGCAACACTGAAGTTACTTTAGGGGAAGAAAGTCTAATAAAACACGAGGAGCTCTGGAAGAAAATTGAACTCTGGCTGCAATCAATCGTGTGTTATTTTAGGAGACCCTGGCTTCTGGGCATCTAGAATTTTTGATATCAAGGGGCATGAGCTCAGTTTTCTTTTGACTTGGGATTTTAATATGAACTTCTAGTACTTAATTTAAAAAAAGACATGTTTTCACATGTATTTTTAATTTTCCCAGGTGTGAACTTTGTGTGTATGTTACACTGGCCCTCAGAAGTGGGTTTCAGAGCTGGTACTTAAAATACAAAAACCAGAGGGCCTCATGGAGGGGCGCTGCTGTAGCGTCATCTTAAGGAGCAGGCAGCTTTTCATCTGTTCTCTGTTCGGTGTTTCAGCCAGGGTTTGTGTGGTGAGTCTAGTGGTCAGCAAAGAGACAACACTGAGGAAATTGCCTGCTGGGGCATTCTCATCCAGGAAGGCAGTGGGATAAGAACTTTCTGGTGCTCAGAGAGGGGAGCATTTTGAGGTTCTACCTAAAAGGTTTCCCTACCCCGATACTGGGTTTTTCTGCCCATACAGTAAATCAGATCTGGCTGAACTAAAAGTCCAGGTTTAAAGAACAAAGTACCCCGGGTGATTCTAGGGGAAAGAAAGCAGGAGAGAAATCCCAGGGCAGGTTTAGACAATGTGTCTTGAATACCCTGTAGGTGTGGTCTTGAGCATCTCTTGGGGAGGAGCCGACCCTTGGCAGGCTTTCTGAAGGGCAGGGTCTGGAAGGGGAGGAATGAGGCAGAGTGGAGATCCCCAGCACCTAAGTGAAAAGCTGGCTGCAGGCCTGGGTGTGCCAATAGTCTTTGCATTGTGGAAGTAGAGGCCGGTTCATGGGCCAGCTAGTCTAGAGATTTGGGGAGCTCCAGGTTCAGTGAGAAATCTTGCCTCAAAAAATACAATAGTAGCTCTGAAGAGGTGTCTCAGCAATTTAGAGAAATTTTAGCTCTTAAAGAGGACCAGGGTTCAGTTCCCAGCACCCTCATGGTGGTTCATAACCAGGTGTAACTCCAGATCCAGGGGATCTCATGTTCTTTTCTCTTCTGACCTCCCCAGGCACTGGCTGGCATGCATGTGATGCACATATATGCCTGCAGGCAGACATTCACATACCTAAAATAAAACAATTGAATCTTAGAACAATATAAGGTAGTGAGGGATGGAGGGGATATTGAAGGCTGACCTCTGGCTTCTGCACACAATATGCACACACAAGTGCACACACACATATACACACCCTAAAGAACTTTTTAAAAATCAAACCAAGTCTTTCTCTTCCTTCCAGTTCAAGTCCTCAGACAGCCACAGCCTGCTGGCCTTTCTCACCTGTGGCTGCTGGTATACCAATCAGACACTGAGAAACTCCAAACTGACCTAGTAAAGCCACATTTGAGCTTGAGCTGCGAATGTATTGTCTGTCCCAGTTTTGCATCACATGAGCATTGGTGACCCAATCCAGGACGTTGCTGCAGGTAGAAGAGTGAATTCACAGCCCATCCAGTGGGCACTCTGCCTAGCGAGCAGAGGAGTCAGTCTTCTAGCAATCCCTTTTGTCACTGTCTCATTTGGTGCCACATTTTTCCTTCCTCGCCCGTGGGATCTCATGCGAGAGACCAGTGGTTGGCTGCCACTGACATGTGCCAAAGCTACAGATTTTTCTTGATCCACCAGTGCAGCAAATATATTTTACTTTAAATTGTTTTTTAGTGTGTGTGTGTGCTTGCACTTGCTTGTACATGTCATGATACACACATGGAGGACAGAGTGTGTTCAGTGATCATCAGTTCTCTATCATGTGAGTCTGGGAATTGAATTCAGGTCCTCAAGACTCACAAACAAGTTTTTTAAAAGATGAAGAATCGGGGAGGAGGGGGTTGGGGTAGTGCCTGTGATTCCAGCACTCAGGAGGCAGAGACAGGTGGATCTCTGTGAAATTGAGGCCAGTCTGGTCTACAGAGTGAGTTCCAGGACAGGCTCCAAAGCTACAGAGAAACTGTGTCTTGCAAAACAAACAAACAAACAAAAAAGATAAAGAATGAAAGTAGGAAGAGGAGGAAAGAGAGAAAGAAAGAGAGATGAAAAAGAAAAAGGGAGTGATGTGATAACTAATTCAGATGACATTGCTGCTCTTGACCATCTAATGGTAAAATTAAAACCAACAAATTATTGTTATTTTATGTGGAATCCTCAAACTGCAAGGCTGCTTCCCAGCAGCCACTAAAGCTTAACAAAGAAATCCATGTGCATTTTACAAAATCCCTACCCCCACAGAAACATGGGCTGACCTAGAATGTCATTAATCTCAGCCTCCTTTGTGTGATGGGAAGGGGCGCTAATTCTTACGCGGTGGTTTGGGGAGAGGTCCAGAGAGGGGCATTTGGGTAAAACAATTCAAAGGCTTCAAAGGGGTCTGCCTCACTGTCTCATCCCACTCAGACCACCCTGAGGGTGCACCCTGCCTCCTCCATCATTGCTGATTGGTTCTGATGACTTTGTCTATTCTCTTTGTGCATCAAGTAGGAAACCAGGGTGAGTTGCTGCCCTGAGGAGAATGGGCCATTGGGAAGCAGATTTGGATGACAAAACAGAGTTTCTCTGGCAGGGAGTTGGGGGGAAGACACACAGCAGGGATGGGTGTGTCTTCAAATTCTGACCAGGAAAGATCAGAAAAGAATTTGACTAACTCATTGAAGCTCTTTCCTCCTGGGGTCCTATATCCTACAGCCTGGTGAACTCATTGTGAAAATCCTAAGCTAACTGAATCAGAGAAATCACTCACGCTATCATCCTTCCTGCAAGAGGGATGCTTCAAAGCTCTGCTGATATACGGGTTGAAAGAGTGGGGAAAGCACATTAATTATATTCAAAAGGAATTTAAAAGAGACTAATCAGCAGAGTGGAGGAGACAGAGGTGGGGAGCTGTTTACAGATGTGCCTAGATGTAAGGAAATCAGTGTTGGCTTGATGTGGGAGAAGGAGTGGGATTCCTCTTCCCCAGCTAATTAAAACAGGCTTATCTGTAAATTTACTTATTCATAAGGCTTGCTTCCACAGAGCTGATGTTTCTCTAATAAGATGGGAAGGCTGCTTGTCTGTAGATGTGGGTCAGCCCTGCGATGGAATGACCCAGATTCCTGCAGACAGAGAGAGAGAGAGAGAGAGAGAGAGAGAGAGAGAGAGAGAGAGCAGAGAGATGTGGGAATTCCTGGTACGTAGCACATCAGGGCATGCCCAGTCCCTGCTCCATCTGGGATGGTAGCTACATTTGAACCTGAATACTTCCATCTAGAAATTATATCATAAGAGCCCACCCTCAAAACCAGATCAACCATCGACTCTTTCTGTGTATTCTCAATTACCTCCTAAAGTCATTACCTTCCTGCATTTTAATTAAATGTATGTTTATCAACTGAGTCTGTGCTTGTGACACTCTAGGGGATAAGTGGGTGGGTGACCAAGAGTGCCCATGGGTGGTCAGTTTAGAATTAGATTCAGGCTGCCTTTTAGACAGCTCATCTTGGCATTTTGTTTGCTCTCTAAACATTTTCTCCATCACATAGTGACTGTTAACATGTTATAGTCAGCCTGTGATTTTTCTATTATAAAAATCATAGCCAAGATTGAATATTCACTGTAGAAAAACCCAAAGAGAAAAATAGGCAAAATAGAATGAATAATAAAATGACCAACTCAGAAGCAAGCGTTCTTCTTTCCACCACTCATAATATTTGAGGCAATAAACAAGACACTGTTTCCATCTGATTTATTCTGCAGCTATGTGGCTGCTCAGTTGCAGCATCTGGACAATTTAATGCTGTTTGTGTCTGTTTCCTCCTTGGTAAAATGTAGCCATTCACCTAAAGTAAGTGCCTTGGAACATATAAAAGACCTTGAATATCCCTGTCACGAGTGTCCCATAAATACTTGCTGGAGAAGACATTCAATGAGCTCTTGGATGGAATGTTTCCCATGTGGCACGACACTGTCTGTGGGCCTGCTCCCAGCTCAGTGGTGACAGCAGTACTCAGACCTGGATGGAATTGGCTCAGGCCAGAGCTTAAGCTGTGTGTTCTGGGTAACACATTAGTTATCACTGTTGCCTTCCTTCTTATTACTAGGCCCTCTTCTTAGAGTACTTGTTCAGTCAATAGAGAGTCATGGTACTCGGTCCTTATTTTAAATAAGGTACAAGGATATTTTCTAGCCAAAGGTCTTCATCTGAACTGCAGTGTCCATTTTGAGGTTTTTACCAAGCCATTTGAGGCAGCACTTAGAAATAGGGAGAAGTAGATGAGCACTGACTATAGTTTTGGATGTTTTTGCTCCAAGCTGATAGAGTGATGAAATTTTAAAGTTTTATATCAGAATCGTTTTGTGAACATACCACAATTATATATCTGCTTTTTCTGGAGTCCAGGAAATGAAATTGTTGCAGAAATGTGTCCTCATCTTGTCACTGACTCTACTTGGTCCTGTCCACTACCCCCACCCCCATCATCCATTTACTTGGTTGGGATCATTTTATCAAGCCCTCCAGAGGAGATGCCTGCTAATATTGCTCATTTGTTTTAGCATGCACACTGCCTCAGGTAAAGTTATTTCCTGGAGAAGAAATGACAGCGAAGCGGTGTACAGGAGGATGAAGACACAGCTATAATTTATTTCTTAATTTCCTACTTACATATTTCAGACATGGAAGATAAAGAATGAGTTATATGTCTCGGTGACATTTATTTAGGACTCCTTACTCTATGTCAGATAGGAGTGAGTTTCCTAGCAGAGAAATA
This sequence comes from Onychomys torridus, assembly GCF_903995425.1. NCBI lineage: Eukaryota > Metazoa > Chordata > Mammalia > Rodentia > Cricetidae > Onychomys > Onychomys torridus. The sequence continues at coordinate 11,990,010 of NC_050449.1, read as the reverse complement.
ATGGGTTGCATAGCTACAGACCAACTGAATAGAACCACTGTCCTGACGAAGCCTGTAGTTCCTGAAAGATTGTCTGCTAAACAGTTAAGTTCAAAACAGTGGGAGAGGTGATGTGAAAAGGGATACAGAGATGGGAACATGACTGCCAAGAGAGAGCTGTGTGTGGGGGTGGGGGGAGTAATCTTGGCACCCTCATAGCAAGTTTGATCTTGTTGGAGGTCCTGTCCCTCTCCCTGAACTAGACACTCCACTTGCCTTCAATCACATTCTTAGATATGTGTTTCATTTACACCTTGTACCAGGACATCTTCAGGACAAGATCTCTGTGTGTCCAGCTGTCTCTCCCCCATGCCTCGCCTAACAAGCATCATTGTGCATGACCACTGATAATCTATACTCAGAACAACAGGATAACACTGCTGCTGTTGGTAGCCTCTCTATTACAGATAGGAAAACTAAAACTCGCAGCATTGACGTCACTGAAACTTCTTTCTGAGTTTGGCCTGCTTTAACAAAATACACTAGACCGCTGGCATAAACATCTGATATTTATTTCTCATGTGTGTCTGGGAAGGCAGATCGGGATCTAGCACAGACAGGTTCTGGTGTGGGGGCATTTCCTGACATAGAGACTTGTATTCTTTCCAAGTCCTCATGCAAAGCAAGGGGGACAGAACTCCTTTTGACTGCTGCTAGGATAGCATATGATAAGGCTTGTTCCTTAGTGTGATGGAATTGGAGGGCAGGGCCAAGCTGGGTAGGGAGGACAGAGTCTACAGGAATGGGCCCCACCCTTCCAAAGGGAAGAGAGGACTTCTCAATTTCATACCACTGGGTTAAGCTGCTACAGGGCTGGGGTCTTGTTTGTAGTTCCTTATTCTCTTGCCATGAGTCTGTTACCAGAAGTAGTGTAGCTTGCTGTCTACATTATAATTCGTTCTTCATAGTTACACAGTATCAGACATTGTGTCCTAGCTACAGGATCTGGGCTAAGACAGATGCCAATCTCATTCATGAATGCTCCACCCACATGGCTTTTTTACATACTGCAAACACCTCTTGATGCCATCACACTAGGGATGAGGGTTTCTGCATATGAATTTTAGCCAGGAACTTAATTCAGCCCACAAAGTCACACAGTTCATTGAGAGCAAAAGCCAGCGCTGTATTTTCTGTCCATCATTTTCATTGAAAACCTTTCTGTAACTCCCGTTGGGAGGCAGGCACTATGTGGGTGTACCTTGTTAAATAAGAACTTCTACTTTGGAATTCCCAATTCTTTGAATTTAGGGGCGTTATTTGGAGTAATGCTGAATACTACAGAGATTCTAAGGAAGAAATTTAAGGAAGGTAGGCATCCAAGAGAGTTTTCTTATTGGCCATTAATGCCGCGAACACAGAAGATTTAACACATGAAGACAAACTGGAAACTGAAGTGCAGTTTTGAGTTATACTGGTCAAGGTGAGAGGGAAATGGGGTTCTGGGGTACCATGCCCCATCAGACATTATCACAGATTGTTAGTGATGGAAAGATTAAATTCCTTGACCTATACATTCTTCTATGAGTTGGCAAAGTGTCCTTGACTAGTCCCAGAAGCATAAAATTAAAACAAACTCCAAAGACCAGGAATGGAACTGTACTTGAAATATACAGAGCATGCCCTGTGATGGCAGTAGGACCCAAGGATTTGAGTATACTCTGGAGAGTCTCCTGTGACTACAACCACTTCCTGGATCCAGGCTTAGGAATGTTCTTGCACACCCAGCTTATCTCTGGGGAATGTGACAAGATGGCCTCTATTCTCTGCCTTGAATTGGGTTCAACACACACAAAGAGGGCTGTTCAACATTTACAACTTCACCAGGCAGGTTGTTCTCAGTCCTGCTGTACAAATGAGAAAATACCATGAAAACTTGAAGTCACATTTGCAAAAGAAGGTTTACATGCAAAGAAAGTTGAAGAAAAATAGATCCAATTGCAGAGAGCAATTCCTTTAGGCGGCATGGGTCCCATCGCCAAGTGCCTGGTGTCTCCCCGAGGCCTTCACTTCCTGAGTGTTCCAGACGTGTGTTCTCACTTTAGAATAATTTGGTCTCCAGGTAGCAGTCAGAAATGAAGACAATGACTTCTTCCTTCTATTTATGATGAAATGGGCCCTGGTGAGTTCATTGCTGATGAGTAAGTGTCAGATGTGGTAGCTGGGCTCTTTCCACAATTTATTCTCTTCAAGAGTATGGGATTACAGCCATTCACATTTGTGGATAGTAAGCTTTGAGCATCCCTTTCTACACTGTCTTATCTGCAGCCAGCGGTCTTCACAGGACCTTCTGAGAATCAGAGGAATTCCAGGTAGGGAGCAGAATAAGCAGGAGGCATGCCCAGAGCAAAGCAAAGGGAGGGCTGGGGGAGAGAGGAGAAAAAAAATGTTCCAAAATAGGCTTTTGAAGTCCACATCAAAATGACAGTTTTAAAAGCAAAGTTTTTGATCTTTAAGAGCTAAGTTTTGTTAGGGAAAGAAAAGACTCCTGATGAAAAAATACAGGAAAAAAAGAAAGTTTCTAAAACAGCTAGGGATAGAGCTTATGTTGGGATGGATTAGAAAGAGCCAGAGGGATAACTAAAAGCTTTCTTCCCTCTCTCAGGTCTCTCAAATGAATTATGTAGGTCTGAGCTAGGAATGACCTTCTCGGACTACAACACTGGAGAGACAGACCTGAGCAAAGCCAGCTGTGGAAAATGTGCGGGTAATAGCCTTGCACGTCTGTGGGCCCAGCTCAACCCTGTCACCATCAACCTGTTTGGTGAGCACCCTAAGTCACTTATGTCAAGGAGCTACTGTGGTACCTGTCATGGCTAACTGGGCCTTGGTGATTGTTTGTGCTTTACCTGTGAATCACCTACCAGAAATAACATGTTTTTTTCTGTGCCTCAAAGTCTCTGTAAAACCTTGATGTGAGCCACCCTATTGACGAATTCCATTCCTTTTTTTATGCCCAGGGTAATCAGAATAACACAAAGGAAACCAATCCATTCGATCTTTGTACATCAAGAGAAGTGAATGCCTAAAGGTGGCTTCCTGGGCTGGTACAATGACTCATAGGGTGAAGGTGTTGGCCATATAAGCCTGTTGACCTGAGTTCAGTCCCTACAACACATATAAAAGTGGAAGGAGAGAATAAACTCTACAACATACTCATGCACACCACAGCTGTGACACATACCTCCACACACACTAATAAGAAATAAAATAAATAAATAGATGGCATCTTGAAATCAGTGGAACCCAAATAGGATGGGTGGATAGAGGCTGGTAGGACAGACAAGGAAGTCTTGGTGACATGGATCAGAATGTGTAAGGATCTGTTTTTGGAAAGGCAGGGTGTGGTAAAGGTGTGAACCCTGAAGTTACAGACTGAGGGTACAGTCTGACATGTGGGTTTTAAAGTAGCAGGTTATACAGTATACTTCAGTTTGTGGGCCTTGAGAGGCCATTGAAGCTAGCTAGTGCTTGTTCATTGGTATGCATCCTGCATATTGAAGGCCTTGTTAATTAGCTCACACACACCTAAGATTCAGTATTCAAACTCCACAGGGGCTAACAACTTCATGTATCCCAATGCTATGTGAGGGAGAGGCTGTGGGAGGAAAGGATTTGTATTTCCATCCACGTGATCTAGTATCCATTCTTTTCCAGTCCACCATGCTGTCCTTCAGCCCTCTTCTACCTCTGCTAGTCTTTGGATCAGGAGTCATACTGCAGCTAGCATCTGGTCCACAGACTGTAGAAGAGCCAGGGGCATGCCTACAACCCTGAAAATAAAAATAAGCACCCTGACACTCAACCACCCTGCCAAGTTTTCCTAGATTGGTTATTCTTAGGTTGTGTGTCCCCCAATCCTTGTGGAAGCCACTGTGGTGGCATTGTTGCTTGGGTGACAGGCAAAGGGTTAGCAGCTCACGTCCTGGATCCACATCTTGAAAACACCAGTGTATAATCTTCCCTTCTTACTTCTTCAGAGTCCCTAACCCTTCTGTAAAGGGGGACAGCACTGTGCTTTCTGTGGGCCATTATTCAAATGTGGGTTAGATCTCTACTCTGTCAGCTCCTTAATTTGTCTACTTTTCATCCAGTTAATGACAAATGTGGGCTATGCAAATGTTTGACATTCAAAACAGACAGCTCGGCAGTTTTGTGCTATTAAATCATTTTCTCATTCCGACTAAGAGATTTATCTAAATTAGCGTGGTGGCGGCAACGCTTCCTGGTATTTGTACCTGTCCGTTCTGGAGTTGTATTTGATGTCTCAGAGCCAGGAAACAGGTCTGCGAACACCAGCTTGCCTCTGAGACGGACAGGCAAGCGTCCTAATGCTCTATCATGTGGGAGGCAGGAACGGGACATATGTCCTGATGCTGCTCTGGTGGTGTTCATTGTTTCCAATGCTCACTGCTGCGTTGTCACCCTCAGCCCCACACTGACGGTGGACGTTACTCCAGCTCAGACTTCTACCCACAGAGCACGCGTACCTCAAGCATCCTGCTTTGGCCCAGCTGAACTCTCTCCTCACCCCGGTGTCTGTAGATGGTGATGGCTGTCCATTGTTGAATGCTTGTTATTCACATTTTCCCATTCGTGTAATTTGTGCTTTTAAGAGAGGAATGACCCATTCTTCCAACGTTTGGTGCATGTGTCTGTCTGTCTGTCCACTCTGTTGGGCTGTGTATCCTTCTTAAGACTTCCTGGTTACAGTGTTCATGGAATCCGTCGATAACTCTCAATGCTTCCCTAACTCCCCAAGTATATGAAGTGCCATGCCTTCTGAAGGGTCCACACCACCCGTTCCTACTGGTGAACTATACACTGTCTTGTGTTGATCAGTTTACCTGGCTCAATCCTTTCCTTGAGAAAAGATGTCTAGAATTATTTAACATTGAATGCTGGGGCTGAGCACAGATATTCAATCTGTCTGAGTTGTTAATAGGCTTTCCTTTACCTGTTCTTTGTGAGTTCTCTGGAAGGATGGTCATATTGTTGGCTGATTGATTAATTGATTGAGAGTGTATAGTAAATGGTAGCTGTTCTGTGGGGGCAAAAGCAAGCTCATTCTCTGGCTTCATACCATTGGGAGGAGATGGAAGCTATGCATGGAAGGAGACTTCGTCTGATATTGCATAAATGTGTGCTTGTGTGTGCATGTGTGCATGTATGTATGTGTTCCCTGTGTGAGTGTGTACCTGTGTGTGCACATGCACACTGTCTATCTTGGGACTGGAGAGGGCTTCTGTTTTGCCACCAGTCTCCTTGTGAGAAACATTGCTGTAATCGCAGGAAACATGTGGCATCAAAGCGCAGCGGCAATTAGGCCAACATTGGGATGTCTGAGCTGTGCAGCATCTGCTGATGCCTCCAGACTCTTCTGCCAGGATTCTGCCTGCCAAGCCATCCAAACCATATGTTCTCATCAGCAGGAACACCCGCAAACCAAGCCTTGCAGGAGCAAGGCATCATAGATCAATGGCTGATACTGCAATCAGGAGACAAACACGGCTCCTGCTTGATTTAGATTATGGAGGGGAAGGGACAGGGAACTTGCAATTTTGCTTTCAAAAATAATGCTGACTTTACTTGTGACTTGCTATTATTGACAGCGTAATTAATGTCTTAATTAAATTCCATGAGAGCGGTGTTTTCCGTGGTGTAATCTGTGGGCTGCTTGTTGGTGAGCAGTCATGGAAAAGGACTGTGTGGAGAGGTTCACTCAGAAACTGCTATTTAGCTAAGTGGGGGAATTTTTAAACTTCTGGTTGGGGATACTCGTTACAATGTGCTTGCTTTGTTCTCTAGCCTCCCCTTCTAAAGAATAGCTACACTGGCAGAGGGTGTGGGACAGGTCACAGGAACCCACAACAGCATTGCATGTGGCAGGCACTTGCTGACTGCACCCGTACACGTGAGAATGATGAACCACCAGGACCACCCCATCTTTTTCATGTGTGAGTGGCATACATGACTCCATTCCTGCTTGACACTATTAGTTAAAATGGAGTCCAGAGTCCTAAGGATTTCTCCATAATTTTCCTAGCGCTTCTCCTGTTATTCCTCTCACTGATTGTTTGTCTTTCTGTAAAACTGAAAGACTTAGGTTCTAAAGGGAAATCTGAACGGATTGAGGGAGGAGTGTCGTTTAGCACCTGAAGTATCCCTCATGGAGTGGTGGTCCCTATTTGTAGGGTGCCAATATGTGGCATAGCTCTTCCTGGGGGAGATCAGTTTTTCCATTGTCCTCTTCCTGTCTTCTTCCGCCCGCAGCCCAGTCAGTCTCTGCATGGTCAAGACAGTGCAATGTTAGGAGGGGTACATGGTTCATTCTTGTATTCCCAGTGCTGGAATGCATTCAGGACAAGGGGATGGGCCCCTCACATACAGGATTAGTTTAAATGAGAATTGCATTTAATAAATCTGAGGGAAATGGGATACAGCTACGAGCCATGATTCCATGATGCAGAGAAGCCACAGAAGTGGAGGTACGTAGCAGAGCCTTAAAGGGGAGCAGGGAGGGCAAAGCCAGGGTTTGCTTCATTGAAACCATTTTCACAGAGCTTTTTCTGCTACCCCACCACCTTCCGTGAAGGGTTTTATGCACCTAGAGCTGTAGACTGTAAATGTCTCACCACTCGCTCCTCCTGCTTGGGCATAGTACCCTCGTGGAGGTCTTTGTTGTTGGTGGAGGTTAGGCATGGGTAGGGTATGAAAAAGCCTCCTCTACCCAGAGCTGAGGCACAGCCAGGTTCCCATGGAGGACTGGATGTGATGAGGAACTGCAGTTTAGGAGGAGCCAGCTATGTGTCACCTACCCTGCTCATCGTTCTGTGACAGAATGAGCCCTTAGCTTTTGTTTATGTCCTTTTGGTAGGCTCATTGGTCACACCTTTATAAATAAGTAAGCCGTATGATAATGCCGCTTTCTCAGTTAATGGAAATCATGCCTTATATTGCAGGCATTTAGTATCACTTAATTTGTATCACCAACATATGCTATACTAGTCTGCAGCAAGGCTAAAACTGTTTGCAAAGTGCTTTTTGGTTTGGCCTTTGTAAAAATAAAATTTAACCAGGATTTTTTTGAGGATTTGGGCATTAAGAAGTACACTTTCCCAGATGCAAAAAGCTAATTTCCAAGGGGTATGGATGTCTTGTTCATGGTATACAGAGGAAGCTTAAAGGGAATTAGTTTAATTGTGTAAGAATATTAACCAATCTCTCACCGTCTGCTGTCAACAGCACATGGGTCCCTGAAGGTCTGCCTTTCCGTCACTCTGATTTTCTCCCTGTCTGGATGGAGATCCCAGTATCATTAACACGCCTCACATAGTTTCTTTTGAAGCTTTTGGCTGGGTTAAATCATTTTTACTTATGCAAAGTAGATGGCTAAAACCTTTTCCCCAAATACCTGCCAAAACCAGCTCATTTTGTTTGCTATCTTGCAAGTGCCACATGGCCAGTCTCACACTGTGTGTCCCCAGCTCGCTATGAGCCTCTCTGTTTAATGATGCTGATCATCCTCCCCATCCTCCCTTTCTTAAGTCACTGCTCTCTATCCCTCAGCCACCCACATAGCATATCTTCTTTCCCATACTTTTTACATTTTAATTTTGTTCTGGATCCTGTTATGAAAGGCTAGAGATAATCTAGTTGCTTGTTTTATTGGACTGTTTGGAAATCTTCCTTTGACTGCAATCCACAGTAAAAATTGGATTTTACACTGTAACCCAGAATATACACACAAGCATGCACTCCTACACACAAATAAAAAAAGTGTTCACAAAATAATACAGTATTAGTTTCCAAATACAGGGTAGGTAAGTAATAGATATCTATTGTCTAACACTTCCATATAACAGAGTTTTGAAGTCTCCAAGTCAAACTGTTAGCAGTGATGTGATCCCAGTTAAGGTCTCTGTGAATTCTGTCATGTCTCACTCAACGTCTGGTTGTCCCCAGCCCCCCCCCCCCGTGCATCCCTCCCCCCCCCCCCCCGTGCAAATGTGGTCATTCCAGCCCCCTGGATGGCTTCTCCCTATTGCATTTGTGTCTGTGCTCAGACTTCTCTTGTGATAAGAACACCAGACACATCACAAAAGCACCTATGATGTTGACTTTTAATTGGATGACCTCTTCAAAGATCCCAACAACACATAAAGCCTTTGTGTTGGAGGCAGAGGATATGAACCCCAGTGATACCTTTCAGGAGACAGAATTCAACTCATAACAGAAAAAAAAATAACTCCTAAATAATATCCTCCTGGCTATTCTGTTTTGATCTTTCATTTAGAAAACTCTGGTGGCTTTTCACTAAAGTAAGTCCTTATCGGTTCCAAAGTCTTGTGTTAGGTCAGTGATCTGAATTTCAGTGTGGGGCTTCCCTGATTTTCTTGTCCTCCATAGATGACTCTGTCTCACTTTACAGGACATAGCAAGAACTAGATATAAATGAAGAAAGTACTTGGTAACTTAAATATAATAAAGGCAGAGTAAATGATCAGGTATGCATAGTATTAATCAGCTCTGAGAATCCACACAGAATCATTGGTAAATGTGATTCAGCTAAGACCTCTAGCTGTTTGTTAATTAAGATGGTCAGCAAACGCCTTAGTCATTACATTTACAAACACATGCAAGATGTGACTGCTTACACCCAGAGGCATTCAATGTTGTATCATGAGCTTCACATTTGTTTCACCACTACTATTTTGTTAAGAAACCCGTGATTTACATAATTTTTCTTTACTAAAGCCCAAGTCATCTGCACTTTTCTCTTGCAGACTCTCTAAAATGGGTTGGAAAGGGAAATACCTAATAACCTGGGTGTTGGATTCTGTACTTACATAGGGAATGCTATTTTCTTGTGAAGTCCCCCACTTGAATTTGATAACTGACTTTATAAACCCATTCTCAATTAACTTATTTTTTGCTCAGACTGATAGTTTTTGATGTGAAACATTTAACTCATTTACAAAATACTGTTAGCAAGTTATACTAGAATGTATAAATGTAGCTTTTGCTTACAGCACAAACCCAGCTTTAGCAACAGAGAACAGATGTCCTGGAGGATGAACTGATGTAACCTAGCCAGGAGCATGGCTACTAATTTATAGAGTGAACAATGACTGAGTTAGATACACAGCAGTGGATTAAGGACACTTTTATGTTTTAACTGTCACTTACACTAGTCTGTTCTCAGCCACAGATAACCTGGGGGGGCATGAGGGGGGCTTTTCCATATCTGCACATCTCCTGCCCAGTGTCCTTCATGGACTCAAGGCTTTCAATCAGGAGGAGATTCAGAAGGCACATCAAGAGAACAATAGGGAGGAAGCAGTGGGTTTGGTACCTGTGTCTGCTTGTACCTGCTGTACTCCAAGGGTGACTTTGGTAGGAGTTTGGATCTAGGTGGGGCATTTGGAGGCAAACATTAATAGCTGTTGCTGGCTTTTACCCCAGACTTGTGAGGTGGTCAGGAACTAAATACTCACCATTGTGGATCTGCCTTCTTATACTCATGTACATGACATTTTTTTTCTTTGCCTGTGTTCCTAATTTTATTTAGCAAAATAGGTATAAGCTGAACTTTTAGAAAGGCAGATGTGTAACTTCATTAGGTATTTATTATGAAATGTCAAATGGTGATTTATTAGCTTGGTAAGGTAATGCCAAAGAAACCCAGAGGAGGCTTCTAGCCTGTCTGGAAGCACAGTGAGCCTTTTTTCTCTGTAACTGTTCTAGCCTTGGATCTCTTATCAAGAGAAGGAATGTGCTTTCCACATTGAATTGTGTTCTTTCAAGTGTTTTCTCTATGGATCACAGTCCTCAACAAGCATGCATAATGCTTAGAAGATAAGGTTGACTACAAATGGTGAATACTGTACAGGAGCAGGGGTCTGAGAGAATCTGAGAGGAGGGTATTTGAAATTAAAGTGTTGTAAGCTGTACTAAGTAGCAGTGCCACCTGACATTTCTACTCAGTTCAGTCAGACACAGCGCATCTTGCACACAGAGGAGGAAGTGCTGGTTCCTAGAATAAAATCTCATGCTGTCTTACTGAGAACAAAGAAAATTATTATTTATTTGAGGGACAATTAGGATAACTATATAGAAAAGCAGGTTTAAGAGTCTTGAAAATTGACTTTAAAAATCTCACAAAACAAAGAAAATGTTGGCTATGCTTGGAGCTTAAAACCAGAAGGGGAGAGTGTATTTCTCTTTTGCCTTTCAGGAAATGTATGTGGTTCTGACAAAAGCCATGCTGTGTTCTAGGACTGGGGTTGGGTGTTGCTTCAATCTGTAAGTCATTTAGAGGCTCTCACAAATGTTTAATGACAATTCCCCAAAAATTCTAGTTTGTCACAGTCCAAACATCTACATGTATCTTAAAACATCCATTTAGGCAGAGGAGTTCAAAGGTTCAGCTGTGACTATGGGAGAGGCCATCTTGACAATGGCTGCCTGAACTGATTGTTGTTGTGATGCAGTGCTAGATAAATACAATGTTGATAGATCTCTATATGAGAAAAGATAACTATATACAATGAAATACTGAAACAGACTGGTATGATCAAAACCTTGAGGAAGCATAAACCAAAAGAATGCATGCCTCCAGGTTAGCAGAAATGAAGACATTTGTATGAGTACATGCACAACTAACTTAATGACTGATATAGAATACATTATCCTCATCTTTCTGAAGGGTTTTAAACTGGAAAACTTCTGGAAATCACAGCTTAATTAATCAACTACAGAAAAATAAGAAACATGAAAAGCTGAAAATCATCAATGAGACAATCACCTTTAATTCTAACAAGGGGGAATTTGAAAACCATAGCCTTTGCCATTAAAGAAAATACATAGGCAAACTGGATTTTTGTGAAATGGGCTTCCCTGGGAACAGAAATTGCTAGATGCCATAGTTGGCAGAGATGTTTTAATAGTAATTTTTGATGAATTGCTGAAAGCTATGTGGAGACCAGAAGAAAATGTAAACTCCTACCACCTCCCTCTAATGGGGACCAGTCACTTTCACAGGCTTTTCTCTCTGGAACCACACCAGGTACTCAGGAAGATGATTTGAGAATGTTGTCTCACAGTCTGGGGAAAGAGGACACACCAGCCATCATGGCTCCTTTCAGTGAAGATTTGGGGTAGGGGACAACTCTAAAATCTTATTCCAGTTGGGAGGAAGTCACTTGGTTCTCAGCCTTCCTTCTTAGTTAATGAAAAAATAATTCAACCAATTTGTCCATAATCAGAAGTGAAGAGAGCTTCAAGAATATAGACTGGTACCTTAAAGGAGGAAGGGGGAGGCAGAGGGAAAGCTCTGCCTAGAAAGACAGGGGACAGAGGCACTCCTGAAGTCCACGGCCCTGAAGCTCTGGCTCCTGAAGAGAATGAGGCCTGGACGGTTTAAGAATACTTCCTTCTCCACTCCTGCATGTCCAGGAACACACTCACTCCATCATAAACAATGGAATTCTCCTGAGGACACTCTAAGGAAGACTGTGCCCAAGGAGCTGTGCCAAGGAAGAACCAAGAAGCCCACCATTGACAGCCGAAGTCTTTGGTATAATAACCAGTAAATTCATCCTAGTTGAATTGAAATACTCGCACTAAATGCCTTGCTACCTTAGTGCCCATTATCCTAGACAGTTTTGGTGGCTTCCAACAATACAACAAAGAGAACAAAGTATGCCACAGGCAAGAGAAGAGTGATGTCAAGACACAAAGTAATCTTCAGCAGTGGATTCTGATGTGATGCATATTTTAGAATGATCAGAGAATTTAAAATTATTATAGTTATTGTGTTGAAGACACTAATGGAAAATTTGTATAACATATGAACAGAGATACATGTAAAATATAGGACAGAAACTCAAGTAAGTTCTCAAAACAATGAGCACATTAACAGAAAATATATATCTTCAAAAAAGCCAAAGGTAGACCAAACAGACAGCTTGGGGAGCAGTTGAGCCTGAAGGTAAATTAATAGAATTTTCAAAATTGATATGTGAAAACAAAATGAGATTGGAAAAAGGAGACTAGCAGGACGTTCAAGAACTGTGAAACTTCTTAGTAGATATAGTCGTTACATGATTGGGGTGCCAGGAACTGAAAAAGGAGGGAAAATAGAAGAGGAGAGATGGTTGAAGTAAAATGATTCAAGAGTTTTCTAAATTTAATGATGGAAATATCAATTAAAGAAGTTCTGAAACCATGTAGAAAGATATTATCAAATGAACAACAAAGAAAACCCACATTTAAATCCATAATTATACACGTCATATGTAAACTTGATAAAACCAAATATAAAGAGAAAAATCTTAAAGGAATCTGGGGGCAGGTCCATTAGAAAATCCAGATGTGAGTGTTCTCCATCATCTGTGGTCCACCTTACCCAGCTTCCTTTATTAACAAGACCCCAGGGCTATCAGCTTGTCAGACAAGAGCATCTGTCTGATTTTCAAGACAGATGATAATATTCTAACAAATTAGTCATTATTTTACAGAAAATTAAAGAGGGAAAGCAAAGCAGGGAAAAACTATGTGTTTATATTTATTTTTGTTTAAAGTTTATTTGAAAATTGTGTACATATATACAACGTACCTTGATCATATTCATCCCTCATTCCCTACAAGACCCTCCAGGACACTGCCCTCTTAATTTCATGTCCTTTTATAAATTTTGTATTATTTTATTATTTTTATTTTTGTTTATTAATTTATTAACCCACTAAGTCCAATTAGTGTTGCCCATATGCTCATGGGCATCTGGTCATTCAGTAGGAAATGGGAAACCTATCAGTGTACACCCACTGCAAAAGAAAAGTGACCTTTTCTCCCTCAGCCATCAATTGTCAGTGGCTCCTTAGCTAAGACTAATGCCCTCCTGAACTCATACTGGGATTTGTAACTGCCTCAATCTTATATAGTTCTCATGTATACAACTGCAGCCACTGTGAATTTGTATGTACAACAGCCAATGTATAGCCTAAAGGGCACCATATAACAACACTCTTCTCCATTCTCTACCATTTTCTACCTCTTCTTTCTCAATGGTCCCTGAGCCCTGAACAGGACAGGGTGGGTGGGTGGGTGGATGTAATATAGATATCCCATCTGCAGCACTCACAGTTGCTTATTTTGCGCACATTGAACATTAAGGAACTTCTGCATTAATTATTACCCACTGCTTCTCAAATCAAGATTGGAAGAAGCACAAACATATGGATAGAACTGTAGATACTTAGAAGGAAATTTCACAGCACTATTTAGAAAACAACATCAAGAGTTTCTCTCCTAGGGCCTATCATTTCCCTAATCATGGTTTTAACCACGTTTACACTACCAGATATGAATTCCATCCCATGGAGCAGGCCTCTAATGTAATTAAGAGAGAAGCTGGGTATTTCCATTTGAGTGTCTTGCCATTATCACGCCAATGGGAGCAGGTTGCATGGCAGGTCCATGGTGCATCATGCAGAGCCTGTGCTGGATAAGACCATTGAGATCCTTCTCCCCTAGCAGCCTGCATAGCGTCTTCCAACACTATGAAAGCTAACCAACAGGAAGAGAGTGTCCTGGCCATTTTAAGATTGATGTGTGGTGTCTTCAGCAAACACCTCACCATTTGGTTATGGGAGCAACTACGAGCAGTGGCAACAGTCTGTCCTGCTCTTGCTGCCTTTGGAGCCACTCTGAGTAAGAACTCATAGGGAGGAAATGTGCCTGGCACAGATATTTTCATTTATAAACTATGTCTCACAATGTGTTTTATAATGCTAATGTTTTTAGCAGAATGGATGCACTCTTGATAACAAAAGTATGGTTAGTTCTCTCTTACAAATATTCACATGAAAATACCAAGTAAAATATTAGCAAAAGAAGCAAATTTAACAGTGAAAACCGAAAAAAAATAACTGTTTTTCCAGGCAGGATTTATTCTTGGAGATAATTCATCACTAAGAAATTTGACAATTTTAAAAACTGTTGAATATATTAAAGGAAAGAAACTAACCTATTTGCCGAGTCATACAGCTGTTAATTGTTTGAACTGTGCCTTTGGCTTCCACACTAGAGCCCAAGTTCTTCTCTAATATTCTCTTTTAGAAGAAAGACAGCAGAATTTTTCAATGGTGGCAGGTCAGGGCACAGTTGTAATGGCCACAAGAAAATAAAGGTTGAGTCTATTAGCCTTCTATTTATTTTTCTTCTTTTACCAAATCTTTCAAGTCTGACCTTCTGTCTTCCTAAATGGTTTAATTTGTAGTTTTCTTATTAACTGGCTGTGTTTTTCTCACCCAGTCTTGTTTCCTGTTATGCCTGCTAGGATGCCACTAAGACCCCCAGAAAGAGCAAACTGAACAGAAGCCATGGCAGAACGGGGAAGTAACAGGTGGGCCTCAGAGAGCGTAACACGCAAGGAGAGTAAGGACCAGAGACAAGTCAGGGAAGATAAAGGAAGGGAGTATGCACAGTGGCATTGCTAAGGGCCTGGGTATGGCCATGTAGGAGACAACGTCATGAGGAGCCTGTTCCATCGGCCCTGCCTGACCTCTTTGACAGGTGTACCTCTTCCAGGTGCTGGGGCAGCTTCTAGTACCCTTATATGGATATATCACTCTGATCTTGGAAGCTGCCTAGCCAAGGTTTTATGCCCTGAGAGTGTCCCTGGAACACTGTTAGATTAACACCGGAAATTCATAGTGGCAGTCTTTTGTAAGCCTTTGTCTAAAGAGGCTTATTGCTTGGCGATAGTTTCTCTAGTATAATCTTTTTAAAATATCTCTTCCGCTGTCATATTGGAATGTCAATTGAGCAAGGCTCCTGTTTATACAGTAAGATCTGTTAATCTACCAGAGAACTTTTTCAATGGTTTCATTTGATTCTCTTTTAGCAAAACTGTATTATTTTGAGCTTCTCTTCATTTCCCAGTTAAATCTGTGAATATTTTTAAACCCTGACTATTTCAAGACATGTTCTTGAAGTTTAAAATACATCTTGTTATTGTAAAGGCTGTAAAAATCCCTTCATTGTTTGGTTCATGGTGACACATTACTTGATTTATAACAAACTGCTTAAAATATTCATTTAGATTCTACTAAATTCAGGTTTTAAAAAATCTGGTAGGAAGGCTCCTTTGCCATTTGCAACATACTTTATATGGCTTTTTAAAATGTTTCTATGGAGAATGTCATATGCTCTGAGAAATAAACTATTTCAGAATTATAGTCTAAAGGATCAGATCTATTTTATTTCTGGTTCCACGTGTTACACCAGGCCCTGACAGAATATGGCCACATTCTAGAAACAGTTTAATTTTACTCTCCGATGATTCTATTTTCAGCACACAAGGAGTCCTTAAAAATTCTTTCAAAACTATCTGTTCCTTTCTTTAAGTAAATACCTTAGTGCATCCTAAATTAGCATAACCAAGGGAATGGTGTTCTTGTTTCCCTGGATGGAGTCTGGTCTCTTTACTTCCTACCATGCTTAATTTGTTGATGTGAAAGCTACTCAATGGACTGGCAGAGTTGTTTAAAAAGGAAAGTAATTTGTCTGTACTAATTCACTAGAGTTCTCTGGGTGACATTACATTTCACATCCTTTCCAGGAACCAGTAATAGTGAATCTTGGACATTCTCTTGTGTGCAGAGGCTAAGTGGCTCTGGAACTCAAGCAATGGAATCCTTCCATGTGGGTTACATAGAGCTGTCCTGACAGGCAGTGCCTAGACTTGATGTGATATGCACTTTTCCTGGCTAGAGCCTAGAGGTGGGAGGCTTTGGTGTCTCTCAAAGGTGTTCAGCCAGGGATCTGTATTTTCTCTTCATCATATCTTAGAATGTGCCACCCATGGGGACTATCTCAGAAAAGGACTATGAGAAGCTAAACATATTTTGAAGGTGAAACAGTTATTCCAGACACTAACCTCATGGTACCACTGATGCTCAGGCTTACCTGCAGGCTGCTATTAGAAAAGTTCTTTAAAAGATTTCAAGAGACTGTGAGAATTTTGTGTAGTCATCCCCTCTGACCTGAAACTGTCTTTCCTAGAGGGTAGAGAGAAGTTCATCCATCTTACCTGGATCAGAAGCCTCAAGGTTAAAGACTCACATGACCTAGCCTCAAGGTTATAGAAGCAGCAGTAAGTGCTGGAGAGGAGAGACCCTGTGTGAGTTACCTGCAAATTGGGCAGAGGGCTTCAGGGATGGAACTTTCATGAGTTACCCAGGCTCCAGTAAGCAACCCAGATCAACTGATGGGTATGGTTAGCCATCCACCAGTATCCTACCTAAGATTAATAACATTCTGTACATCTCCCAGGAAAAGTCACACAAAAGAAAGTTGATGTGCTTAGGGGAGAAAGAGGGAGATGGAAATGGACTAGTTAGATTTCATGGTATCTTTTCAGAAGTGTATTTGTTTTATTTATTCTACTAGTAATGGAACAAATACCCAATACACTCTTGAAGCATTTCTTAGAATTAGGCCTTTTCACTCCATAACCCTCAAACAGTTTCAATACTGCCTACCACAAGGCAATTATTCAGAAAATATTTATTAAGGGGTGGGATGAATAAATGATTTGATTAGATTTCATTATACATATCCTGTTGTTTGTGAATATTTAGGTGCTATATCTTAGCTGGGCTTCAAACATTGACTATAATTTCTTGTGTGTCTGTGGGCTGATTTGAGAGGAAATGCCTTTGATTACAGAAATATAACTGGTCAGGGCTGATCAGATTAAAATCTAACGTAGGCACCTAATTCAATGAGGAGAGAAAAAATTATCCAGACAAGAGCATGTGTGATTATGCTAAATTCCATAACTCCAGGGTCACAAATGGATTTTCCGTGCTGTCCATCTGACATGAATTAATTCTAGTTGTTGCTGACTGTTAGGCAGTGTGTGGGGTGCTTTGTAATAAGAGGGCATTAATTCCTGTTAAATTACCATGATGATCCTCCTGCAGAATCACACTTCTCATTCCCATGGATTTTGCTAATCGAGACACTGAAAAACCACGAGATTCAAAGGGAAACTCTGCCATAGAAATTGATGGGGAGTGAGTTTTCCCACCTACCAGGCAGAGTTGTAGAAAGAGTGTCCCTGTGAACTGCTGTTTGTCTATCAGGCAGAGTAGTGGAAAGAGTCTCCCTGTGAAGTGGTGTTTATCTACAGGCAGACTGGTGAAAATAGTCTCCCTGTGAACTGGTGTCTGTCTGTTGGGCTGCTACAACATATGCCTTGGATGACGTGGCATGCACAATGGAAATGTACTGTCTTACGACACAACTGGATGCTTCAAGGCCAGGGAACCAGCTTCCAGTGTCAGTATCCACTGACACTCTTCCTAACCAGCAGATGGCTGCTTAATTCACACAGAGATTTGCCTCTGGTTGTTCAAAGCAGAGATAGAAAGTAAGCAAGAGAGCGTCAGGTGTCCTTCCCTCTGAGGACACTGACCCTCGCAGATGAGAGCCTAAATCCACGTCCTCTTACACTGTGGCTGTACAGACCAGGAATCCAAATTCAGTGATTCTGGACTTTTCAAATGTGAGTTTTAGAGGTGCTGCTGCAGTCCAGCACATCGTTCTAGGGTAGTTGCTTTGCTGCTGTTGAAGCTCTCCCACGGGTTACCATGGTTCTAATGCACCAGTCACTGGGCTCCTTACTGTGACAAAGCAAAACCCCAAAGCAGAAGCAGTTTGAAGGAGGAAGATGGGTTCTAGCTCCGGGGTGGAGGCAGTGCAGTCACAGTGCTGGCAACTTCTCACTCAGCTGCAGTAGGTTGCTTGCTCACATCGCAGCAGACCAGGGACAAGGAAAGAGGGACAATGGCGGCTCAGCTGGCCTGCTCACTTCCCTCTTTTTATTCAGTCTGGGACTCAGTGTGGGACACCATGTGACAGTGCCTCTCAAATTCAAGAGCTGATCTTCTACTTGGCATTAACCCTTTGAATACACCTTCACAAATACATACATACAGAGGCACAAGTGAGTGTCACAGTAATGTCCAAGGCATTTCCATTAGAAAATCAAAATTCTACTTCCAATCTACTAAGGTAGTAATAATTCTCTGTTGGCACATTACAAAGAAGGATGCTAATGTCCAAAATGTCTTCCTTTGGAAGGACAGCAACGTGGGCACTCCTGATAGGGTAGCCCAAGGCTACATGGGTCTTTGCCCACTGCTTGGGCTGAGTTAGAGGTTTGCAGAGAGATCCTGTGAGGCCAAGTCCCTCTCAGTGATTGGATTATTGCTCAGGAGGGAAGAACAGAAACACTTCAGAATCATAGAATAGTGAGAATGTAGGCTACATGGCTGTGTGGAGAGAGGAAGATGGTTACCACACAGGTTAATTCCTGAGGTGATTTAAATAACAGTATTTTAATGCTGTCCCGAGATCACAGGGTGACCCTAATACTAGTTTATAAATTATGGGGTTAGGCAGAAGCCTTTGATGAGAAAAAAAGTGCACATTTTTTCAGCAGAATTCCATATATAAAGGATTCCCATCTTTAAATATTTCTTCCTTTAGTGATCCTGTCAACTGTTAATGAATTAACTATCACGTGTAGAAGTGCTGCTGTCTATGTCTCCTGTGCAGTAAAGATGTCTTGGGAGGAAAGAGTCTCCATCTTGCTGTTCATGGGATTTGAAATTAACTTTCTCTGGCCAAGTGTTATAGATAATCCTTATTCATGATTTTAGCACAGATGTTCATAAATGTCACCATAGTGTATTTGCTTTCTTTGTTAAGTTGAATTAATGAAGCTTTCATATGCATATCTATAAATACATATAAACACATCAGCACCACGCGAACATCAAGACTTAAAGACATAAGCATTTTTTCTCCCTCTGTACTTAAGAAAATGCCGTCATGTATATGTACAGCTGCATTCCAACACCCTTGTAGGTTTGTGAAATATGCTATGTGTACCCTGTGTATGAGGCCCACTAATGAGCTAACTCCTCTACTGCGGCTTGCCCGTGGAATTTCCTCGGCTCAGCAAATGTATCTTCCATTCATTCAGCCCACAGAGCCATTATCATTGGTGTGATTTGCTGTGACAGGAGAGAGGGAAAGAACCAGTCTTCCTTAAAACGCTGTCAAATTATTGTCACTTTCCCCCCCTCTTTTGGTCCCACTCCTTGTATTTGGTATTCAAAAGGAACCTTTATCTGCGCCATTGGGCACAGGATTAGATCAGTTCCAGGAGATCATGACGATATTTGCAGTTGTGAGCCTTTGTGATTGCAGGGTGGCGCTTGCAGCTCAGAGGCACTTCTCTGCAGTTCTGCAGATGAGGTGCACTGGGAATGTCTCCTGTCTTCTGTGCCTGGCCAGGCTCAGCATTCTGTACTGTGGTGGTGGTGGTGAGGGGGATTTCATTTTCCTAACTAGAGAGCACTAAAACAGACTGGGTCTTTATGGCTAGTGAATGTACCGGTGTGTAGGTTCATCTGCTCATTTCTAAGAAGAGGTAACCAAGGAACACACATTGTTTTGTCATTGGAAGGAAAACATGACATGTAATCACCAGGGTAGTAATATAAAGATAAAGATATTCTATTTCTCTCACAGAGGGTCTTTACAGGATTCAGACTCCATCCCCTGCAAAAGGTGGTCAGTGACCTCTTTGTCATATAAGTAGCAACACCCTATATACAAGAAATCCTTCCTGCCATGTCCACACTGTGAGCTAATTCCATTATATGGCCATTTAAAAGAGCACCATAATTTAAAAAATTAGTTGTGTATTGTTGTACACATCTGAAAACAGATAGACATGTACATGTACACAGAGGTGAACAAACCTCTGTGTGTGTGCATATGGCAGCCAGAGGATGAAAGTGGGTGTCATACTCCATCACTCTCCACCTTATCTTTGAGGAAGGGTCCTTTGATGGACATGGAGGTCACTGATTCAGCCAGTGAATCTCCATAATCATAGTGTCAGTACTTCCTCAGTGCTGAATTTACGTACGTACGTACATGTGGCAATCAGTAGGGATACTGGATCCACACTCAGGTTCTCGTGACGCCTGTGCAAGTACTGCACCAGCTGAGCTATCTCTCTAGCACCTGTGTGTGTGTGTCTGTGTGTGTGTGTGTGTGTGTCTGTGTGTGTGTGTGTCTGTGTGTGTGTGTGTATGTGTGTGTGTGTGTGTGTGTGTGTGTGTATGTGTGTGTGTATGTGTGTGTGTATGTGTGTGTGTGTCTGTGTGTGTGTGTCTGTGTGTGTGTGTCTGTGTGTGTCTGTGTGTATGTGTGTGTGTGTCTGTGTGTGTGTGTGTGTCTGTGTGTGTGTGTCTGTGTGTGTCTGTGTGTGTCTGTGTGTATGTGTGTGTGTGTGTGTGTGTGTGTGTGTGTGTGTGTGTGTGTGTGTGTGTGTGTGTGTGTGTGTGTGTGTGTGTGTGTGTGTGTGTGTGTGTGGTGTATGCACTGCAGCATGAGTGTGTGTGCACATGTGTGTGCATGTGAATGTGCGAATAATCACTCTGGCATTACCCTGGAAGTGAGTACAGGGCTAATTCTGCTTCTTCAGTAACTGAGAGGTGAGGAGCTCATGGCCAGTGCTGGCCATACAGCCTGGCAAAGACCTTCTGGAAGTCAGTTGCAGTGAACTCCAGGCTGGGGATGTGTTCCCCAGTTTTTTCCACAAAGGGCTCTTGTATCAGCTATTGCAGGCTCTACGTTATTTATGTCTTAACTCCTCATTTGTCATTCTTAGTCAGTGAGCTAGCTCAGTAGCTCATGAGAAAGGGAGATGAACTTACTGAATAATTTTTCAGATCTCCTTCTGCCCAGACTCCAGCTGTGAGCAGCCCATTTTCAGTCACACCAGGTCCTTATTTGTGCCTTGACCTTCCTGGCCTTATTGCCAGAACTAGGCAAAATAAACAAATATAGGAAATATGACTCATTTCATGCTGCTTTCTTGAAATAATCTTGGAGAATTTCTCCAAAACTCTACTGTATTGTGGAGAAATAAGCCTCATAGGAAGAAGGGAGTTTTCATACTTCAGACTAGATTTTTAAGTCTCTCTCTCTCTGTCTCTCTCTCTGTCTCTCTGTCTCTCTCTCTCTGTCTCTGTCTCTCTCTCTCTCTCTCTCTCTCTCTCTCTCTGTGTGTGTGTGTGTGTGTGTGTGTGTGTGTGTGTGTGCATGTGTGTAGATGGATAGGTGTATACATGTGAGTACCGGTGCTCACAGAGGCCAAAAGAGATTGTGGGATTCCCTGGACCTGGAGTTCCAGGTGGTTGTAAAGCTACAAGATATCAGTACTGGGGACCAAACTCAGGTTCTCTGTAAAAGGGGCTATGTGCTCTGAATCATTGAGCCATCTCTCCAGTCTCAAACTAGAGTTTCATTCTTCAGTTTACTTTGAACATTAGGGACAGTTAGTTCAGGGGACAAATTTAATGTGCATAGATAAGAAAGTCTTAAAGCTAGTTAGTCACGTAGGCAAGAAACAGCAAAGAAACACTAGAAATGATACAATCCATCATTGTATCAGCCAATTGATTTGGCCTTACTTATTTAGGGAAAAGGATAAAGTCAGCATTTGGAAGATTTGTCATGTCCATGGCATTGTAGAATTTCTTATAGAAATGGTTTCAGTATTTGCTACATACCAAGGAACCCCTCTGCTTGGTGAAGGGGAGGACACAGGGATTCCTAGAGAAGGCGTTGTTAAGTCAAGCTGCACAGCTGGCCGAGGCCTGAGGAGGCTCTGGGGGAAAGCAGTGCTCAAAGGCCTTAAGCGGCTGCCTGCTTTAGTGCCTCCGACTCTCAGAATGAAAGATTTATTTTCTATTTCATCTAAATTCGCCATGCTTCCTCCTAAGCCTGCTTCCTCTGTTTTCCTCCTCTATGGAATTGTGAATCACGGTGATCATATTTTATACAACAACCTCTGCTGCATTTCAAGGAGGCCATCGAGTTCCCCGCGGTCTGTCTTCGGAGGGTAATTAATAATCATTTGTCAGCCTTTTTCTTACCTTCAAACTCTCTTGTTACTTTCATCACCCCTGCCTGGGCTTTCCCCAAACTATTTGTATGTCTCCAAAGTCACAAAACCCGAATCAAAGCTGTGTTGAGGTCTTAGCCTGCGTGAGCCAAGTGAATGGATGGTTTATTCCTGACATGTTCCTAAATTCCAAGACTTATTTATGTTCAAAACAGTGTCTGGCAACTCTAGCATGATCTCCATATGCATGGCCTTTTCATATAAAGTATTTAACTGTAACAAGAATTAACCAAATTCAAAATCTATTTCCTCTTTCTTCTGTTTTTATGACAAAAGTCCAACCAGTATAGTATGAATATGCATGCATATATTCATACATAATACGTATTATATATACTTACATGTAACTCAATAGCAGCTTTGAATCACAACAAAATTGAGAAGAAATCAGAACTTTCCCCATGTCCTTGGCTCTCCCACATACATAGCCTACCCTTGCTTTCTAGCCTCTACCACTAGCTTGGTGCATTTATTACCACTAGTAAACTTACATTGCATCATTCTTATGGGTCTGCAGAGATGACTCAGCCATTAAGAGAAGTCTTTGTTTTTCCAGCGGACCAGGTTCATTGCCCAGCAGCTACATGGGAGCTCTGTCACTCCAATTCCGGGGATCCTCTTCCTTCTTTTAGTCTCTTCAGGTACTCAAATGGTACACAGGCATACATGCAGGTGAAACACCTATACACATAAACTAAACTTTACAAAACGCCATCACAAACCCTGGCACTGCATGTAGTCTCACTGTACGATTTTGATAATGGCCTTCAAATGGCTCACACTGTGTTGAAGGCATCCTGTGGTGGTGGACTCAGTCCTGGAGAGGAGACTGAATCATGACAGCTGACCAAGTCATTGGGTTTATTGTCTGATGGAGTTGGAATCTGAAGGCAATTGTAGGAGGTGGGATCTATCTGAAGGACGTAGGCCAACGAGGGTTGTGGCTTTGAAAAGTATTGTGTCCCAGGCTCCTTCCTGGCCGGTGAGAGGTGGGCAGTCTCCAATGCCATCTACTCCTCACTGTTACATTCTGCTTTCTTTCATCCAGAGCAATAGTTCCATAAATCCTTGGCCTTTAGTCTCTGAGGGAGAGAGCAAAGGTTGATCTCTTTAAGTTGTTTCTCTCAGTTTTTGTCACAGCAGTGGCTGAAACATGCACCAACTTCCATGGCTGCCTTGGGAGTCCCGGGGTGTTATGTCTTCTGTCTGTCTGGGCAGTAAGGAGTCACTGCAGGTGTTACGTCTTCTGTCTGTCTGGGCAGTAAGGAGTCACTGCAGGTGTTACGTCTTCTGTCTGTCTGGGCAGCAGTTCAGAGAAAACTCACTAGCCTAAAAGCCCTACATCTGTTCATCTCTTCCTCTACCTCAGAATCTTTTTACTGTCTTCACAACTATTCCTTTTCTGTAAATCCAATGAATGGACTCATATGTGATACATTTTGAATATCAATAAAGGAATTTTTTGTTTCATGAGAGCACACAGGTTTGTATATTAAACCAAATAGGACCTGTGGCCTGCCTTAATCTCTACAGTAGGGAGAATAGTACCACTTCCCATGAAATCTACTGTGATAACATATAGTCATGTTCAAGAGAACATGCTACATGTTAGCAAATGGTAGATACATTGTATGTAAATTATTCGGTCTTATATCTGCCTTTACCCCACCCTGGTACTTTGCTTAGCTAACCCTACTATGTTTTGGTAAAATCTGCCCAATCTCTAGCTACACTTCTGCATAGTATTATGTTCTTGCATTTGTGCTTCTTCAGGTAGAAATGGAAGAAAGGTTTGCTTGTGAGTGTTCCATGAGTCTGAGTAGGTCTTCCTTGTGTGTCTTCTCATCACAAAATATCTTCATTACATTCCTCTGTAGGGTCTAGAACGGCACCTTTTCCGCCTTGCACTAAAAAAGGGTTAGTTGGGTTTGTTCAACAGCACAAAAATGAAAACTTAAGGTATTTTTCTCATTTATATTTTTACCAAGAATATTGTGTCCATGTATGTTAGAGAATATCGTGTTGAAGAGTAAATGGAAGTGCTTCCCAGAAGTGAGTTTATTTGGCTGGTCTCAATGACCTAGCTCAAGACAGACATGTGTCTTTATGGACCCCATTTCTTCATTACTCTGGAATTTGTGTCTGAAAATTGGTAGTAATATGCCTGTGATTTCAGTGCTTTCTGTAAAACAAGCAACTGCTGTGTGGCCAATGATGCTCAGGCCTTACAGTGTTTCTCAGTTGGGTACTAGATTCTCTCTGTCTGTCTTTGTCACATGTGCATCTCTATAATCCTTTGGTTTCACTCTGAGTTCTTTCACTGGCAACACAATTCACAGATTTGAAAATAAGCTATAAGATAACATAGAACAGAATAGGACTCAGAAAAATAAGCTCCATGCAAGTGATAAACTAGCTTAGTAGCCATGTTGGACTTCAGAGGTGATTTTCCTTTTCCAAACTCAGGGGTACTGGTTGCTTTGCATTGCAAAACAAAACATAATTAATTTCATAAGGTTTTATTTTATATGTAACTTGTTTCTTATGCTGATTTTCAAAGCTTGGTATCTCTGTTGTGTTCCTCTACTACCTTTTGGCCTACAAAGAACGTTGCCTATGAATGTGGGTGGCTTGCTTTCTTAGAAAATGTTCAACAAAGCTGTGTATAATAAACTGATAATTTTCACTGCAGGGGAGCCAAATACACTGCCCTATTTAGAATGGGCTTTTATAGAACCTAAAGAATACACTTACTAAGATAAACTTGGCATGGATTTTTATATTTTTTGTAGTGACATCTCTACTACAGAATATTCTGAATTGCAAAATATATAACTTTCTTTCCCTGATGGGGTGGGGGAGGGAGGCTTTCCTGCCAATTCCAGCATGAATAGCTCCAGTACCTGTTTAATGCATTCTCTTTATGAGTTGCAAGCCTAAAATTATCCTACCATTTTACAATTTAAAATGTGCTCTCATCTGATCTAATTTTTTCAGCAGTGAGTATGGGGGTATTGTGCAGACTGATCAGTCATCCATGTGCTACATGCCTAGGGTGCCACTTTCCTGAATTGTTGTGTGTTCCTGGCATGCCTGAATCAGGAAAGGCATGAGATCAGAATCTTTGGAGTGGGAGCAGATGCTCAAGGCTCTTACTGGCTTGTTCCCTTTCATTGGAGCAGCAGGATAATCTTTGGCTTGCCTTATGCTATCCAGTTTCAGAAGGGTGATCCTGGCCAGAGCTGACTCTACCTCCATGCTTCAGATGTCAATGGCTATAGTTTGAGAAGAAACAGAATGGTTAGGATGGTTAGTTCCATGTAAGAGACCCCACTAGAAAGTTGACATAAGCTACAGTTATCTGAGAAGCAGTTTTAACTGAAAAAAAAAATGCCCCCATCAGATTGGCCTGTGGTGCATTTTCTTTATTTATGATTGATCTGGGCGGGCCCAGACCACTGTGGGCCATGTCTCCCCTTTGATGGTAGCCCTGGGTATGATACAAAGCAGAATGAGCAAACAATGGGTGCAAATCAATAAGCATCACTCATCCATGGCCTCTGAATCCAGTTCCTGCCTCCAGGTTCCTGCCCTGCCTTCCCTGGATGATGGAACACACGCTGTAAGATAAATACTTTCTTCCCCAACACTTTTGGTCATGGTGGTGTTTTCACAGCAATAAAAAGCTAGCTAAGGCAACCATCTTTATTTTTAGAAGAACATTTGTAGTGACTGAAAAGAAAAGGATTACTTCACAGCATAACTCCATGTGCTGTTCAACAGATAGGCCACAGAAGCTAAAATCCAGGACTAATGTTGAAGTTTTCCCAGATTTGCTGGCTGTAGATGGTATAAACAGGCTCTTAAGAACACTTTTGCAGGGCTGGGAGAATGAACCAGTTCAGAAAGTTCTTGCCTTACAAATATGAGGACCTGAGTTCTATTCCTGGAAGCCAAGTGAAGAAGCTGAACATTGAGGTGTCTTGTAATCCCCATACAGGAGAGCCTGGGGCTCACTGGCCAGTCATTCTAGCCTACTAGGTGAGTTCCAGGTAAAAGACCATGTTAAAAATAGTAAAGGTAGACACTACCAAGTGATAATATAGGGATTGCCCTCTGCCAGCCAGCCACTTGTTCACATGCTGTCACATGAGCACACCCCTCATGCTGTCTTATAGCCTCAAATATTTTGGCAAAGGAAAAGCACTTAAGTAGCCATGTCTAGGGAAGAATTCATATTTCAGCATAAGGAAGTTTGTGTTGTTTGGTGCCCGGCCCTTGCACTTCACTGTCAACCATTTCCATGCAGTTAGGCACAAGTCTTCAAAGCCCTGTTTTAAAAGGGAGCTTTCGATAATAAAGTGAGTCATAATTAACGTATACAATCATTGAACCCGTGCTCTTTATGTATTTTTCTCTTATTGGGACAATGGAAATTCTGTTCTTTTGTTTGTTTGTTCTTGTTTTTCGAGACAGGGTTTCTCTGTAGCTTTGCGCCTTTCCTGGAACTCACTTGGTAGCCCAGGCTGGCCTCAAACTCACAGAGATCTGCCTGGCTCTGCCTCCTGAGTGCTGAGATTAAAGCGTGCACCACCACTGCCTGGCTCTGTTCTTTTAAATACATATGAGAAGCCCGTGAAAGAGTCACCCAGAAGCACCTTTCTAAACTTTGTCAGCATTTTGTGATGGCCTTCTTTCGGCATAAAAACAACCCAAACAAGAGGTTGTCATCATCCTTGGAAAGTGTTTGCAGTTTAGCAAGCATCTCTGAGACACTGCCTGATGAATGCTGTTTTATTGAAGTAAGAAGTAAGCTGACAGCTGTCTTTGCTCAGTGGGTCTCTGACAGGAGGGTAAAGTGCACAGGGGAGTTGATGGGACCCTTTCCCTGTGGCTTTGGCAGTCTCCTTTACGGGTGCAGGCAAGCATGCCTGTGTTCTACAATGAAACATAGATGTGTTTGAACTTTGGAAGGAACAGAGGATGTGTCCCAGGATAGATGCAGATGAAGAAGTGGGCATTGTGTCCTGGGGCTTCTTTCCCAGGCTCTTGGATGTTTAACTTAAAAAGTATTGTCCAAAGCCTGAGATAGTAACTAAGGAAAGCATTAAGCAGTTGTCTGATTCTCCAGGACTTTATTTGGAGATTTAAAAGTGAATCTCTTGTCATTATATATTCATATAACCCACTGGCTTGACAATTCTTAAGAATTGACGATTTTGTTCACAGTTCTTAAGAAGTCATAGTCATATTTTTTTGTTCAGTTTCCATTTTAAAAGTGATACTATACTAGCTACTATAATAAATAGTTGTGGAAGCTGGGTGTAGTGACACATGCCTTTAATCACAACTCTAGAGGCAAAAGCAGGCAGCTATCTGTGAGTGTGAAGTCAGCCTTGTCTATATAGTGAATTCCAGGACAGCCAGGGCTATGTAGAGAGACACTGCCTTAGATAGATAGATAGATAGATAGATAGATAGATAGATAGATAGATAGATAGATAGACAGATAGACAGATAGATAGACAGATAGTTAGATAGATAGACAGTTAGATAGATAGATAGATAGATAGATAAAGACTGATGGGAAAAAGTTCATGATCACTGGGAACAGGATTGTGTTCCTCATTAAGTAAAAATGTCCATTCAGGATTAGAGTTTTGATTGTGCTCATTTGCAAATTCAACTTGGAAAATGGATTTTACCATCTCCTAAATGCTTCGCTGGAGTCTTAGGATACTAAAAGGGGACAAGTATGAACTCTGTATTGTGTAGAACATATTATATACAATAGGCAGGAAGACAGCTGTGTAAACCAGTAACACAATTAGAATTTTGACTAGTTGTGGCTTGTGGCCCCAGAAGTTTGCATAAAGCAGTCAGATGAAAAGGGCAGTGGATATATGCATACTCATGTTCAGCTTGCTTTCCCTGCTCTTACCAGCCAGATTCCTCTGTCCAGGGAATGGTGATACCCACAGTGAGTAGGTCTTCTCACCTCAACTAATATAATCAAGATAGCCCCCCACAGACACACCCAAAGTCCCTTCTCCCTGGTGACTCTAAGTTTTGTTACATTGACAATAGCACTAACTGTTGCAGAAGTGTTCACCCCTTAAGCAAAAGCTGTAATGAATCCCATTGTCAAACCCTGGCTTTCTGAGGTAAGAAGTATAGCCCCTTTCACTGGGTCACTGCTTTGACTTAGCAAATCACTCTCTGGAGGCTCTTTGTCATCTGGATCAAAATGAGCTGTTTCTAGGTATAGTATTTAATTATTTCCTAACTTGAATTCCATCAACAATGAAATCACCTTTTAATACATTTTTCCTAATTGTAAATGGGCATCTTCCGTTCTTCTGGAAAATCAACCCAAGGCATTCTGTGCATTTACCAAATCTCCTGTACATCCCCTTCTTAGCAAATATGTAATGGTAGCCTTGCATGTCAGATAGCATCTTTTGCTAGTCTGGAAAGAAACTACCTTTAAAATCAATTACTTGGTAATCACTATAGTAACAAGAACAACAGCTTCACTGAAAGTTAAAAACTTCCCCACTCCCCTAATAAGAGAAACAAATTGCATCATAACAACACTGGGCATCTGTAAGACTGCCTGGGTTGTAATCTTTCTGGAGTGACCCTGCAAGGGAAGACATCTCAAGGCACTGGGCTCCTTGGTAAAGACAGGATTTACACAAGTCTGTCTCACTGTGCTCAGAGGTCCACAGGATCCATCTGAAGTGTTCTGAGGACCACCAGGTGCCAAGAGCAGTCACTGGTCATTGTGGGAAGTGATAGACACATAATGGACTTTGCTAAAGGAATTTCCATAGAGTCCTTTGTACATTAAAGTCCTCTCTCTCTCTCTCTCTCTCTCTCTCTCTCTCTCTCTCTCTCTCTCTCTCTCTCTCTCTGTATTGTATTGCTCTATTTTGTGGAATGTCCTGCTGAGAAAGGCTTTAGGCAGTGTGCTTAAATCCCCCGCCCTTATAATACTTTCAGTCTTTGCAAAACAAAGACATAACCTATTGTAGTTTATAGAAAATCATTAGTCCTGTACTAAAAACATTTTCATCATATCTGGACCTCCAATCTATCTTTTAATAACTCAGACAAAGTAGAAAAGATTCTAACACAGGCTTTGTCCTTTCCATGGCTGACTCTTCCAAGACTGAGTCCTGACTTAAAATCCCAAATATTTACCCCCGGGCACCAACTCTCCCCCCCCCCACCCCAGGCTCCAGGTAATATTCTAACTTATCTTGCCAGTGCTCCCTACAAAGATTCCCTTGGAGGCTCTGTATTTTCTTTTCCTTATATAATCATTCTGGTTATAAAATGGTCTTCGAGCAGCCAACACTGCTGTTGCTATACACTTTTTTATGTTCCTAGTGTCCCTCTCTGATTCTATTATAAAGCACATTCAAATGCAACTAAAAGGAATTCCACACATCTGAGGAGAAATGGCTCTCCAGAAACTTTGTCTTCTGTTGCAAATGACAAGCATCTGACTAACCCCACACACTCAGGACGAACAGCCTCCTGTTTTTGTCCATTTTGTTCATAGGAGACTTAGGCAGAGGGCTGAAGGCTGGCAGAGCTGGAGGGCCTGCTGAAGGTCAAGTGTAAGAGCAGAGATGGTCTCCACTCACCATTCTGTTAGACTCTGAATTGCTTTTGTTGTTGATGATCATCAGTAGGTGTGCTGGGATAGGACTTGCTCTACTAGCAACATAGCAGTAGCATTTTGAGTTTCTACCTATGCCTTCTCCATGATCAATATTTATTGCTGTTATTGTTACATATTTGATCATCTCTGGCTGTCTTCTTATCACTAAAGTCCAGAACCCCTGACCAATCTTTTTTGTATTGTCTTGGTTTTTGAGACAGGTTTTCTCTGTGTAGCTTTGTGCCTTTACTGGAATTCACTCTATAGCCTAGGCTGGCCTCGAACTCACAGAGATCCACCTGGCTCTGCCTCTTGAGTACTGTGATTAAAGGCATGCGCCGTCACCACCACTCAGTCCCCTGACCAATCTTAAAGGACACAAGGAAGAAATCTGTAAGAGTGAGTCAATTGGACTCGCTTTTAACTCACTAAGACATATCATGTAATCCTTCAGCCTCTTAGTTCCTGAGGTTTTGTCCATGTTTTGAGGCTAGACTCTGAGAGACTGTACTGATAGGAAACTTGCTACTGTGGAAGATCATTTGTTTAAGAATGCTTGAAGGAGGAAAAACACAGAGAGATCATTTAGGTGCACTCTGACACCAGGGTGATTTTGCAAATAAGGTTTTAATGAAAATCACCCACTGCTGTGCAAGAGTAGAGTTTAATACTAAACTGTGAGAGTGATATATTATGAAGCCCAAATTTCTCCTGTCTGGTCCTGTCAGCAAAAGCTGCCCAATGCATGCCTTACAGTATTAATGATACTTAATATTCATCAGGTTCTTTTATTGGTGATTAAAAATCACACCAAGAAAATATTTTATTGATAAGTCTGCTTCTTGAATTCTACTTTCCCCAAAGTTGCTGAAATTCTCTTGAGCTCCCATGGAGGCTGGGATAGTGGGAAAGAATGACTGAGATCTCATGAGCACAGCATCACCCAGACATGGTTCTTGGAGCCTTGTTCTCCGAAACACTGAGGGTCCTTGTTGCCTTTACTTACTGCCCAGTGTGGTCTCACATAATCTCAGGCATCAACACTGTCCATCTGCTTTCCTTTATGATAGAATAGAGGAGTGAAAAGGGGTGGATCAAACTAAAGCTCTGGTAATTATTGAAATTCTACAAATCTTAGGCCTTCGGCATCTCCACTCAGGAGCTTTCTCCTGCCTCTCCGCTCATTTTCTTTGGAACAAGGAAGGGGGGACATACAAACAGATTCAAGTACACTTAGAAACCCAGCTAGCTTGTCTTCAGCTCCCAAAGGGGCACTTCATTCCCAATTACACTATTTTCCCTTTTTGTCAAATTGCTAAGAAACAGTAACTCAATTGATTTAAATGATTTCTATCGCCATAGCCTTTAAGACAAGTAATGGGTTTTATTATGCTCAGTCATAACGATGGCATTTTACATCGTTGAGTGTATTTTCAGCAGTGCTCATAAAATACTCAATTTGACTTCATTTATTAACTTTCTCATTTTCCATTAGCTGGTGTTTTCCTGTCTGGGGATAATTCCCCTGCCTGTTGATATTGCACAACATGATAGGAAGGTGTCTTTCAGGCGAATAAACAAAATTATCTGTGGAGGTTTCAATGGATGGTTTTGCTTGAACAACATCCCAAAGAGTAACTCTTCAGCTCCAGTTTAGTCAAATTCAATTCTTAATGTCACAGCCTGTCTGGTCCTTGGAACACCATTTTGAACTTAAGTACACTAATCCTGCTGTTGCTGTTTTAGTTTCTTCCTTCTAAAACCTATACTTTTTTTGTTGTTTTAGTTATAATTCAGTCTTTATTTATTATTGTTTGCAAAATTAATTGGGAAGATGTCTGGTCTTATATTTAAGTTTGTGGCTTTGTTTCCTTCTCTACTCAGTATCTCTCCATCTGTCTGTAGGCAGAAGTCTTTGGGATTCTTTTTCTGGCTTCCTCCTGTTTTATTGGCATGTGCCTGTGTGTATGTGGCAATTGAGCTACTATGTGCTTACGTGGGTTTATGAAATTTGCATTAGCAGCTTTTAGAGATCCTAAATTTGCTCTAAACATAATTGAAGAGGAAGCTTTCCAAAGTAGCATCTTTTAAATTTTAGTATAAAATATATTTTGCATTTTGTTGAATGACAAACTCACAACCATAATGATTCATTTTTCTTTCCTCTTAGATGCATCTTGTGTGTTTGTTCTCTTGAAGGCTAAGTGACTCTCTATAATGGCAGGGTGGGTAATATGTGGAAAGAGAGAAGCAGTTGGTTGAATACTAGGCTGAGAGAAGCCCTCACACATCATCACAGGGCCTCTAAAAGCCTGAGCTCTTCCCAGATAAATGAAAATGCTGCTTCTGTGGCTGAGATGACCACGTCTCAGGTGCTCCATGTATACAGAACTCAGCTTTGAACAGACTCGCACTGGCATTAATGATGGTTGCTCCTTTAGTTCCTCCACTCAGCTGTGAGCAAACTCTTGTGTTTCAGTCTGTTAGCTTCCGGTCAGACCTCAGTGACATAACATTACAGAGACAACTAGCTCTCTGTGCATCTGTGCTGTGACCAACCAGAAAGCTCAGCCTGTCTTCTTTTCTCATATCCAAGGACTTCTGGTCTGAACTCCACCTGGACGAGCATGCCTGTTGCTTGTCCCTTCCCTTGCTACTCAAAATCTTGCTCCTGCCCCCTGGCTCTTGCTCACACACCTGGAGCTTCCTTTATATGTTAATATTGAGAAGCAGTGTTTGATAAGATGTTTATATTGATCCTGGACTCCTCTGTCATAAGTCAAACTCCATGTTGAGTGATGGGCCCCTTTCAGAGACTTCTATCATCGGAGAATATCCAGTACAGGCCATGTGATGAGTGGAGCTTTTTGAATGAGGACCTGGAGGGAGCATGGATATGGTATTTGAGGACAGAGCTCTACTGGAGGCTTTAGGAGGAATATGGGCATGAAACTGGGCACAAAATAGTGTGTGGTGGAAGGAATAGAGGCTGGGAAGCTGGGCACAGAGCCTGGGTGAGAATGTGATTGTAGACTCCACTGCACTTGTAATGAAGAGTTTCATGGCATGGAAAGCTGGCCCTTGACTGTGGCTTGCCACTGTCAGTGACTTTATTGTGTGGTTGATGGTCTAACTAAACTTGATGGATCTGCAAGAGAAATGGAATAGGCCAGAGATGACTGAAATCTGAAGCAGCATAATGCTGCCAACACGTATGCTAGCCTCATTCCTCCCCTCTGTGTGCAGTAAACAGTCAGAACCTTGTGAGGTACTAAAGGACATACACTCTGCAAGCACACTCTTATTTGGTGTAGCTATTATAATCTCACTTCATTTACCTAACAGAAACAACAGCCAGCACAATAGTGTAGTGACAGGAACATCACTAAGCTCTTTGAGTTTTCATATACATGTTAAATATAATACATATAATGTGATAGTGTGATTCATAGACTATTGTGAGTCACAAAGAAAACACCACCATAGCTGAAGGAACCTGTGACTATCAAATATCAAGCGTCTACTTCTAGCTTTGAGCATAAAATAGTCATAGACGTTATCCAACCCAGGACACAACCTGTAATTTGGGGGGTGGAGGGACTCTTGACTCAAACCACATGACAGTAGGGTAGAAGAGTGTTAATAAAGAGATGTATCACCTTGTGTATGGAAGACAAGGTTCTCTGGAGAGCAGAGGACCTTTATGGGTATATAAATGAGAAACAGGGTAAAGGAAGAAAGCAGGGAGGGAAAAGGAGGAAAAGGGGGAAGAGGTTGAGATATACTCTGAAGTACTAGCTCCTATAATTTTGGGGACAGGCACGGTCTCCTCAGAGAAAACCCACCTTTGCTTTTCAGTAGCTACAACAAGCAGTGAGTGAGACCATAGTTGAAACTCAGCCTTGGCCTTCCTTCCTGCCTCTGCTGACAGAGTTGAAGTCTTGAGAACTGCTTCATTGGAAAAAACTGAACCTTTTTGTCAAGCCTTCAACTGATTGGCTGAGGCCCACCTACGGGAAGGAATTTGCTTCATGCCAAATCCACTGGTTAGCAATGCCAGTCATATCTAAAGCATCCCTGGTATTCAACCAAACTACCAAGGCCTATCACCTAGTAATAGAAAATTAATCTCATGCCGTTTAAATACGGAAAAATGGTGGCTACCCACAGCTAAAGGTTTTTGGTGCTGTACACTCTGTGCTGAGTCTGCATTCATTAGCAACGTACTTGTTGATTGTTTTTATGAGGGCTTTGCTAGCTTTAGAAATAATAACAAAAAATCATTTTGCTAATTTACATAGCTTTTTAAGTAGATGTAAATTGTATGTATTTATTTAATCGAGGATATTTTAATTTTTATGAAATATTTGGAAGGAATGTTTCTAAACACTGAGTCTATGCAGGACACACTGTTTATCCTAAGAGCTTTAGGACACTTGCACATGGGGAATGTTCTAGCCACATGCGGCTGCTCACACCTCTGATAGCAGTGCTTGGGGAGCTGAAGCAAAAGGAACGTGTTGAGTGCAGCCAGCCTGGGCTAGAGCAAGACCTTGTCTCAAAGAGGGAAAAAAAGGAAGGTAATTTGTATTGTAAGCACCTTCAAACTGCCTTCTAAAGTGTGAGCTGAGATCCTCACAAATGCTTGACCAGGCTGCCTAAAACCTCACCCCACAGAGAGGGATTTAAACTAAATAAAAGATGATTTCTGACTTCCTGATGGGGTGGAGATGACAATTGTGATCTTACTAATATACAAAATTGTGTCTTGTCCAATGGCTGTCTGCCTTCCTCTTTTCACACCTGCTGGCTGACTTTCCAGCAGATGCACTCCCCTGGTTCAGTACTCAGAGCACCTGTGTAGAGGACAGACTATGGCCATAGGCTTCTGCACTGCCAGCTCAGTGCTCTTCAGGACTCAGCTCTTCAGACCCTGTTCCCAGAGCTGTCTCTTGAGTGGCTGGTGAACCCCTCTTATGGGCAAAGTTAAAGACTGCTTCTCAGGTCCCAAAGCAAGCTCTAGAGACACAATGCTCTAGCATGGAGGCCTGCACCCCCTCTGGGGCCTGTCTGCACTGCTCTGGGGCCTGTCATCTGCACTGCTCTGGGGTCCTATCAGCACTGTTTGGCCCTCTGAGTTTCCAGGTTTTGACAGATACACTTTGATATCCTGTTCCCTGTTCTCTGTGGCCTTGCTACCTATGCTCAAGCTTTCGTTCTGAGACATGATGCAGAGCAAACCCCAGAGGATGCACACTTTTGTGTTTCCATTCTTACCATTAAACAGTTTTCTGACACTTGCTTGATGGCTCCATCTTGCCCACTGGCCTTGCTTTGGATAATATGCTTTCTGACATACCCAAAGTAGATTGATCACAAAGAAGGAGCAGTAATGTGTGATTGTTTATTCAATGCATTGCAATTTTTTTTCATTCTTGTCCCCAGTAGATTTAACTGACTTCTTATTTATTTAAGTAATGTTTTGAGAAGGCAGCAAATAAGTTCATCTTTATTTTGAAAGTTGCAAAATTGATTACAGGGAGAGATTAAATAGGAAGGGAAAATGGAAAAGAGTTAAGTATTTTACAAAGGGGTAGGATAACTACTTCCAACAACCAAGCTCTCCAAATATGCATAGACCTGCTCCTCCACTAGCCTTGTTTACTTCTGCAGGTATTGTTGCATGGCTGTGTGATTTCAGGCTGTTTCCTCAAGCTCTTTGTGACTGCAACGCCTGTTTTGTAAAATGAGGCAGTTGTTGACAATCTCATAGACACTGAAATACAATTTATAGGCATTCAGAGATATGGTCTTCGTCCTCAGCACTTGTCATGTATTAAGCTCATAAGTGCATTGCATGTTAAACAGAGAGTAATCTAATTTCACAGTTAAATAAAGTGCTAATTTAAATTACTTTTGAAATTAAAATGTTAATGGAATAAATTTCCTGGGTCTAATAAATGAACTCTCCAGCATCCTTCCCTTCCCCCGTCCACTCTCTGAATCCTCCACTGTGTTTCTATATTGTCTGTGCCTGTGTTTTCCACTACACCCCATATTCTGGAACTCCTTTTATTTCAGGCTGGATTACTTTTATCTGTGGCTGTTTGGGTGGCGGGAATTAGATCCATTTGCCTGACAAGACTTTTACATGGAACACATATTTGAAAGATTAATGTAAGCAGTTGCTGCCGAAACAATTTAATCTTGCTTTCCATAGTAATGAAAAATGAATAATCAGAAGAATAAATTGTGTCTAGAAGATAATAAATACCCCTTAAAGGAACTTAGCAGTGCAGATGAGTTATGGCTGACCCCCCAGCTTTGAAGGCCACAGCCAGTTGGTTCTTAACCATATGTCTGCTGTACCCCTTAGTCTCTAAGGCTGATCTATCTTGCCTCTATCAGAGCCAAGTGCTCTGCTGTCTTCCCACTGATATGAAACTACAAATAGCATTTTGTGCCAATTAAGGGAATGCATATACAAAGTGCCATGAAACTAGTATTTCCATCCTGTCTCTTGACCAGCAATAGACCTAAGTTGTCTAGGATTTCTCCTATGTGCCATTGTACCCTGCTCTAGCATTCTTTATAAAACAGCTGTGTGTCTCAAACACTAACTTTCCTGCAAAGCTAAGGGCTAAAAGGAACTGAGGTTCCCTTAGTACATGGATGTCCCTGCACCTGTGTGGCTCAGTGCTGTGGGGTCCTCCTGCTATAGGACTCAGGAGACCAGCAACATCAACCTCCAGACAATAAAGCACCATGCATCTTCTTATAAAACACTTGAGGATCACCTCTGCTGTGTATAGTGTGAAAAACAGCCCTGGAGCTTAACCAGGAAGGACTTGTGCAAACATAAGGACTGGGTTGAGTTGAGAGTGGTGGTACATATTTGAAAACCCAGTGCTGGGGAGGCAGAAACAGGAGGATCCCTCTGGCTCCTTGGCCACCAGTCTAGTCTTATCTGTAGGTCGAGGTCCCAGTGAGGGACCCTGTCTCATGAAACAAGGTTCATAACAACTGAGAACTAATACTCAAGGTTGATCTCTGGTACACACACACACACACATACACACACACACACACACACACACACACACACACACACACACACACTCATATACACACCAGCAAAAACAAGTTCTATATCTCTGAAGACCTCAAGTCAGTTCTCCCATTCTGCTTAGGTGAGACCTTTTAGCTGAAGGGCTTGGCCTTAAGAAGCTCTGTGTCCTCTAAAACAGACTCAGCTTCTACTCTCCCCTGTTTTTAAACATGTTTTTAAAATAAATGAGGGACCAGAGAGATGGCTCAGCAGTTCAAAGCACATACTGCTCTTTCAGAGGACTCAAGTTCATCTTCCAATAACCATGTCAGAATGCTCACAACTGCCTGTGAACAGCTCACTGGGAGTGAACACTTCTGGCCTCCACTGTTCTTTGAGACCCGAACTCATGCTTGCATACCTACATGCACACACACACATATAAGTAATTTAAAATATAATAACAAAACAAAAATAAGAAAAAAAAAAACAGTGTTTGGTCCACAACAGGACCTTCTGTACCCCAATGGTGAACACACCACACATGTGAGATAGGGCAGTCTCTCCAGATATCAAGGGTTAATTTTTAATATATGACTGCTTATTTTCTAAATCAAAATTTTTGTTAGCATACAAATAATGCATTTAATTGTGACATTTCCATGCATATCACTATGATTTGTTCTTATTCAATCCCCTTCAATTCTTTCCATCTTCTTCTTGCTGATGGACTTCCTCTCCCAAATTGGTACCCTGCTCTTATGACATCCTCACTCCCACATCCCCTCCTTGTTTCCCACTGCCCTTCCTTTAGACTTATGTCTACTTTGTTTCTGTTGTGTCTATAACTACAACTATGTCAAAGGTCTAGAGTATAAACAGTTTCATGTTCCCTACCTTTGTACAGTGTTATCTTGTCAAAGCTAGAGATACAACTTTGAAAGCTTCCAAGCTACAGAAACAAACAAGCCAACAACACTATCAAACAAGTCTTTTGCAAGAGGAGAGGATTTTCTTAGCTTATTTTTCCTAAGAATAAACGTTCCTAATTTGGCACAGCTGCTGGGGAGCAGAGCTGGGCTGCCAGTAGCCAAAAGCCCTGAGTGCACACAGTGCTATGTTATCAGTTCCTGGTCGAACTACCAAACAATTTTCCTGGCATTGTGTTTTCTTCTAACAACTCCATGCAGTTTGGATTTTAAATCTATTTTCATAGAAATGTTCAGGTTCTTCTGTACTCTTTGGAAATATTGCCAGGATGTGATTTAAGCTCTTGACTTGGCCATGAGAGAGAGGTTGAAAACCAAAGATAAGTGGCCATATGGTCCCTTACTCAGGAGGATCACCCAGTTAATTTTCAATCACCAAGGCCAGTCTAGCAGGAAGCATGTTCTAAATATGACATTTTGGGATATTTCCTGAAGGACTTTTGCAAGAAATCTATC
The DNA here is from genome assembly GCF_903995425.1 of Onychomys torridus. NCBI lineage: Eukaryota > Metazoa > Chordata > Mammalia > Rodentia > Cricetidae > Onychomys > Onychomys torridus. The sequence continues at coordinate 11,951,746 of NC_050449.1, read as the reverse complement.
CTTTCTCCACAGAAGGATGGCAATCTCCCAGTGAGATCTTTTCTTTGACCCTGTTCCAATTCATCATGTTGACGTTATAGGAAGAAGGAGACAGAGGAATGGCAATGAGGGAGAGAAGATCGTAATACCACCCTTCAGACCATCCATTCTTCTATCACTTACAAAGTGACTGCATGTGTTTTTATCTATTTTGACAATAACGACAGGTATTATATCTTAGGTCTGTAATCCCAGCACTTGCAAGGCTGAGACAGGGGCATCACAGAGAGTTTGAAGCTAGTCTGAGCAACAGTGTAAATCTTCAGAACAGAATACATAAGACAGAAAGAGGAAGTCACTGAGAAAGGAAAGGTGCTAAGCAGAGAAGGGGAGGAGAGGGTGATGACATCAGAACTGATGGACAAGAGGGCACACAACCCTGTCTCCTCCTGATTTATAGCTGGGCACGGGACCCTATATCTAGGTCATAAAATCTGGATTGTACATGCAAGTGGAAATGAAGACTCAGTTGATGAAAAATATTGGGCTCTGAGCACAAGCAGAAGCCCCATTGTCTCTCTAGTGACCTGTGCTGCACAGGAATAATACACACAAAAGTAGTTGTTCTTCGTTTGGTATCAATAGTTCCCATGCTTTAAGAGGAGGCTTCATCTTAGTTTTTAACTACTTTATTTATAATATATAATATAAGGCAAGTGATATGTAAAGTGTCCCTGTTCCGCTATATTATTGCCCCCTCTCCTCCCCTCCTCCAGACTGCTCCCTTCCTCTCTAAGTTATCTCCTCTCCCCCTTCTGTCTCATATACTGTTTTGGGAATTTACACTGTAACCTGGACAAAGGGGTGAATCAAGGGTTATAATGTGAGCCAGTGGAAGAAAACCTGCCTAGCATGCATGAGGCCCTGGCCTTGATATCAAGCACCATGAAAATAAAATAAAAGTACTTACTCTGAACAGCTGCCTGGCTAATTGGGAGGACAATCAGTCAAATATTTATGAAGTAGACACCCTCACAGCTCAGTTGCATCTCCTGTCTTCTGGTGTTTTATTTCCACTGTTGTATGGTTGTGTAATGCTTCTTTATTTAACAGTTGTCCATGTAACTAACCAAAGTGGAGCTTATGCTATAAGCCTATGTCCTACTTATAGTAGGTGCAATATAGAAATTTGATTAATAAAAGAAACAGAAACTAAGCTATGTGTGGAAAGAAGGAAAACCAACTGTTACAGGCCCTTTCAGCCACAAGCTTCCAGGCAGAAAACACTTTAATTATACCAATGAATATTGCCAGGGAAATTCCCAGTGAGCATACTTTTCCTACACCATTCTAGAAATGGACCCAGTAGAGGAGAATGCTTCATGGTAGCTTCCAGGGCACTTGGCCTTTTCTTCCTCAAAGATGCTATGACAAGGAATTCTGTCACTGAAGGAAAGCCCCAGAGCAAGCTGGTGTACTAGAAGAAAAGGTCTTTTAAGAGTTAAAATACAGCCACCCCAGCTCTTGGGAGGCTGAGGCATGATGTGTCTTGATTCAGTGTGGCTGACATCCTATGAAAAGGAAAAATTGGCTTTCACAATTGGAGGCTGAGGCAGGAGGATTGTGAGTTTGAGACCAGACTGGGATATATTGCCAGATCAGATCTACTAAAAAGTCACTGAATTTGGACTCAGACACACAAGAGGGAAGACAATGGGAAGAGATCCAGGAAGAAGCCACAGAAGATGAATCTGCTGGGACCTTAACTTCAGAAGTGGGAGGGTAAAGAATTAAACTACACTGTTCAACGTCCCTAGCCTGTGTGTCTGATCATGGTGCGTGGCCATTCTAGCCAACCACCAGTGTTTCAGAGTCAGATGTATTCTTTTCAGAATTCCCAGAAAAATCATAGGACGTTGGCATTGAGAATCACTAGGTTATATTTCTTTCCAAGGATGTTCCCCCCTAGCTGCTGTCAGAGAGAGAAGTGACTCTTCTACCCCCTGTCTGGGTTATTGATATTCATCAGTCTCAGGGTCAAACATCCTAAGTGTATCAGTAGTGCTCCAGCGTGGACCAGGATTCCATGGAATTGCCTGGAATACAAATTCATAGAAACAAATTTTGTCATTTTCAGGATGTGTAGGTCGGACCAGGGTTTATATATCTAAAATAAACTCTGTGAGAGTGACTCCAAAGATGAGATGGATTAAGAAAGGCTTGACTTTTGTGTGCTGGCTATGGATCTATGTACATATTATCTTCAACAAGGAAAACTTACTTCTAAGTCCACCAAAGAGCCTGTTTACTCTCTGGTCTCTTACTGTTTCTGGAGATCTGTTTTCTTCCTTGTATTTATTTCAGTGATAGATGTCATTGAGACTGACTTAAACAAGCAGGTGTGGCATTTCAGTGTGATGTTTTGTAGTTGTAAGTTCAGGTTAATCAGTGCTTTCTCTTTCTAGAACCTGCTGTTGGCAGAAGGGTAGGGGGTAACCAATTTTGTTGTTTACCACTGAAGTATAAATTTAATTCCTGAATTCTTTTGTTCAATAATTCTCATCTTTATCAAATACTTTTTGGCTTCCTTGAGGGAAATTCTTCCATGGTGTATAGCACCTCTACTCTGATCTCTGTGATCCCCAACTAAGTAAACTAAGATCTGAATTGAAGGGAAAAATAAACCATTCCCATGGAAATGCAAACTAGATATAGCAAGGGTAACTAATACATGTCATGACTGACACTAAGTGGTCATTTATGGTCACTGGACAGAGGCAGAAGAGGTGACTGTTACATCTAAGCAAAATTCTCCTGTGAGGGGAGACTGACCTGTGCACAGAGGCAGAAGAGGTGACTGTTACATCTAAGCAAAATTCTCCTGTGAGGGGAGACTGACCTGTGCACAGAGCCAGGCAAGAGTCATCATGTGAGTATACTTGCCCACTGCCATGAAGCAGAGCAGTGCTCAGGACTGCAGAAGTGTTTGGGGGAGAAGTTGAAAGAAAGGAGTAAGAAACGACTGTGGAGTGTAGGAAGGGAAGCTAGGGTGATCCAGAAGGTCCATGATGAATACAAGCTTGTAGGAATGAGTCTGAGCTAGGATGAAGTTTCAGCTAGGACAAGTTTTCAAGGTCAGTCTATAACAAAAAGACAGGCTTCTGCAGGTGCAGGGTGCTGTCCCTCTGACACCAGATAGGTAGGAACTCGTGGCCCAAGCCTGTAATAATTAATAATAATAAGTTGATGACTTTGGATGAGTCTTTTTTTGTTTTCTGTGTCCAATTCCCTTACTCTTAAAGTGAGAATAAAAGTAGCTCTTAATTTCTTGGGCTGTTGTAGAGAGGCAAGATTAAATCTCTTTATGGAAATGATCACAACAATATATGCTAAGACATATCAGTGAGCTATATCTCAAATCTACCTTCCAAGGGCTGCATGGCCAGTTTCTTGCTGTCTAAGGAGTTGTCCTTTTTTTTTTTCTCTTTCTTCTTTATAAATTGAACCTTGATTTAGGTGCATTTCCACGTGAGAGATGATGCTTGGTAGTTCATACTTTTCTGGGAGTGCATCAATGTGAGGCTTTTTAAATTAAAAGTCCTGAGCTGGTTCTGACACAAATTATTGTCATGGAAACAGTTCCTTTCCCAGTTAGGAACTGCCTCTCACCCTTTATAATCCTTAAGATGCCAAATCTGTGGTATAATAAGCACACATTAGCACAGAGCACATTCTCAGGCAGAATAAAATCTCTAAATAGTCTAACATTTCTGAACTTAGAACATAAATTGACTTTTAGCGGAAGAGTTTGCTTAGTTTCTAAGGGTAGCCTCATTCTCTATGCTGTTTTTAAATCTAGATGTAGTTGAGGGATGTACCCCCACCGACCACTTCAACATCAATCTAGCATCCTTGTTGATTTGTAAAAGTAGACTGAGAAACAGCCTGGGTACACCCCTATTTAGCTGCATCAGAATCTCAGGGATTTGACTGTCAAAGGCCCAGTGTAAAGCCAGTGATCCTTGCACTGTGGTCTTGGGTTTTCCAGGCTGTCTCTCCAGAAGATGCTTACACATGTCACTACCAAGACAGTTCTAAATGGCAGCGTGGGGTTGCTCAGATGTCAGCCTGTGCTATGAGTCTAGAGACACACACTTCTGGGTGGCAGGTGGTACTCCCTAGGTTGCAAGTTCAAAGGGGGTAGAAGAGTATGCTTCATTCATCACTCAGTGAAATCTTTCATAAGAGTAGACTCCATGCTAGGTAGCTCAGATGCCTGCTGATCTACTTCTTAAAACATTACTGTTAGTGCTCTAAAATACCGAACAAAAGCAATTTAGGAAGGGTTTGTTTTGGCTCACAGTTCAAGTGCAACAAACAATCCATCATAGTAGGGCTGTTATGTCAGTGGAATTTGAGGCAGCTGGCTACTTTGTGTCTGCAGTCAGCAAGCAAGGAAAGATGGATGATGCTGATGCTCAGTTTACTTTCTCCTGTTAAGTCCAGGAGCCTAGTCCATGGAATAGCTACTCACATTTAGAGTGGGCCATTATACCCCAATTAACCCAATCTGGAAACTCCTTTATAGGCATGCCTAGGGAGATTGTGACATGCCTAAGTCAAGCCATCGATGATTACCTTTGCTTCTATGCTGAAAATGTAGTGGCTGAAGTATCTTTGTGATTTATAGATGCTAAATTGCTAGGTGTAGGTTATATGAGAACCAAAGACTCTTGCAAAAACCGAATCCTGGAGTTACACAACTGTTTACACCATTCACAGCCATAGTGTGGGCCTCCCTCTGCCTGGCAGCATCTGTGCCCTGGGAAGAGCAGTCAGAATTTCCTATAGGTGGCTCAGCCTCAAGTCACAGAAGTGCACAGCTGACCCCAACACTTTTCTTTCTCCTGGATCAGTGTGGCAACCCTCCTAGATTTGAAATGAATGAATCAAGTATTGGAGAGAGAGCAGGACTCCATTCAGGGAAAAGGTGTCCCCATGAAAACCAGCACAAGGTGAAGGTCAGATGAGGAAACTGAAGCATGGGAAAACTGAACAATCTGCAAAAGGCTTTCCAGTTCCGTAACACAGGGGCAAACTTGCATACTATCTTCCCACCTCCCAGGCTTAGTGGGAGCCTCATGCCATACTGAAGAGCTAGGACTTTTCCATAGGAAGAGTTGTGTTCTTTCTGCTCTGAGGGACCGATTTGTCAAATGCTCAGTCTCCAATCAAAACGAAGAGCTTAGACGACTCCCAAGAACAAGTAGGCATTTTACCCATGGATTCAGCTACTTTTCCTCTCATGGTTCTGATCACTTCCCTCACGTGGTGCTGCCTTGGTCACCAGCTTCTTTCTCCTGAAACTGGCACACTGGATCTCATGCCCTCCTTCCCCAGGCCTGATCTTGGTTTACTATAATTGCCTCCTTAGCCATAAGTGAGTAATACCCAGCACTGAGCTCTTTAATCTACATGCAAACCCATGATATCTTAAACAAACAAACAAAAGCTTCCTTTCAAATAGTCAAACTTGGCATTAGTTGTCTAAACTGCATCTTCTTCAAAGGTAACAAGCAGGGGCGGTGCCTATTTTAGGCTGCATCTGTGCTTAAAGGACTGGTTCCTTGTAGCTATGGTGGCAGGGGAGTAGAGTGGAGAGGGCTTATGAGAGAGCTTTTTAAGTGAACTGGAGAGAACTAATGGAGATGTGGTGGAGTCAGAGCCTCTGGTTTCTAGAAGTCCCTGCAAACCACACATAACATATTAGCAATAATAATTGCTGCATGAGAAGCAGAAGGGGGGTAGAGGGCTCCTGTAGCAGACTGAGACAAGGAGATGTTAAATTGCAACTCCCTCAGAGTCAAGAGATGTTCCCCAGAGCCAAGAAATCACCAAAGACTGCTTATTTCATACATGGTAATTTTAGAATCCTAAAATAGTCCTGCCTTCGTGGCTAAGCCGAGCTGAGAAAGGGGAATGTTATAGGCTGTATTCCCTTGAGCTGTTATTAGCAGATAGACTCTGTTTGCACTGTTGAAAACTTGTCTTTCAGTCTGTCCTATTTCAGGAACAAAACAAAAGAAATTCCTGCCTAACATGGACTTCCAAACTCAAGACCCTCCAAAAATCAAGAATCTGACAAAAAGAACTACCATCTTTACTGGTCACAATTTACCAGTTTTTTGGGGAAAAGTATAGGATGAATTTTGTTTAGAATTTCATTAGACATTTATGTTACTTTTTTTGTCTTCTTCTTGACTGAGCCTCATCAGATGATTGCCTAAGCACATGCCTATTCATTAAGAGAATTCTCCCCTCCCCACAGTGTACCCATCTACCCCTCAAGAAGAGTTCCAGCCTGTGGCCAGCTTCATGGGGAGGCCACTCTGGGAAAGGTATCCTAAGCAGGGGTATCCTGGTTTGGGTGGCAAAATTAGGGCACCATTAGCACTGCTCAGTAGGTGGAGTTGTAACCAGTCTTCCATAGCCGACTCTGTCTCTGATTCCTTTGTGATAGCATTATTCTTCGGATTATCAAACTAGCCCCTTTGGATATTTCTATGACCTTGAAAATTAGAATAATTAAGTTTCCTCTGGCTCAGCAGAGACTTGATATGCATAATTAACAGCAGCTTGAGTTCCCTGGAGACCAAATTTATGAAAGACATTAAACAAGGAAAGAAGCCAGCTTTTTGGAGAGGGAAGAAATGAACATTGTCCTGTGGACTGTAGTGTTGTGGTGTTCCTTGTGCTGTGCACATCTGTGTCTCCTGGAACTTTATAATGCATTGTCTCTTTGTTTTCCTTCAGACTACCAATCCCATGAAACAGGACAATGGCTTTTCAGTATCTGAATCAAGGACCAGAGATAAGAACTGGAAATTGTAATTGTATGGTATATTAACTTATTAACTTTGTTATGGGCAAAACAACTTCTGTTATTCATCCATTTATTTATTTATTTATTCATTTCATTTGTTTATTGTGTGTGTATGCACATGTGCATGTGCATGTGCGCATGCATGTGCCAAAAGACAGTCTGAAGGGCTGTTTTTCAAATGCCATCTACCTATATCTTGAGACAGGCCTTTTAATAGCCTGGAAATCATCAGGTAGGCTAGGCCAGTTGTCCAGAAAGCCCTAGGGATCTTCTTGTTTTCAGTTTGTGTGTTCTAGGATTACATGCATCCTATGGCTTCCAGCCATCAAAGTCATGATCTCAAAAGTTACATGTTTTAGATAATGAACTATATTCCTATCTTCCAAACAATTCTTAGACCAGAGCAATTGTATGTGAGAATTTTATGTTCCCAAGCTGTGAACTCGTCAGATGTGAGTAGACACCTGAAATTTGAGCAGAGAATTTGATCAGTCATTTGTCTTTCTAAAGACATGGTCAAAAACTCTGATTTTTCACAGCACTGTTTTCTCTGAAGTTCCCATAATAAGTTCATTCATGGATAGGCAGATATAATCAAAAGATACACAGCTTACAAGAATGTAAGTCTACAAATATCTTTGGATTGTTTTGAAAGGTGTTTGCTTTTAGTCAATAAGAGTTAAAAAGAGCCAGGCAGTGGTGGCGCATGCCTATAATCCCAGCACTTGGGAGGCAGAGGCAGGCAGATCTCCTGTTAGTTCGAGGATAGCCTGTTCTACAGAGTGAGTTCCAGGACAGGCACCAAACTACATAGAGAAACCCTGTCTCAAAAAAAAAAAAAAAAAACCAAAACAAAAACAAATAAAGAGTTAGAAAGAGTATGCTGTGGATATGCTTTCAGCTAATGAAAATGAGTGTCCCATCCTCTAAGTGCTTCCTCTTGGAATTCTCAAAACAGTGTGCCCATCACCTGGCTTCTGTTTCCAGCCTTGGGTTCAAATGGTGGGAACTACTAATAAAAGTTCTGAAATTGCCCAGCAGTTTGTGAGACTGACTAAGGTACTGTTTGCATAGTGATTTTAGTAACCCTTAGGAAACTACCCAGAAAGCACGTGGTGGGAAAAACAGGTGGTGAAATCCTTCACAGTTATTAACATATTTCTACTGAGGAATAAAATCAGTAGCACAATGGAGAGAGCAGGAAACAGATTTGATGGCAGGCAGGAAAAGATTGTAAAAGTTCTTTGAAGGGACATCTCACCCGTGAGCTCTGCTGTGTACCATGATTCTGTGAATGGGATGCCTCACCCATGGCCTCTGCTGTGTGCCATGATTCTGTGAATGGGATGCCTCACTCATGGGCTCTGCTGTGTACCATGATTCTGTGTTGCTGAATGGGAAACAGAAAATTCACTTTTTAATAGAAACTATGGAAAACTCAGGGGCAGATAAAGTGTTCCGTAAACACTAACCACAGTGATCTTAACTTGATGTCCATGTTTATCTTAACCAACCAATGTTCTTGCCTTGGCTCCTGATCTCCTCTTCTCTCCCCAAATAAATCACTATTGAGAAGATCTTAACATTAAGATACAATCCAACAGATGATCACAGGTCCTAGACTCAGTGCTGGACTGACAAGAGGGAGCATGGTACACAAATGCCGAATCTCTTCCTCTTGACTAATAATGTAAAGGACACAGCTAAATATCTATCCTAGATTATTACTATCATCTTTAACTTTCATCCAGGTCATGCAGTCTTTGTCCTTTCTTAGAAGTGTGTTATGTTAATCAGTGCTCCAAGTTCATTGGTCTGAGATAAAAAATTTCATTTCTTCTAACTTTCCACATTTGGAATTAAAACTAAACAATAAAGGAAACAGGGACTAGAAGAGAAGAGATGGGGGTGAGAGGGGGTGACAGGAGAGGGGAGAGGGGGGAAATGGCAGGGGAGGGAAATACAAGGACAGGAAAGAACACACATCTGAGGCCACTGAGCACTGGATTTTTCTTGATGTATACACTACATACTTAGTGTAGAGGAGCTTGGGGAAGGCCTGAACTAAGCAGTTTGTTTATTTCAGTTTAAACTTTGGTCAGGGAAATGGCTCAGTGAGTGGGAAAAACACTAGCCTCCAAGCCTGAAGACCTGAGTTTGATCCTCATAATCCACATCCAGAAGGAGAGAATTGGCTTACATTGCCTTCTCACCACAGGTGCTCCATGTAGAGGTGCACACACACACACACACACACACACACACACACACACACACACACCATGTGTTTAAAAACTTAATAATTAAACCTTTTATTCAACATGATAGAATTATAGATAGATAGGAAGGTAGGTTGATATCTAAATAGTTAACATTTCTTGAAATGCATTTCAGTCATGGCTTTCTACTATGTACTGTCTACACTTCTTTCAAAGTAGCACCTATCAAGTGTTTAGGTGGTATATTAAGCCATCAAATACATTTCTGTGTGAGTAAGCAAAATGCTGAGCTAAGTGTGCCTATAATCCCAGCCACTGAGGTGGCTGAAGCCAAAGGATAAGACAAGCTCAAGAGTTAGAGACTACCTTGGATAGCACAGTGAGAGCCCCATTTTATTGGAAGGAAGGAAGGAAGGAAGGAAGGAAGGAAGGAAGGAAGGAAGGCAGGAAGGAAGGAAGGAAGAGAGGGAGGGAGGGAGGAAGGAAGGAAGGAAGGGAGGGAGGGAGGAAGGAAAGCAAATAAGAGAAAGACAGAGACAGACAGACAGACACACACACACACACACACACACACACACACACACACACACACACACCAAGTGGGCGGTGCAGAGGCTTGTTTTTCACTGGTTCAGCAATACAGCACATATCCTTTTCTGAGCTTGGTCTTCATTTGTACTCTCTAGTAGCCATGTAAAGCCAGCCATACACCATTTAATTCTTTTCTAGAATAAAAGTGAAAGTTAGTAAAAGATCTTGGCAATATATTTAATCTGTTATATCCAAACTATTATTTTCATGTAATGTATTATTAGACATTTTTATTCTTTTCAATCACTTCCTCAAAATCTTTACTTTTCCCATATGTCCCATATGTAGCACACAGGACTCAGTAGACTCTTGTCACAGTCCCCTACCCTTCTTTCAGTACAACCTGTCTGATTTGACCTCAAGCATGTCACCTGGATTCACACTGGCCATGGGAGTCAGTTGGGGAAGATACCAAGTATAGGGTATTACTATTAATCAGCTCCTGTATCAAGTTCACCCAATGGGAAGAAATATACTTCACAGAAATCTTTGTGAATTAATGAAAGTCAGCAGTAAGTGATCTAGAAACTTCTTTTAGCCTTGTAGGGATACATTATTTCTCTTACTTAGATATGATACACCCTTCCATTTTCTTGTAGCTTATGGAAAGCCTTAGACATAGCTGGGTGTAGTTAGCTACATCAAGATTTAATAGATGAATGCTAGAGCAGACATTGAGGACCAGAGAAATTGTAAGTCTAGTGTGTTTATAGTGGGTCTGTGTATGTGATTATAGGCAAGAGAAAATAGTAATGTTGAACACCTAGCACCTTTTATGGCTGACCCCTGTTTATAGTACATTCCTTTAACCCTTCTAACTTTGGAGTGCCTCAAGATGCAGAAGAAAATAGGATTTAGGCATGTTCCACAGTCCTTATTGCTGCTCAGTTCCAAGCGCTTGAGTCTCCTGTAACAAGGGCTCCTGCACAGTCTCTATCCAATAATCTTCAACCTTATAGGAGCATGTGGGGTTAGGCTCAATCAGGACAGTACAAATGCAAACTACTGTACAAAATACATCTTTTGGGGTAATATCCCTGGATGTCCTTGCCATAAGAATGTTGTTCACATATTTTCTCCAATAATATGAATGTAAAGACAGTAAAATTCCAACTCTGGAAGCTGTGAGAGCATTTGAATCTCTTCCTAGAGTGTCAAGTTCACTCTGCATTTCACTTCCGCAGAGCCATGCTTTGCAATTTTCGCAGGACTCTGTCCCCAGAAGTTGTGGCTCTGACAAGCTCCTGCTGCAGCCACTTCATTAATCTTACTCTACCGGGACACCTGCTTGCTGCTGTGTGGTGTCAGCTGATATCATGAAGTAATTATGTTGTTAATTCATGGGCTGATGTTTTCCAGGCTGAAGCATGGCTTCCTGTAGGCAGTGATCTGCGAAATCAAATCAAGGAGGCCAGGATACACATTGACAGTTGTCAGCTTCTGCTAGCTTGGTTGTGCGACATGACTATGGTGCAAAGAATACCATTTGTGGAAGACAATCTCTTTCATAGGTGCAGTTCAGCAGAAATCCTGTTCTCAGGCTGATGTAAACCAGGCACTCTCCAGTGAGACTCTGCCAGACTGGAACTCTCTCTCTCTCAAACTCCTCCCTTCAGGATTGTGAACTCACTGACCTTCAGTGCTCTTTCAGCATGAGAAGTAATAAGAGAGTCCATATCAAACACAACATCTTAGTCCAGACACTCAATAGATGTTAGCTTCTGTTATTTAGCATATGGCTGCCTCTTACTTAGCAGTATTGAAAAGCTACTTGGAGACAATGGCACTCATTTACCTTTGACTCCAGAAGTAAAGACATGAAACATGGGATGAAGGGGTGACAGGTGAGAATGTGGTCTTGAATCTTGAGAATCTGAAAATGAAAAGTTTGCACTTTTGCTTTTGATGGTGGTGTGATTTCTGAGGGATTTAGACCAGGTTCTTTGCTCTTCTGCCCTCCGAGTGGCATTGGGCAGGTCACTCCACTACTTGATTTCTTCTAACAGATACTGAGTATCTACTTAAGGGTTCACTGTAAGCACTAAAACACCTTAAATACCAAACCATGCCTGGTCCAGGCTCAAAACCAAAGAGCTGGTTCTTCATAATAGTTCCATTGCTTACACAGTTTTAATTTCACTGAGGATGCTACCCTAGCATAGAAGTACGAGTAACCCATAATGCATTGCTATATTGTGTTCATGTGCATGTATGTATTTGTAGCTAGATAACAGATAAATGGTAGATGGTAGATAGGTGAAAAAAACATTAATTTCTAATATTTTTTACCTATAAAAAATTCTTTATCATTCCTTCCTCCAATGACTTGGAAAATAAAGCAAAATCACAACAGAAAATGTTTACAGGTATTCTAATTGTAAAATCAACGAATAGGCATTGCAAACAGATTTTTGTAGATAAACCAAAAAGAGAGGGACACATCAGTGCCTTAATGGTGCTGCTCTGAAGCAGCTCTTGAGAACACCTCCCTGTGCCATCTTTTCCTATGCTAGTCTTTGTGTGTTTATATCACCTGACAAAATGAAGTCATGTTATATGAACTGTATGCAATCTAGCCTATTGTTTTTAACTGTATTCTTAGCTGATCTGGGATTTACCAGACTGGAGCAAACGTGTGTGCCAGTCCTTGCATCTGCCTTCTGAGCTGGGTTCATGGGTGCAACCTATATTGTACTTAGTGATAAATTATGTATATTTGTTGGTGTTGGTTTTTACTCTTTTGTCTCTTTACTCTTTAGGGGTCCCACCACCTAGCTCCCTAATAAATCACACAGAGTCTCATTCTTTTTTATGAATACCCAGCCTTAGCTTGGCTTATGTGTAGCTAGCTTTTCTTTTCTTTTTCTGAGACAGGGTTTCTCTGTGGTGTTTGGGTGCCACTCTGTAGTCCAGGCTGGCCTTGAACTCACAGAGATCCGCCTGGCTCTGCCTCCCGAGTGCTGGGATTAAAGGCATGCGCCACCACTGCCCGGTTTAGTCAGCTTTTCTTAACTCAAATCATTCTGTCTATATTTTGCCTCTGGGATTTTACCTTTTTCTATTTCAGTATACCTTTCTTTACTTCTTATTCCATGGCCTGCTTTATAGCTGGGTGGCTGGCTCCTGGAGTCCTCCTCCTTCTTTTCTCATTCCTCTATATTCTGCCAGATTTTGCCTCTTATTTATTCTCTCTGCCTGCCAGCCCTGCCTATCCTTTCTCCTTCCTTGCTATAGGCCATTCAGCTCTTTATCAGACCACTCAGGTGTCTGAGGCAGGCAAAGTAACACAGCTTCACAGAGTTAAGCAAATGCAACATGAAAGAATGCAATATATCTTCGCATCATTAAACAAATGTTCCACAGCATAAAAATGTAACACATCTTTAGCTAATATTCTACAACTTATATTTTATCATTACAATCTTTCTTAATAACACTTTATGTGTGGGCTAACACTATTCTATCATATTGACATAGTATAACCCATTTACAGAGTTTCCAGTGCTGGACACAGAGAGCTTGTCATTGTGTGCCATGATAAATAGCTCAAAAATGAAATCTCAATCATCCAGTGACTGATGGAGGCAGAATCAGAGACCTACAGCCAAACATTGGGCCTAGTTCAGGGAGTCCTGCTGAGGAGAGGGAAGAGGGATTGTAGGAGCTAGAGGGGTCAGGGACATCACAGAAAAACCCACAGAATCTGCTAGCCTGGCTCATGGGAACTCATAGAATCTGAACCAACAACCAGACAGCCTGCATGGGACCGACCTAAGCCCTCTGCATATAAGTGACAGTTGTTTAGCTTCGTTTATTTATGGGAGTCCTGGCAATGGGAACAGGGGGTGTCCTTGGATCTTTGTCTGTCTCTGTTCTCATGGGTAGTTGCTCGGGTATTACTGCAGCTTGATATACTTTCTGAGAGAATATAGAAGGGGTGATGGATTGGGGAGGAGTGGACGGGAGGGGAGGAGAGGGAGTGGGAGGAGAGTTGGGAGGGGAGACTTTGGGATGTAAAATAAATAAATTAATTACATTTAAAAATGAAATCTCAAATGTATCCAGTCTTGAAGATCGTTGTACTGCTATGCTATCTCTGGTACACTGATTAAGAAAGCTTCATGGTTGGGTCTGCAACGGAAAGGTGGCTAAGTCAGTGCTGTGGTCCATGTACCGGGCAGGAGGAGATATCAGAACTGAAGTGGTTAGAGACAAAGCAGCAAGGCCTTCCTTGGTCAGAGGCAAGTGTGGAATGTGTGAAAACAGCCAGGCAAGCTGGGAAATGTCTGCAGGCTCTTGGATGAAGTCTGGAGAGGCCAGCACTTGTTAGAGGCAGCCTTCCTACAAGTGCAGTTCTCTGACTTTCCAAGAGCCTTTGGGTCTACATACTTCTGCCCCAGACAACAGACAGAGACCAATAATTTTGCTAGCAGAGAAGCTGTGGGCAAGGGTGCTTCTGGAAATAAAGCTATTTTAAATAGTTAGAAAGAAAAGATAAGCCTACTTCCGATGGGAGGTTTTATGTACAATTTGATGTGATTTTCACTTATCAGCTCTGATGAATACATCTGCAATTGTGTGCTTGATTTCACTCTGAGAAATCTCTGATAACTGCCCATGATTTGCTTTGCAAACTGGGGCTGGGCCAGCCATGGTTATCTGGAGAAAGGGAAAAGAAAAACCAATCAATTTCCATTATTGGATACCTCTTTCTTTTTATATGTATCATTATATTGTGGTTGTACCTTTGTGTGTAGGCATACACATGTGTAGGTGCGGACATGCATGATGTGAATGTGGAAGGCAGAGGAAAACCTTAGTCTCAGTCTTCAGGAGCATTGTACCTTTTTGTTTGAGGCAGCGTCTCTCCTTGGCCTGGAATTTTACCAAATAGGTCAGACTAACATGTCCTGGGACTTTCAGGCATCCTCCTGTCTCCATGTCCCTTTTTATCATTGGTGGGATTCCAGTGATGTTTCTCCACACCTGACTTAGGCTCTGGGGATCCAAATTCAAGTGCTTCTCATACCTTCCAGGAAAGCAGTTGAGCAACTTCTCTAGCCCCATCTTTGTCTTCAAAAAAAAAAAAAAAAATCCATAAAAATCACCATGTGCATATCACTTTAGTATTTCACATTAAGACTGTTTAATTTAATCAAATGTGAAAATAAACTGACACATCTTGGCCCCATAGGCTAACTGCCTCTCACCTGACTAATGAAAGAATAAAACCTCACTTTCCACTTCAAAGTCCAGTTTTCACAACAACCCCCTCATGGTTAGGTGACCTGTTTCCTTTTTCATGTCATGGTCTACGGCTGTGGTGAGATATGGTGCTCCGCCTGCATGTTTTAAATATTTTAACTAATGAAATGTTGCTGCATTTTTGCCCTTTGAAGCAATAATCAAACTCACCCAGGGCTAACTGGTAAAAACAGCAGCCACATCGCCGATTAATCTGTATTTGAAAGTGCATTCCCCACCCATCGGTTCTAGGCTCTGACATCTCCTTATGCTCTTTGTCCTTCCATATGGGTTTATATAGCTCTTCTTTCCGCAAAGTGTTTTCTTTAAATTTCCACAGATTACAACATGCATTTTTCTGCTACTAAAACAGTGGGGGAGAATGGTGATAGTAGAGTGAGTGCATGCTTGTATTTGGTAATTTGCAGTGGAACTCGGGGATCTAGCACTCTAGTCACCCCTTATTCCTTTTACTGTTCCCAGTTTCCAACATGTTGTAGGACATTGTAACTGCAATTCAAAGGGGATAAGTGGCTTCCATTAGCATTTCCAAGGAACAAGTCCCTCTGGTAGGTGTGGTAGGTTCATATTACATGTGAGACACACTGTACAAAAAAAAAAAAAAAAAAAAAAAACACGAAAACAACAACAACAACAAAAAAAACAAACAAAAAAACCTCACAAGATGCTATAGATTTGGCTGGTTTTTGGTCTAAGAAGGCTGGGAAGGAGGAAGCATTCGTGATCCTCTCTGTAATCTTGTCTCAGTGTCTGTCCACTCCCATCATTCTGCAGGATTGGTCGGTCGGCCAGCTTTGTACTTGTCTCTCTGAAGTTCCAGGTGCCCCTCCTGAGGTGTTTCCATAGGGCTTAGGGCGAGAGCAGGCATGGAGTGAGTTCAGAACTGAGAACTTCTAGTTTCTTGCTTCTTCCTTGCTTTGCAGACAGGTAAGTCTCGACACACGCTGTGCATTCATGGCATTGATAACACTTTTGTGCCTAACAACACAGCCGAAGGCTGATGCCATTTAAATAACCTCCAGCGTGTCTCACAGCTCTCTGACTCCTCTGCCTATGCCTGGAAGAGAGTGCTCTGAAATTCTTCACGGCAGAATGACTGTAATGCATTGCATACTTAGCTCAGACCCAACATTTATTATTTGGAAAGATGAGGTCTCATTTACTCCTTGCCTCTTTAACATGGAGCAAATGTCCTGCTGATTGATAGACTAGCCAACAGTGGATTGGTGTCATCATACACTCACTCTATGTGGCCAGATATCAAAGCCACAGTTCCTTAGGGCATAAGAACTGGAGTCTAGCTGTTACAGGACAGGATATATTTCTGTCATAGCCTCAAATGCCTTTGCATGCTCCATGACCCGCCCCTTCAGGGCTCCTCCAGGCTATGATATTCTGCAAAAGGAGCTTTAGCACAAGCCAAAGAAAAAACTTTTTGATTTGTTTTCTCTTTGGCTCCAGGTTTGTTGCTTCCAGGGTTCTATTTGCTACCCAGTGTGAGAAAGCGGTCGCTCTGTGTCTCTCTCTCTCCAGTCACACCTGCCTCGGGTATTGTGTGCAGCTTTGTGTTAGACAGTGTTCTGTAAAGAAAGGCCTGGGAATTGTTTGCTGTATCACTTCCAAGGGCGACAGACAGACATGGAAACACAGCTATTGAATCTGTGTATTAGACAGGGTGGATAATTAAACTCCTGCCTGGTTCCCAACAGGATGAGGATATGTTTTTATTTTCTAGTGAATGAGTAATGGTCTTCAAATGCCCATGTCATCTGGGAAATAAGAATTCTGTGGAAGCATGGCCCCAGTCCCTGCCTCACCGTGTTCTGCACAGGTCCAGCCCTAAGCCACTGGCAGCAGCAGGGCTGGTCTAGCCACACATAGGGATGGAATGGCTGGGAGTACTGCCTCCTTATCTGTGACAGTGTGTGTTAGTCCAGAGTTCACTTTTTTCAAAGACAGTGGTTTGTTATCAGGCAGGCATGTTTAAGATAAACATTGTGAAAGCAGTATTAGGGAAAGTGTGTCTGTACTTGGTGCGGCCCAGTGATACAGAGCTTGCTAGAAGCACAAAGCCACTTCCTGCCTACAGGCTAAATAGAGGAAATTCACTGTCTCATCTCAAGGGAGAGATCCAAGCACCCAATTCTCACTCACACCACAACAAATGCCCGGTGCCCCCACTGTGGCTAGTCTTTGTCGTGTGTTATACACCTAAAACACAAAGGTATTAGAGACATTCTGGAAAGCTTTTCTTTCATTTGAATGTGTTTCTATAAGATGGACGGGCCTTTCCTGGGTGAACTGTCATTATTGCCCTGCAGATACATGGGAATATCACCCAGAGAGCAGACACGAGGTTGTTGTTATTCTGAGCTGTGCAAACCATGGGAATGTTACTCTTATTGAGGCTCCTGGCTATTGGAGCCTAAAG
The DNA here is from genome assembly GCF_903995425.1 of Onychomys torridus. NCBI lineage: Eukaryota > Metazoa > Chordata > Mammalia > Rodentia > Cricetidae > Onychomys > Onychomys torridus. The sequence continues at coordinate 11,934,378 of NC_050449.1, read as the reverse complement.
GAAAAATCAGTAATGCTGACCCTGTCCTAATAAAATAATGTACCATTTGCTATGGGCTCTATTTTTAGTTTTTAGTGTTGTGTCAAGAAGCTAGTTAGCTAGTTTCTATGGATTTTTTTTAACACCAATTCAGTTTCTTACTTGGGTGTGTGTTCAGTTGTCTTACCCTCTTTCCAGCCTCTCTGAAGGCTGACACCAGAAAGAAAGGCTTTCTCCCCACTGCCCCTGCTGCCCAATCACTTGCTTGCTGCTGTGACAGCAATCGAATCAGACATAGTCCCCACATTCACGTAGTTAATGATCTGGAAGTAATAATAGGCAAAATCAGATTAAACACATTTAAAATTAGAGTAAACACATTTATAAAAATTAGAGGAAAGTCATTTATGAATTTTTTTTCACAGCATGCACAGTGCTGTGTAGCCAAGGGACTCAGCCATGTTTAAAAGGCAAGGGACGTGAGTGGTGACAAATTTGGAACCTTTTGCTCTGAGGGTTAAGTTGGAACTGACAAAGAGACAAGATGATAGGGCAGAGAACTCCATGCAGAGGGCACTATCACCATCAGGGTGAATACCCACAGAAAGAGACTTGTTCAGAGAGGGAGGGAGATGAGAGGTCCAGCAATGCGCCTGGGCTGAGGCTGAGGCAGCTGATGGTAAACGGACAGTTTGGAGGGAAAATTCAGAAGTCTGAAGGGGGGGTGTGGACCTATGGAGACTTCTCTGAGAAACATGTTCACACTTTTTCCTCCACCCTCTGTGCCTAGAGTTGCCCCTGTTACTTATCTAAAAGGACATTTTGGATAGTGTAGGATCTGGAAGGATGGCTCATGGTTCAGAGCACTGGTTGCTCTTCCGAAGAACCCTGGTTCGATTCCCAGCACCCATATGATGTCACAGAACTGTTTGTAACTCCACTCCTGGGGATCTGATGCATTCTTCTGGCTTCTGTGGACACTGCATGTTACATGGTGCACAGACATACCTGCAGGCAAAACATTCAAATGCAAATTTTTTGAATAAATACGAATGTATTCAGGAGATCTGAAAAGATCCTTGCTCTGTGCACAGAGAGTCTTTGGGTCAGAACCCTATAGGCTTTAAGTATACATGTAGTTTTATGGCAGTTTGTCTCCTTCAGAATTTCCTTTCTCCTTGGTGTCTAAAGATGATGGCAGCAGCCTCTTATTTAAGAGTTGCTCTGGTTTATGAGTCTGCAGAGGAAGGTGGAAAAATGGCACAAACAACTAATGTGGAAAGAAGAGCTGAGGATTCATCAGCAATCAGAGCATGCCCAAAGCAGCCTCATTTCTCATTCTCTGATGAAGCTTCCTATGTATGCTGCATGCTGGATTCACCCCATTCCTTCACTCTTCTGAAAGACTTTCCAAATCAAAATAATAAATTAGCTTTCACCTGCTGACACCCTCATGAATTCACTGCCTTCTCTCTACTGACACTTTTCATGTTTTAGGGAGTAGAAGTCAATAAAATATATAACTGTTAAGACTGTGTTTGTTTTTCCCTCTGGTCAACCAACCTTTAGGCATGTCTCACTCCCTTCTGTCTGGAGAGAGTCACCAACTCATTGTAGTCAACTCTGTTATCCATGTGGCATCTACCATGCCCTTTATTCTTCTTTTCTGTAGATACATGTTGATGTCTGCAGGTCAGAGCAGGGCTATGCACCAAGCTCTATGCGAGGCAAATGAAGGATCTCACTATGTTGGAGTGAAGTATGCCAAAAGACTCAGTGTGCACCTGGAGCTTGGCTTAGTGGAAGGTTTATTCTGCCTAGCTATTTTGGAAGGCTTTATAGAGAAGCAAATATCTATGCCAACACTTAAAAATGCCTAATGATGGGTGATATTGACTCAACTTACACATTGTTCGTTAACTACAGTTTCTGAATTGTTCTCATGTCATGCTGTTCTTTTCTGAATAGATGAGTAGCAGATACTATTTAGCAAATGATTGTATCCTTGGTGTGTGTACACACCAAGGTGTGTGCAGTGCTTTACAGATTCAGATAGCTGACTCAGAAGACAACAGTCTAAGCCAGTGGCAGTTCTACCCACCAGCCATGGGCACAACTTTGGGGGAAGTGCAAAGACCTTCAAGTCCAGCTCTTTGTCAATAGGGTAGGATGGACACCAGTAAATACCTAACAGTACTGTGAAATATTGTGAAATAAGCCATGGAAAGAACCATTTGTTGTAGCTACTGAAAATTACCAAGTACTTCTCTGGAGCTGTTTTTGTTAGCATCAGAACTGCCTTGAGGAATTTGTTAAAGTTCCCAGCTCTCTGGTCCTCAGAGACCCACTCAGTCTGCTCTACTAGATAATTCTCAGCATCTGTGTGTCTAGCAAGCATTCTACTTACTCTTGCCAAAGTAGCCTGGCATCACATCGTTACCCCAACTCATCAGCTGCAGGACGTGAAAGTCATACCAAAGGAAGCTGCCCTTGTCAGCCTCTTAAGTGCCTTCCCCTCCGTGACATTGACGTTTGCTAGCTTTCCCTGACTCTTGGCATTCTAACTTTGAAAAAGAGTTATTCTTTCATGATTTGGGAAAACCACAGTGTGTTCCATCCCAAGCACACAGCACATGGTTAGTGGACAATGGGACATGGCTGCTGTTCTCCCAAGCATGTACTGGCCACTGTGTTAGGTGCTAAGGATACAGAGAAAATACGTGCTTTCAAGTTTGCAGCAGGAGCCCAGAAAATGACTACTGCTTTGGTCTGAAATAACACCCAGTGGTTGGAAAAGGCCTTTAAGTTTAAAGTACTTTCATGTGGTAAAAGAATTGTCCTTTAACATTCCCCTCAAATGGCACTCCTCGAAGCGACAAGTCTGTCCCATGTCACAGCAAATGAAAGCATGCTTTCTTGTTATTGATTCTTTCAGAGCAGTCCCTCCAGACGCCTGCAGCGTAAGTCTCAACCTTGGATGAAGTGTCCGTCTTGAAGTATCCCAAGGCAATGCCATATTTACTCCTGACTCTAATTTCCAAGTCAGCATGATCTGATTCTCACTTACCAGGACTTACAGCTTCTCTGTGCCCTTTTCTGCTGTCATGGGCAGCAGGATTGCCTTCTGCTTTGGGGAAGGTTTTACAAAGGCTTTGGGGCATTGATGCCTCAGAAGAAGCAGTGTGCACCCCCTCTTCAAAGGCCTGTGTAGGAACAAATTGTCTGGTGATGTCAAAGTGGATAGATTTGGTAATTGTGGGAGAATATGGGAAGAATGGGTGTGAAAAAAAAAAATCAGTGCTTCTTAGCAGCTCTTACAATATCCTCAGCCTTCATTTATGCCTCCAATTTCTGTTTAAAAGTCATTTCTTTGGAATGTTGAAATATTCCTAGCACATAAAGCCTGTCTGCTTCACTGTGTCTGTAAGAAATGAAAACTCCCAGGGACGGTGTGAGAGGACAATGCCAGTTAAATCCAGGAGCTAATGAGATGGCCAAGGCAGACGTTTGATAAGCTTTGTCATCTTTTTGTCTGAAGATCATAGACTTCGCATTTTAATTTACTACACATAATGCTTTCTTAATGAGTTCCAGTGGATGGCCATTGAAACATGCCAGAGCAGATGCCCACGTGATTACAGGAAGGGGAAAGCATTTATTTGATTTACGAGATACGCAGTTAGGGTAACTAATATCTGCAGCTAGGGTACAATAACAGCATGAAAAAAAATCATCAGTATTACTGTGGGTTTGGAGAAAGGTGCTAAATCAATTTATTTTTTTCCTGTACGTGTGAAAACTACTAAATTTAAGCTGATGGAATTGCATGCTGGATGGTGAATGGCTTGTTAGACTGATCCACTTGTGCAGAAAGTTCATATTAAAGCCAATGCAATTATCAGAATTATTTTTTAAGTGAAAATTGAATTGAGGCTTCCTAGTAATGATTTTGGCTATGTTATAAAACTCTGCCCTCAAAAATAAGCGAGGTTTAGAATGATGACTGAAGACAATCCCAATGAGTAAACCATGGAGAAAGTCACAGATGTAATGATGATAGTCACAAGAGCAGGCCAGAAAATCTCTCAGATGCACTATGCCATGATGTTCTTCAGGTCTCTAAACCTTGCATATGGTTCCCACCTTCCTTCTGGGGAAAACAAGGGATAATACTTCTCCAAAATGTTATGAAAGGAGCTAGGCAGATGGTTCAGTTGATAAGGTGTCTGTCCTCAATCACGGCTGCATTTGCTCATGAGTCAGACTCTTAGATGTCACCAGTCCCTGAATTCTGTGGCTGTCTCCTCTGCTCTGTGCAGAATGCCTAGAGTAACATAGCCAATGATGACATTACTCAGGGCTATGTGTGTCCTCCCTCTTAGCATAAGGCTGATGTGCCATCACTTCTTAAGCCCTGGGACTCTGGCATTGCCCTTCTATGTTAACAAAAGTCTTAACATGGGTGTATCATTCTGTACCTAAGCTTTATGCATCAGACAGATGTCAGAATCCAGAACTCCAGAAATGCAACAGGGAGTGAGCATGTCACCCAGGAAGCACATACACCTAATGTGTGGCATCCTCAGCAGGGTCCAGGCAGCACCTCCTGATCAGGAGTTTCCACATTTCAGTGGCAACGGTCCACAGAATGAACCTCAGAGCCTGAGTGTGGTGGCCTCACAGAAGGCCAGTTGGGCCTCTAATTCAGCTTTTCCTGGTATGGGCAGTGGGCTATCATAGCTTGGGGAATTTTGATTTTTCTAACTGTGGAGAGAGCAGGAATGTTTGTCTGCTACTAACCAGTTGCTACTTAAAATAATTCATTGTCATATGTGTTGTAGGAATTCAGTGTTCTATTCTCTAGGCAAAAGTACACATTTGTATCATAAAATAGATTAAATCAGAATATAGTTGGCCTGGCCTAGTGTCTACAGCTGGGGTGGTGTCCATAACTCCTCCTTCTGTCTAGGAGATGGGGCAGCTACAAAAGCAAGTGACTGTGGAATATCTAGAGACTTTGCAGCAAGCTCTATACATCATATTTTCCCTGATAATTTATTTTTTCATGTTTTAGGCCACAAACAACTAATATGTCTTTCCATCTCAAAATCCTGTTCAAATGCATTCTGAGTTTTGGATCCAAGTACTAACTTCCCCACACAGCTTTGTCATCTAGCAGGGCTGGAACCTCATGACCCATCAGGTTGATCAAGTTCATCGTTTATGTTATAGACCATGAAGAGCGAAGAGGCAGGCATGTGGGGTCCTAGTGGCTATATCCGAAAATCCAAAACTCTTCAGGAACTCATAAATTAGCTCCATTTAATGTTTATGAAGATAATTTCGGAAAGATTGCTTCAAAGTAATAACTGTTATAAAAATGAGACCTTTTAAAAACCCTGATTTATAAAGCATTCATTTGCCTTCAAGAATTTTGGGGGCTGATTTATAAGCTCATTCACCATCTGTCTCTTTTTGGCCAAACAAAGGGGAAATTATTAGATTCTATTTCAAGAGCTAAATTAAAATATTAATGATACATTTTATGTGAGCAAGAAGTAGAGGGAGCTATTATTTGCTGTTGACCATGGGGTCCTCTTTTCTGTAATGTTCAAAATCTATGGAAGTGATATTTTAGAAAGAAATAAAATTATGTATAGAAAAAGTAAAACTTGAAAAATGTTGCCCGTGGACCTGTGCGTGTTGGAGGAGTACATGTCAGGGAGGGGTGGATTGGGGGAGGGGTGGTGTGGGGGAGGGAATAATGAGGGAGGAGTGGGTGTGGGGAAGGGGTGTTTGTAGTGGAGGGGTGGGTGTGAGGAAGGTCAGGAGGAGATGCATGAGGAGGCCAGAGTTTTTATTTTAGATATTGTTTGTAAGGAGCCATGCACCTTGTGGTTTTTGTTGTTGTTTGTTTATTTGTTCATTGTTGATACATGGTCTCTCGCTTGTTCCTGGGGCTCAACAAGCTGATGGGCTGTCACTGTCTTGTCTTCTCCAACACTGAGATTACAAGCACACCTCTAGACTGGGCTTTTTATGTGGGGCTTTATGCTGAGGCTTGAACTCAGACCCTCACGCTTACAAGCTAGCCTCCACTGCTGAGCTTCCTCAGCCCCTCACCAGGCCTTTCCCAAAGCTTTGGCGATTTGGTTTGGTTTCTATGGCAGCTGTTGTGTCTCTGGAAATTGTTGTACAGTGATCAAATTTCAGATTTGGAAGCAATCACCAATACCTGCTATTATGCCCATCCTGTGATAAATAATTTGAATCTACAAAATGATTTAGTAATTGTCCCAAAGCTGAGTTTAACTCTGTCTGCTTCTAAGACAGTCTTTCCTTTTATTTTATACTTGTTTTTAAGTCTGCCAAAATTTTTGGTTAATTATAAGCATACATTTCAGAGATGGAAGACAATTATTCTAGTGTTGTAGACCACCACATGTGAGGTCATGGTGTCTTTGTGAGTCACTTCTCTCATCTAAGTTGAGTTGATATCCTCAGTCACATGAATTGTATGTGCTCTTCTGTAACCTTCAGAATCCAGTTCTAACTATGATTTCATTTAGCTAGAGTCTGAATCACCTTAAATTGTCCTGAAATGTGAGCCTGGGCCTAGAAGCCACATGCCCACTCCACGACGTGGGTACAAATTACCTTTTCCCAACACTTGTCTATTTGTCTTAATTGTCTCATCCATCTTATTTAGAATGTGAGCCTTTTGGGACTGTGGAGTTCTGCTGTATATGGAACCCACAGGACTCCATGGTTATCATTTTCCATTAGGGGAGACAGGGCTGATCCAACATGATCATTTCCTGAGTGTTTGGCTGACATGTCTGGACTCAGACACAGAAGTCTTGCACACATGTGCACATGCGTCTTACTTATTTTTCACCATGACTTGTGGTTGGGAGTTATCCACATTCTGTCACTTAGATTATTTTTCTATTATTCTATTATTATTCTCCCATATTCCAATTCTGAGTCTTCATGATATATTTACATGAAAATCATTTTGAAAGAAGTCATGTCCTTCACAAAAATTTCAGAAAAGAAAATAACTAAGATTCAGGGAAAGGTAGAATGAGTGCTAATAAATTATTAATATCACTATATAGAAGGAAATCTAACAAATTCAACAAAATATCTTAGTAGAAAAATAGCCAAATGTCTTGCCTAAACATTTTATACAGGAGAAAATGGAAATACTTACTAACCATGAGAGAACTCACCCAAGAATCATTACATATACAGCAAATTAGAAAAGAGTACTTGGTTCTAAACAATCTGTTTTAAGGCTGTGAGGAACAGAAACTTGGGTTATTATGGAGAGGCAGCAGGAGTCTTCAGGAGCTTTGAAGAAAGACTTGAGGATACTCAGAAAAGCACAGGTGAAATACACTTATGCAAATCATTCCCTAAAAAGACACCCCCTCATGTGCACAAATGAATATTATAATGTTACTTCTAATGGAAGGAAACTGGAAAGAAGCTAGGCATCAGGCTTGATCTCTAATGCTTCAAAACAAAGACTGAGCTACTAAGTGTTTCTGTTGCCCGAATCCATGTCAGTGTAAACACAGCATAACTGCCATGGCCCCCAGCCTGGCCACCACCAGTTAGCCCTCTCCATTCCAACTCAGCATCCTTCCAGAGATGCTGAGAGATGCACAGCCCTTCCACTCAGCGTTAGAGGACGTTCGTGATCAAGCAGTGGCACACTTGGGCCCATCTCCCACACTACTGAGTGGTTTGTGGTTCTTAAAAGAGCTGCTGGCTCTTCCAAATGTGCCTGCTTTACCATTCCACTTATGCTTTAAGACTTAAACATACATGCTGGGGGGGGGGGAATCTTTTCAGAGCTTCTGCAGCTCGAATGTACTTGAATTTCTTCGTGGTATCACTGTCTGCACATGGTGGCCCTTCATATGTGTGTCAATCTCTCTAATTAGGCTTATAAGCTTCTTACAGTCAGGGACTGCATTCTTCGTGTTTGTATACTTAATTGGCATAGTACTTACTGCAGAGAAGGCACTCAGTCAATGTTTGTTAATTTAATTGGAATTAGCAATGTTCTTAGTTGTGTGTATGTGGGGGAGAGGGAGAAAGAGTAGGGAGGCGAGGAGGGAGAGAGGGAGGGAGGGGAGTCACCAAATCAGCTAACTACATTCATATTTTTAAACCATTTGTCTTTGACATTTCATTTTTGTTTGATAATATTTTTAGTAGATGATGATGATTTTGAAGTTTTACCCAGGTTTTCATAGTATTTGGAGAGCCACCTGATTTAGCTTTGCCATCAAATTTAGTAAGCAGGACTTTGCTTCCTTTAATTAAGTATCAAAGTAGAGAGAAGTGGGTTGAATTTTAGAACCTATTCCTAAGAAAAAACACTACCAATCACTTCAACTGTTTCATTTGGATTTTCATTTAAGTTAAATACTCACCCTGAACACAAAGGTCTCAAAGGTTTTGTATCTCTTCTTCGGATGAAAGTACTTTGGCCAATAATCTGTTCTACAGAGAACATACTCTGTGAAATCAGGGACTGAAAGGAAATTCAGAATGAACCTTTTCACATAGATAAGGAAATAAATGTTCATTCTTATGGGTGCAAAACAACTCAGCAAATTCAAGATGCTTGCTGTCAGCCTGAGGACCTGAGTTCAGTCCCTGGGATTCACATGGTTGAAGACAAGAACTTATTACCGTGAGTTGCCCTCTGAACTCACAAGCACACCATCACACACACACACACACACACACACACACACACACACACACACACACATGCAGCAGGGGTGGGGAATGGATATATAATTCCTATAATTATAGCCCAGAGTGAGGTCTAGACTTCATGGCCTCATGTGTTGGAAGACAGTAATGATCGACAAAGGCATCTTTGGGATTTAGGGATCTGATGTCAGCCTAGGCTTTGTCTGATGCTAGATTGCGTGCGTGCGTGCGTGCGTGCGTGCGTGCGTGCGTGTGTGTGTTTTCTGGTAGTTCCTTTGTCAAGCACACCGTGATTATACATAATGGAGCTCTGTGAAAAAACTGTACAAGCTTCCCACCATTACACCCAAAATAATCCTGGGCCTATACATCAGTAGAATAGACATGGATTCTACTTGGGTTGATTAGAACTCCTGTACTGAATGTGGCCATGCAAAAGTAAGTGGCTAACTATCATCTTAGGTCTTAAAATGCTTAGAGCATAGGGTGGCAGGACTGTAGGCTCTGAACACTTGAACACAGGGCAATGAGCATCCCCGTGAATGAGAGACTCCAAAAGGCTGTAACAGTGGTTATTCTGGAAACCAGGTCCCAAGGAAGGACACTGTCTACGAATCTGAAGCCAGCACTGACAGAAAAGCTTGGATAGGAGCTAAGAATGAGGGTGAAGTGCTTCTCTGGGCATAAGAGCTGCTCCTGGGAAAGGTTGGTCCCAGCTGACTCCCAGGTTACAGAGAAGGAGCGCGAAGAAGCCAGCTGAGAGAAGTCACTGGAGAGAACTCACAATTTGCTTGGTTGCCTCTCTAGCCTCTTGTTTGCATAGATGGATTCCATTCATGCTTTTCTCAATTTGGAAAAACTCTAGCTACAATGTTATCATGTCAACTTGTACCTGGAGGGCCTTGAGGGAACAATACCTTCTCCTGCAGCTGACTGATCCCATATAATTCTCCCTGTTACCATATCCCCCAGACAGGAGTAAGGAGCTGTTTTGGGATTTATCATCACCAATTTACTGAAGCTGTTTTCTCTGTCTCTTCACAGTCATTCTGACTCAAACCTTGGATGTGGGAACTGTGTCTCTGTCTAGTTTCTGGGGGGGTACTGCTCCTCAGTTCTCCTGTCTACCTGGAGAGTCTGGGACTGGCAGGGCCTTAGCCCAGTGCTGTTCTTAGCAGCTTCTTCCAAGACACGGCTCATCTCTCAGCAGAGAACTCCATGTACCAGGCATCACCTGTTGGCCATTCTTTTCAGACTGTTTTTTGTTGTTGTCTTTGAGTCACTAGAAAAAAAGTGAAGATGTATCCTGAACTACTTTTCCTTGTGGGAGCCTCGTGTCAGAAGTAGGATAAACAGTTCAGAAGGAACCTAAATATTCATGACAAAATCCAGCAAGATGCTGCCTTCAGAGAGGAAGCCTGGGGCTCCCAGTTTCCATCACTGACAAAAGTAGTTTGCATTATTTCTTGAGCCCCTTCCGACCAGAGGAAGACAAAACAAAAATGCAATCAAGGAGTACTTCAGGAGAGCAACAAATACATGAGCTCTCCTGTGCCCTGAGAGAAAGCATCCTGTGCCCTGAGAGAAAGCATGGACTACCAGTGCCTCCTTATTTGTGAATGGCCACATGGAACCTTCTATGTTAAATCTAAAGCTGTGGGATAGAATATGAAGGAAAAATGGGAATTTGTTTTTAGGGAGTCACTTTCATACAAACCTCCATAAAAAAAATCTTTATGGAGAGAGGAGGTCATAAAATCAAGTGACAAGGGAAGAAATTAAACACCAAAGGTTAATGTGGAGCAAAGGAAGATGGTTAAGTGATTTATGAGACAATTGAAGTGTCAGAAAAACCCCTTTCAAGGTCCATGTGCCTGGCCAACAGAGAGACAGATAGACAGATAGACAGACAGAGGCAGAGAGGGACAGAGAGGGATAGAGACAGAGAAAGACAGAGATGGGGGAGAGACAGAGACACAGAGAAAGAGGGAGAGATATGTGCAAGCATGTGTGTATGATGGGGAGCAGAAAGGTGAATGGATGGGAGAGGACTCCAGAAATAAGTAGACAGACAGAAAACTGGTAACTACACGATACTGAGCAAATCTTTTGGATGACACTGACCAGTGAAGCAACTGTTCATTTAAGGTGGTGGAGCTGGTGTACCTATTTTCTTTTGGGACCACTTGAAATCAACTCTCCAGACAGAAATACTAGACCCATATTAATATCTACTATTTATGTAACATTTTCAAAGCCATTTTTATGGTACATCTAAGTACATTTCTGTGATAAGAAAAATCACAGCCAATTGACTTTGCTCCTGTCTTTCATAGACTACTTTCTCTTATTATGGAGGTAAAAATAGTTTGGGATTTAGTGGACTTAGCAACAGAGTAGCTCCCATACTGCCTGTTCCACACATAATAAGAAGGGCAAGCTGGAAGGCTGAGATGCACTGCAGAAAGCGAGGGTAGCTGAGGGCAGCAGACACTTAAATACACTGTCCCTGTCAGATCACAGCAGGTGGGCTGTGCAGAACAGTTACAGTTACAGTGTGAAATGTCCCCAGGCCATTTGTGCCCAGCTGGTAGAATTATTCTTGGAGATTGTAGACCATTTGGGGGGTGGAGCCTAGCTTCAGGAAGTGGGTTGCTGGCAGCTGAGCCTTTAGTTATATAGCATGGCCTCACTCCTTCCCCTCTCTGCTTCTTCGTTAGTGAAGAGATGAGCCAGTAGCCTCTTGTTTCTGTCCCCACAAATGAGTTGGCCCCCCCACCATGCATTTCCTGCCACGCTGAACCTCTACCCACACAAACCCTGAGCCGAAGTAAACCTTTCTTCCCTTGAGTTTCTTCACAGTGAGGAATAAAATGATTAAGATGTATATTTACTGATCTGTGAGCATAAAATGTGAGCCCTTCTTCTCAAGAAGCTCAAAAACATTATGAACTAGCATGGGGTAGGAAGACCAACATGAAAGGAGACAAGAAACCCATAGTCACTAAACTATGCCAGGGAACCAGAGTACTGTTGTATCAGATATACCAGTTGAAAACAAAATGTAAAACTAAGTTCCATCTCAAGCATGGTAGCTGTTGCCAGCATCAAGTCTTCCCTACAATATTCTCCTCTGCTTGTTTATTTCTTCTGCTCCCATGACCAGCATCAGAGCTCCTGTCTTGTGCAGAAGGCCAGGAGCCAGAGCTGGTAATACACCACATAATTGAAATTCTCTCATTGTGTTGAGACTTCCTCCATGTGCTATCGTTTAGATTCCGAACACCTGGTGGAAAGTTCATTAATGAACTTTATTAGTAAATCCAGAGAGACCGTAATTGGTCTTCATTTGTTATTTTTAATTGAGGCCGTCTGACAGCTTTATTTAATATACCTTCCCACAGAAGAGAATGGGGATTTCTATGGTAACGTGAGGCCATTCACTCTGGATAACAGATGACAATGAAGATGCCTCTATTTTGGGGGCTTCTGGTGTGGTATGTATTTTTGTCCATTGCCTCATGCTGTGTGTAGGTGGCAAACACAGCAATCTAAAAATACAAGCTGCCAGACTCTTTAGTTTAGGGATTGAATAAATAGGTCCAAAGTGATATATATACACACACACAATCTAAATTCTCCAAGCTCAACATGTCTGTCATTTTTTTCTGGATAAATCTGTTCCTGTTCTTCATAGGGACTTGTTCATGTAGATGCATCTTTACTTTAAATGCTCTATTGAGTTTTCCTCCTGACCTTATTCTCACGCGAATCAACTGCTCACCTCCTACTGTCTGCAGCTCTCCTAGTACTTACTGTCTGCTAGTCTGCTTATTTACTCTATTGTCTGTACTCAAGCTTGGGTGTGAGCTTATTAAAGGTGGAAGCTGTGGTATGCAGTGCTGTAGCTCTTACATTTAGCACAGCTGTGACTTGATCCCAGAGCAGATGTTGAGTCAGCATGAAGGTTGAGTTCATTCATGGTTCACTGTATTCTGTGTTTGTATTGGAACACAGGGGTACTTATATAGCTCTGGTCTATGCAAGTCAAAACCACTCTTGACCTGGAGTCACTGGAGAGCTTGCTGCAAGAGGTCTGTTAAAGAGTAGCATGGCCTGGGTCAGTTAGAGGACTCAGCTCTTTAGAAGTCAATACTACTGTCCTGGCTAATGTTTTTAGTACACAAACCAGAAGACTTCCATACTTTTGAGTAAGCGAGGAAGGTACAAAGCTTCATGAAATGCTCTTGGGGAAGATTACAGCACAGAGACGTTATTTAAGGAAGCTAGCCATAAGTTAAATACTGGATTTTTCAAATCACATGAACATTTTCAAACTTGATTAAGCAGTTTTTTGTTCTTGAAAACTTGGGTTTCAGTTTTCAAGATATTTTTAAAGAGTGGAGGATCTACAACTGATAAAAAATTCCTCTGCTTTGCCCTCTCTCTAGCCAGGCTTGCTTATAACAGATATTTCCCTGGTTCTAACAGATTATATCATTTAGATTCATTCCATTTTGCTTATTTCTCTTATTAAAAACACCTTCTCAGGACTTCACATCCTATGGGTTTCAAGTCTGTATAGTCATTGGCATTCCTCTCTTTCTTCTAGTTTTTCCATCCTTGTTCTTCAGTTCTGTTGACCCAGTGACTACTACTATTTCTTAATCCAACAGCTCAACTCAGGAAGTAGCAAGTAGATTGGAAATGTGGCTTTTTGAGTTGGGCCATGAGGATGACTTTCCTAAGCCTTGGTTGTTTCTGAAGAGAATAATCTATCCTAGCTTCATAGTTATGAAAATGTTGAGACTGTGAAATGAACAACATTGAGAAAACAACAATGTATATGATTTTAATAAAGAGAATTTACTCAAATATGCCATCTATTATCAGGAAATGGTGAGCTGACATAGTTGTAAATAATTACATGAAAATCAGCTTTTTTCTGTGTCTACCTCACTGAAACATGAACATATAACATATGACAATGCTACACACTTCCGTCCTCTACCTCTTCTGTCACCTTGGTTTGTTAGTTTGACTCTACTCAGACTTTTGTTCTTATTTTTAATCCCCCCAAACATATAAACTATTTTCTCTCCTTTTTATTGCCTTATTATCACTGTTATTAAAAGTAACATTATTATTTTGTAATAAATTGAACCCAAAGCTTCAGGCATTCTAGGGAAGCACTATCTCACTGAATTCCACTCTTTTTTGTTTGTTTGTTTGTTTTTTGTTTTTTGTTTTTTGAGACAGGGTTTCTCTGTGTAGCTTTTTGCGCCTTTCCTGGAACTCACTTGGTAGCCCAGGCTGGCCTCGAACTCACAGAGATCCGCCTGACTCTTCCTCCCGTGTGCTGGGATTAAAGGTGTGCACCACCACCGCCCGACAGAATTCCACTCTTAGACCAATATAAATTTCTTAAAGGAAGGAAGTAAATATTCTACTTCTATCCATGTGCAATCCCAGGAACAGTTAAAATCACAGATAGTAGGTAGTTTTCCACCTCCAAAATAAAGTTTCAGTGGCCCAGCCTCAAAAACTCAGTGTGCCTGGCTACTTGATGGAAAATTAAAACCTTATAGTTAAGATATTTTTCACTCATTTATTTTCAGTGAGAAGAAAGGTTTCTTTTCCTCTTTGGTAAAAAAAAATACTTTCAAACCTATGTGAAGATCTTTTTCCCCTTGTATTATTTGATTGTGCTCTTATTTATTTTCATGATGTTTTCAATCACCTGATAAGCAGAGAAGTAAATATAAAGGGGAAGAGAACTAGAAAACAAGGGTGGGAGCATGGAGGTGGGAGGGATTCAATCCCTCTGACTGCAGGCTACTGGTCTACCTCAGGTAAACCACTATAGGCTTCTGTTTATTTTTTCCTTCTTTCCTTCCTTCCTTCCTTCCTTCCTTCCTTCCTTTCTTTCTTCCTTTCTTTCTTTCCGGCAGTCTCACTCTATATACAACTGTCTTAGAACTCAAGTTGTCATCCAGCTAGACCTTGAACTCCTGACTATTCTCCTGCCTTATCCTTTCTAGTTATGGGCTTGGAGATACTAGCTACTATGCCTAGCTTGTTTCTCCAGTTTTAATGATTGGGAAACATGACTTCCATAATCTCTTCTACCAAAAAGATTTTTCAGTTTGTGGAGTGTTCTCTAAAAACATTGGGAAATCATCATAGAAACCTTGCTTCTCAATTGAGTGATATGGTCTCTCACTCTTTTGAACATGCCAATTTCCGTTTCATTGTACGAGAATGGTCATCTACAAATGCTGAAAATGTCACTGCTATGGTGTAGGTGATTGACATGGCTACTGGACAAAGCCAGCTTGGGCATGTGCATCAGAAATCCTGAGCTCCCTGAACCCCAGTCCAAAGGAAATGTCCATTTTATAGGACAAGCAGCAACTCAGTTGTTATGTGGGGAGAAGGGGAAGCATGCAAAGTCTAGGGAGAATTCTCCTCACAATTAATAGCTGAGGTGAAAGTCTTAAAAGCTGCTGTTAGGTCAGGTCCTAACCTGTTACTGTAATTTGTCTGTACTTTATTCACGTACTTTATCTGTATATGTGTTTTGCTTATAATACATACAGGCATGGAGAGATTTTTATCCAATAAACTATCACAATTGGACTTGTAGTGTTGCTAGGAGAAGTAGTTTGCAGTACTGTGAAAGCATTTAAAGAGGATCTTTTGCCTTCTATGGCTTTTGCTTGAAGGACTGGGGGGAGGGGCTGTTGATTGAGAGAAGTTTGGTGTGCCTGGAGCTCAGGGAGAATGAGTAAGACGGATGTTCTAAGAACTCTCAAAGGACTTGAGATGTTGTCCACATGTGGTAGCAATTTATTTCCCCAGTCTACTTCCCAAGATAAATAGGAAAGGTAAGTAGCTCTCACCTTCTATAGTTTATAAATGATTAAAATATGACAGAGGTGTGCAATGACTTGCCCACGGCCATGTCCCACATACAGCAAATTCCAAAGTTGTAGAATGTTCTGCTTTCAGCATACTCATTCATCTACTGACTTTGGAAATATTTATAAATATTTACTACACAATTGTGCTGTACCGCTTAATTAATTCTTAATGTTCTCAGTATATTCCCTTATCAAAGGGACTTGATAAAATCCCTGCTTATTCCTAATTAGCAGCTCCTGAGTCATAACCAGTTTGCAAAATTATTTATACAAACCAATCAGATCATCTTGTGATAACCAGGACCACTGGGTTTTGACAACACCTGTCTCCCTTTACATTCCATTCCCAAATGTAGAAATTAGGCTCTGGGAAGTATGTGATAGCCTCTTCTCTTAAACTACGGGGACACATGACTAACATACACCTCCTGGTCTCATCTGATCAGTGTGTCATACTGTCATAAAAACATGCTGGAGCTTTGAGCCTCACAGAGCATTTTGGAGTCAGCTTAGCAAACTTCAGCCAGACTTTTCACTGGTGCTAATGAAAACACTAATTTCCAAAGGTTCCTGATACTAGAACCACACTGTTGCAGTTTATTGTTGTTCTATTTTGGATTTGGGGGTACACCACAAGAGGTGAAAGGCAAGAGGAACACCTGATGCTATGTTCCCTGCTCTAGTGAATTTTCATGAAATATATCTCCTATTTCCCTCTTCCTCCTGTTACTATTAGGAAATTGTCCCAAAGGGGCCACTTTCCATGGTTTTCCTGAGAAATCAAAGAGATATCGTGGTTTATGGAATGGAAGTGAGACAGGTATTATTGTGGCTTTGCATGAACTTAAATGATTAGTTAGAAGCATACAAGGCTTCCCAGTGTCTGACTTTAAAGAGAAATATTTCCATGTGTCAATATGTAGACAAAACATATGCAAGTCAATCATGGGTTGACATTATGATTTATTTCACTTATGAACAAGTTAGAAGAGATACTGATAGAAATGCCTTTTGAACGTCTGTCCTGTGGATGAAGGAAGCTTTGCCTGAGAGAGGTTACTATACATCTATGCCAACCCTGTACATTCATTCATGCTATTGTGACAAAGTTGGAGGATTTGTCCTTGAAAATTATGATTAAGATCTTATCTCCTGAATAATATGCTTAACTATTGTCTAGAAGGAAGATTTAGTCAATATAATCTCGCCTTCCTTGGTTTGTTAGTTGAGTTGATTTCTTGGTGTGGCTATGTACCACAAGGAAAATACTAAATCATTCTAGGCCATCACACCAGACTCATAATACAATAAATACCCCTGTGCAACACTGAGAGTTAACAATGTTAATTTGGGGTATTCAATTTGTGCAGAATATATACCTCTTCATATTATGTATTCAGTTTCTAGTAACAGTTATAATTCTTCATAATGATTCAGATCCCAAGTTGTTGAGAAAATCACACACACACACACACACACACACACAAACACTTCAGTGCATATTGGTGAACATCTGTGTTCATTTTTCATCATTTCCAATTTTCTATTCAGAATACTTATGGAAATAAAAACTTAGAGTGATTATTCTAGAATTAAGAATTGCTACATCCCCTAGGAATTTTGGAGTGTCAGGTCTACTGCTATTTAGATTATTTAATCATTATATCATCCTGACTGTGTGGGTTCTTTATTTCTCTAGTTGGTACATGAATCAAGTTAAGTTGTGGAGAGATTACATAGCTCCCCAGAATCCAAACTCAGGTCCCGATTTTTCTGATCTCTAACATTGTGATCCCCATCTCTACACCCACAGCAGGATTGGAATCATCCCTCCTCGGCACATGGCACTTGAGTCACTGCTCCTGATTCCACCTGCAGCTCTGGTCCTGACAACCTGATACAGAAACCTCCAGGATCTTTCCTCCTTCCTTCATCTCTGAAATCAGGCTGGGTGTCTCACTGTTTGGATCCCTTGCTCCTTTAGATTCACTCTCAGCTTCCACTCCCTATTGGCTGCCCATTGCTATTGCAGAAGTTGTAGCATCCCTGGCACTGAGAAAAGGACAGAGGAGACAGTTCTTTCTAGGCTTCCATAGTTTCAGAAGGAATCCCAAAAAAGCAGCCATGATCTTTGTATTAGTTACTCCACTATTTCTGTGATGAAATGCCTGACTGAAAGTAACTTAATGGAGGAAGGGCTTCTCTTGTCCTGTAGTTGGAAAAATGACAGTCCATCATGGTGGGAAGTCATGGCAGCAAGAACTTGAGGCTGCCTGCTCATATCTAGGAGACTCAGAAGGCAGAGAGAGAGATGGATGAAGGTCTCTACTCCCTTTGTTCTTTCTCCCTTTTTATTCAGTCCAGGACTCCAGACCATGAATTCATGCCTTCCAGTTTCAGGGAGGCTTCTCTACCCACAAATAAGCCTCTCTAGGAAAGTGCTTATGAACACATTCGGTGGTATGTCTCATTGAAGCCCTGGGCATTTTTTAATCTAACCAAGTCAACTATGTAATTAGCCACCACAATAAGTGGGGGGCGGGGATGAGGTAACTGTATGTGCAATACAGGAAGGCATACGCATCCTTCTGGGTTCTGAATCTTCCTGCTATAGCCCAACATTGGGAACAACTATTCAAATAAACTGGTCAAGCTAAATGAACGACAGTGTACCTCATGTTTGCCAAGTCCTGTGTCCTATGGAGGAGGAGCACACCTGTCAGAAGTCTCTGGAAGTGGCCAGGAAGAGCCAACCTCTTGGCGGACATTCTGTTCCTACTTGTCCTGCCACATGCTTCTGTGTCACTTGCTTTCTTCTGAACAGAGCTGACACTTCTTTTCGTGGCTCCCTGTCTATTAGACTTCAGCAGCTGCAGGTGTCCTGACAGATCTGTCTTTTATCGACATTGGTGTTAACCTCTCACTTCCTCGCCTCCTTTCTTCCATCCAAGCTTGTTAAGCCCTTCTTCTGTATCAAATCCTGCCAAGCACACAGAATCTCTTGACATACAAGATTGGGTATGGAGAATGAGCTCTAACGAAAGATCTAGAAAACATAGGTCTTTGTGTTGTGTTTACACAGAAAAGACACTCAATAAATGCCCACTTGCTTCATAAATGTCCTAGATCCCTGCAGATGAGATCCCAATCTCTGTGCCACTAATGTCCCCGACTTGCAAACCTCAAGTTTTTACTACCTGTTACCAAAGGGAACTTCCTAGAGGCTGCCTGATTTAGGGGATTCTTATTGATTTACACAAGGAGGGTCTGTGTTGCATGCCACTGTTATTAATGATAGAAGAATTAGCATGTGATGTAACGAGGTAACCAGGGGCTGAATTCTCTTCATTTTTTCAGTAAGAACATCTGAATGGCTTTTCTTATAGATGTCATCCTTTGCTCTCCAGTCCTGTCACACTGGCAAAGGGCTTTCAAATCACGTTTTGTCTGTGTTGTGTAAGTTACAAAAGTCAGCCCTGTGCTGTTTCCCTCTTGGCAGAGTTGTGTTTCCTTTTGCTTTTACTATTATTTAATTTGTTAATTTTCTGAGACAAAGTCTCACTGTCTAGCTCAGAATGATCTCAAAATTACCAGGGAACCCAAATTGGCCTCAGACACCTGCAATTCTCCTCCTTGTCTCAGCTGCTCAGTGCTAGGATTAAAGGTCTGAGCCACTATAGTTGGCTCATTGTTTTAGATTTTGTTTATTCTATTGGCCTAGAAGTCATATAATACAGTATCCAGGAAAGGGCAATTTGTGTGACTAGTGAACAAGAAAAATTTCTGGGACATACAGCATAAGATGCTGTCAAGGACACCCATCTTCCCTTCTAGGATAAAGAGAGACAGGTGCAGAATGGTATTCAAAAGGAGATAAATCTGAGAAAATAAAAATTACATTTGAACAATGGATAAAGCTTTCATCAGGCCTCTGCCAAGAAGAGAAACAAATAATATGATCGCATCAGTGTTGTCTTGTGTAAGTCACTGAGCTGCAGGGAAAAAAAATCAAATCACTTCACCTAAACCCCAGCTTATTGTATGGAAGTTTTATTAGAAGGATGGTTCACCCCTGCCTCTTCTCTGCAGGACAATAACTGTAAATTCCACCCTGTATGTTCACTTCTGCATTGCATCTTCAGCTAATAAATACTGTTAATAATATTCTGAAATCAGACTCCCAGGTTGCTAGACTGTAATTGTATTGAGTTTGTGGTGAGCTGAATTTATTTGTTCATAAAGAAGTTAATTGGACAAGTAATTTTTAGACATGTCTTTGAAAGTGTGTGTGTGTGTGTTTGTGAGTGTGTGTGAGTGTGTGTGTGTGTGTGTGTGTGTGTGTGTGTGTGTGTGTTGAATGCAGAAAGGAGACTATGAGAAGAGAGAGACAGATCTTAAGGGCAGGGAGAGAGTAATGTGGTTCATAGAACATAAAAGTATAAATGAGGCCGCTTCAGGGGAAAAAGGGGATCAGAACAAGGTTCAGGGGAGGGCAGTTGGGGAAAGACTGAATAAGAACAAAATACATATGAAAATGCCATAAGGAAACCTATTTCTTTATATGCTAACTTAGAAAGTTTATATAAAACATAAGTGCCAAAGAGAAAAAATTTGCTTGTCTCTTCCATCCTGTTTGCTGGTTGACACATTTTATGTGGAAGAGGTTCTAGAGACTGAAGTATCTGTGTGGACCCAGAGAAGCAGACATGGGCTACAGAATCATTCTCTAGAGATGGAAGAGGCCCTGACTGTAGTTCTGCTCACTGAAATCACTGTAGACTGTATATTGACAGAATGGCATTATGACAGATATCATAATGAGGATATCACATTGAATAGATTACATGGAAATAAAAGGAACCAAAGAAACCCATTCATGAACAGCTCATTCCTTGGCCACATATTATCTGAATGAAAACATTTGTCTCCTCTCTCTTCATTACATATGCAAACACACAATCACAGCTACAAATTTATATGTACCAAATGCTCATGGGAATTCTCACTTATCTGCTAGCACTAGATCACAATCTGTGTGGGTCTTGACCCCCTTTGGGGGGGTCACATATCAGATATCCTGCATATCAATTATTTACGTTATGATTCCTAACAGTAGCCAAGTAACAGTTATAAAGTAGCAATGAAATAATTTTATGGTTGGGGATCACTACATGAGGAACTGTTAAAGGTTCTCAGCATTAGAAGGTGGAAAACCACTGTGCTAGGGCAACCCAGAAAGGTAAGAACTGTTCTCAGTGTGAAGAATGAAAACATTGGCTTGCCTGCTAATTATAGGCTTGTCAATCTCTGTGTGGCCACACATAGATCAATACTGTTCATGAGCAGGTACCTCTATGCCCATTCTGTGTGCAGGGAATTGAAGAAGGTGAAGCCACAAGCACAGATTTCATATGGTGTATTTGTACCTGAACAAAGGAGACATAGGAAAGATGTGGATAATTTCACAACTGTCTCTGAGGACTCATACGTGAAACAGACGAGAGGCTGCTGGTTTTTTGCTAGACTCAGCTTTGCTTTGCTTTAATTTGCTCTCTGAATAAAGCACTTCAGAACTGTCCTTTGGGGGGCTGTTACTACGGATTGGTTAGTTACTTTATTGACTGTGCATTAACAGTCTCCAAACCACGTGTTCTGCCTGTTGTTTTACTAAATTATACTTTGCAGCCCAGGCAGATGGTGGTGCCTGCCTATTTTAGCCAAATACTTTGTTGTGGTTTTCCTTCGCACAAGCCTGCTGTTTGCTATTATCATGTCTGTCTTGTATCTTGATAGTAAACAATAAGAGGTCAAAACGGAGAGTAGGGGGAAAGAATGTAGGATTTCATTCCATCTATCCGTTCATGCCTTGACTTGTTTTAAAAGCCTTTAGTAGATACTTTCTTTGTGCCAGATGCTGTAATCAAATTTCATTCAAAGTCCTAGATGTTTAGGGGCCGGAGAGGTTTTACACTGCATAAAATGCTTGCCATAAAAGGAACAAGACCTGAGCCCAGATCCTTAGCGTTCACCTAAAGCTGGTCATGGTGACATATACTGTAATCGTAGCACTGAGGAGGTGGTGACAGGAAGACCTTTGGAGCTAATTAGATAGTCGACCTAGCTGAATAAGTGAGTTCTGGGTTCAATGAGAAACCCTGTCTTAAGAAATAAGGTAGAGTGATTGAGGTAGACACTCTATGTTGCTTACACTCATGAGTGTTCAAACACATGCATAGACACACATAAATCATAAACATTAGCTCATATGAACACATGCATATGTACACACATGTGCATGTACCGCATGTATATAATACATCTACAGTTACACATACAAACATGGTCATGCACCACTTATAAACATATGTACATGCACATATGTGTCACATGAAGATTCACACACTTAAATATGCATATATATTACAAATTCATAATTATGCACATGGACCTGCATGTACATGTAATGTCGATGTACCTTATACAAGCACAGATATACCTCCAGTGTCTTTCCCTTATCCCAGTGAGCAAATTCACTTCACTTGCTTTCCACAAAGATGAACTCTGATCCCTATATCATGGGCATGGAGAACCATGGAGAGTTTGAAGTTAACTTAATTATATTCCACCAATATCTTGCCTGTGCTTAACTCCCTGAGGAGCCTTGTAGCAGTCATTTTTTTAAGTAAAGATCTCAAGTTTTGGGGAGCTGAGCTTTGACTGGAAAGGAGGAAAGTAGACACCTGAGAACAGGAGAGACAGAAGAGCAGATTTCAATTTCATCATGTTTTCCATGATATATATTTTAATTATATCATGTTTTCCAAAATAAATCTCCCTCCCAAGACAACAGAGTGCTCCTTGTTTCTAAGGGTATTTAATCTTGTATCTACAGCATCCTGTGGAATACAGGAGACACTGCCTTCTGAATGAGTTCCCACATGTATAACTCTCCACTTAGGAGCTTTATGTAATCCCTGTTTCAACGCCACAGTCAGAAGCAAGCAAACTCCATAGTTGTTAAGAGCAACAGTGGACCTTTACTGAACATGTACTTTGAGGCAGACAGCTAGGCATTCCTGCACTGATGATCTTCTAATTCTCATAGCCTTCTAAGCAGTAGAGCCACAGGAATGCCTCTTTACACACAAGGTCTTGAGCTCAGTGAGGTTAAGTAGGTTACCCAAGGTCATGCAGGAAAAGACTTTGAACCACATCTTTATGCCTCCAAAGTCCATGTGTTAAATACAGTGCTAGTGTGAACTTTCAAGAATCTCTTGAAAGTTCAAGAATCCTTGGAAATGCCTGTCAAAACCATTGACTTAACTAGAGATTCTCATAAAAGAAGGCAGGTTACACATAGAGAACTGGGTCTGTCTGGTAAAATATCTGGTGTTCTTTAACCCCTGCCTTCTGATGCTCATGTCTTGGTAGATTACTCTCCTCTTTTGTAAGTGATTGATGTTTTTCTTCTAACCACTAGAAAAGGTGACTCTCAGGATTTCAATACAACATTATATGAGATTGTCTTACTAGAAGGTTCATTCTAAAGGGGTGTGTGTGTGTGTGTGTGTGTGTGTGTTCACACATGTGTGAGTATGCATGTACATGTTGTGCATTTGTGTCCATATAGAGGCTAGAGGTGGATGCTGGTGTCTTTCCTATTACCTCATTTTTGTCTACTGAGGCATGGTCTCTCACTAAACCTGGAACCTGCCAATTCAGCTTTTCTAGATGACCAGATTACCCAGAACATTCCCTTTCTTCATCTCCCAGACACTAGGATTGCAGATGGGCCACCATGCTTACCTGGCTTTTATATGGGGTTCTGGAGAGTCAAACTCTAGTCCTTATGCTTGCGTGGCAAAAACTTTAACCCTATTCTAGACTCTTTGTGGGCTTGAAAATGTAGGCACCATGTCAACCATGCTCATATGACAAGGAGGCTGTGGACAGGCTCCAGGGACTGACAATAGCCTCTAGAAGATGACCAGCTGGAAGCTGACATTGACATTTCTACAACCACATGCAGATCAATTCAGACAACATTCTGGATCTCTTGGAAGCAGCTTCCCACCTGCTTAATGAGAACACAGCCTGGCTGACATTGTGATTGCATCCCGTTGAGACTTTGAGGCAAAGACTCACTAAGCCATGCTGGGGCTCCTGACCCAAGGGGTCAATGAAATACTAAACACTTTGTTTTCAGCTACTAAATGTGTATTGATGTATCACATAGTAACTAATGCCTGCCCTGTGCCAAAGTTTCTGATTCAGTAGATATTATATACAAACCTTTATTTTTACAAGGTCCTCAGCAGTTATAGATACTACTGGTCCAGGGGCCACTCTTTAAGAACTGGCTTTAACTTAGACAACTGTACTTTTCCCTCTTTCTACATAACCACCCTCTGAATCTCTGTTTTCTACACAGAAGCCAAAGGGTTTTGAAAAGGAGGGTTTTCAGTTGTTTTCTAGATGATTTTCAGCCCTTCTACACAGCTTTAAAATACACTTGTAGATCCTCACCTAGGTTGTGTTTCCACAGCTGCTGTTATTCATGCCCCATCTGCCAAGCACCCTGCTACGGGCCTCACTTTGTCCTCCAATTTCCCTCATCTGCCACCAGCCCTCTACTCTTCTTTGCCACATTTTCCCTCCTCTATTTAGATGAAAGCGTCCTTGATTTCAGCTTAGGTGTCACCTGCTCAGTGAATCCTTCTCTCACCCATGCTTGTTTGCTGAGACTGTTATACACATGGTCTTTGTGCTTAAAAAACCCATCTGCCTGCATTTGGATCTCAGCTTCTCTACTCCTTCTTAATGATGGGCAGTGAACAAGCACATTCATCTTCTCATGCCTCTATGTGTCCTACCCTAAAGTGTAATTTCATTTAAGTAGGAAAGTTGGTGTCTTCTCCATTGAGATTGAGTGGTGACTGGAAGCTATTTTAGCAGATTAGGAGAACAAAATGCATGAAACACATGGACCCCTACCTAGAGCACAGACAGGTCACCTGGGTGGAGCATCCTGGTGCCATGTGGATGATCCAACAGTACAAACCTCTGCTGACAACAGAGATAGCCTCCAGGAAGCCTGTCCCTGGCTCACCACAGATTCTTTTCTCATGTATGGAATACAGTCCTCTGCATTTAGTTCCTCTAACACCACCTCTTGCCTTATCTCCTTTGCTCACTGGCTGTGTTGAGAAAATATGCTGAGCCTCTCAGCTGGCCCTTGGCCTGGGATTCAGGTGAACTTGCCGCCCATTGAAGTCTGTGTTTTTCCCATGGATAGTAGGTGTAGCCCTGCATGTTTGTACTTGGGTCAAACACTAGGGCATCTTTGCTTATTGGGATCTTCTTACCTACTTTAAAGTCTGTCCAAAGTCTAACATCTACCAGATGCTAACAGGCTATCACTGAGCCAAACACAATACTACAAGTTTCTCTCTGAGATCAGGAACTGGGTGTTGAGAACTTGCTACCTCTTTTCAGTGCTGGTAAGAGTTCTGGAAAAGATATTATGACACAGGCCTCTACAGAGAACTTGAGAGTAGCTTCCTGACTTTCTTGATTGGAAAAAAAGACACACATTCTGCAGGGATTTTTTTAAAACTTCTGCTCAAGAGCAACAAAGAGACAGCTCTGAATCTGCAAGATTCTCTGGAGATGTCTTCCCTTCCTACCCCATTTCATTAACCTTTCTTCTGAGACTCCTTATGAGTGTCTGGGTTTAATTAAGAATTTTAGTGTGCAGTACAGAGGGAGCCCATCTCCCCCCTTGGCTTTCTCCTTCATCTGATTTGGGTTGAGCATATACATTTTGGGAGAATTAATTATAATTGCATTTGACAAAGGAAATGGCTCTTTTTTAAATGTCTGCATATCCTTAATGCTGGTTTATTTTCAAGCAATAATGATAGCCATCAGTATAATCAGTTCCAATTGCCTCTACTGTCTACCTGGTTTTGCATACAGCAATACAATTCCAATTTCAGAAAGTTGGGGCTGAATGGTCCTTTGTTCTGCATTAAAATATTGCTTCAGAGTTCTGAAACAGAGCAGAGAGAGGCCTGGTGCTGCACACTGGACTAGAGCCTCCGCCTTACTTGGGATATAGGATGATTTCTTCGCTCTTGCAGGCTGCCTGCTTACCTTTCATGTTACCCACTCCTGAGCAGTGTAAACCATCAGAAGACCTCCTGTGGTACAAGACTTTGAAAACAATGAGGGGCCCCTCATATGCATTGGATTTTATTTCTAATCCAAAGCATTCTTTCAAGAATTTCTTCAAAATTTCTTTGGACTATACCAAGATCATACAGGTCAACTCTTGTCACAGATGTTTGAAAACACCATGGCTTATCGTGTGGATTCATACTCTTTGTAAATCAATTTTGTATAGCTTAACCTGTTCTTAGTCTTCTACAAGTACAGGAAAAGGTGATCCTGCAATGTAATTTAATGTGTGTATTTCATTAAACACAGAAACCTTGAGAGATACTTAAAATTAACTATACTCCTTAGAAAAGAAAATGTAGAGTCAAGGTTTGAATTTTGCTTTTTAGAATTCAACATTCCCTTGACCTTACAGGCATAAATCTATTTGGTGCAGAAGACTGAAAATAGAGCATCGAGAGGCCTTGAGTTTGCCACAGTAAATCACTATTCAAATCCTTCCATTTTAACCTCTACATGTGTTAACAGAGGGAAATGGGCTTAGAAAGTACTGTCAATGATTCACACTCTCTGCAGATCTAAGGATGACCAGAGTAATCAAAGACCAAATGTAAAATCATAGTCATCAAGCTCAGGAATTTCAAACTGGTGGCTTCCTATCCTCCCCCTGGTCCAAGGATGCACCGGACAGGGCCCAGACATGTTTTATTGCAACTGGACAGATGTTCCTAGCCTCTATTAATGGGTCTCTACTCATTGGAGTGGATGCTGCGAAGCATCCCCTGATGAACAGGACAGATTCATTTTCACAACAAAGAACTGTACTGTCCAAGTGACAACAGTTCCAAGTTAAGAGACTCTGCCAGAACCAGAGGCTGCAGGAAGTTTCCTGGAGGGGGTAATGTGAAAAGTGGGGTTTGAAGCATAATTCTACAGGCATGAAAGGGAAGTGGAGGGAGGGGAGGGGAGGGGAGGGAAGGGGAGGGAAAGGGAACAGGAGGGGAGGGAAAGGGAACAGGAGGGGAGGGGAGGGGAGGGAAAAGGGAAGAGGAGGGAAGGGAAGAGAAGGGGAGGGAAAGGGAGGGCATGGAAGAGAAGAGAAGGGGAGGAGAGGGGAGGGCAGGGAAAAGGGAAGGGGAGGGAGGGGAAAAGAGAAGGGGAGGGGAGGGAAGGGGAGGACAGGGGAGGGAAGAGGAGGGGGAGGGAAGGGCAAGGGAGGGAAGGGCGGGGGAGGAGAAGTGAGGGAAGGGAAGGGAAGGGAAGGCTAGATAACATGGAAGGCATTTGAAAAGTTGGATAGGCCTGGAACAGGGTTGTCTATGTATTCTGAGCCTGTAACAGTGCTTTGTACTTAGTATCTCTGAGCCTAGAGCATTGATATATACTTAGTCACTCTGAACTTGGAGTAGAGCTGTATAGTAACAGCCTGGAACAGTGCCATAGACATAGTCATTCTGAGCCTGGGATAGCACTGTGTGTTAAGTCCATCTGAGCCTAGAGCAGTGCTGTGTATTTAGTCATTCTGAACTTAGAGCCAGACATTCTAAGCCTGAATCAAGTCCTGCTGAATCTGGATTAGGGCTGTATATGTCATTATTCTGACCTGGAGTATGGATGTGTGTGTGTGTGTGTGTGTGTGTGTGTGTGTGTGTGTGTGTGTGTTATCTGAATCTGAGCTGTATATTTAATCACACTGAGCTTATGTTGGGATTGTATATGTTATCATTCTGACTTAGAGTTCGGCTTTGTTCTGAGCTCCTTGGTGCTGCTATGGCCTTCAAGTCCTAGGTATTGGCACTAGAAGAATGTGTAAAGGCCTTTTATTCCAGCAGTGGTTCACATTAAGACTTGAATTGAAAATTCACTTTTCCCAAGGCTAATTCTTTTTTTCCACCAGCAATTTGAGAGTCAGAGACTCCTCTAAATGGACACAGTAGGCCACAGTTACACTCAGTTTGCTTCCCTAGGTAGGCATCTACAGGCTTTAGCTCTCTTCAGATGGTCTTCAGTGTGGACCACTCTGGGCTGCATACTTGCCTGGCTCTTGTATCCATAGCCTTTGTGTCTGTCTGTTGTAACTCACATCAACTCTGCAGAGATAATTGCCTGGGCAGCATGTGGGATGAGATTCAGGGACTCTGTTGAAGCTTGAAGTGTGTGGATCTCCAGCCAATGTAATTTGTTGGACTTGGGTGCTTCTGAGGAATCTTGTAATTAAATATGGGCTCATTATCACAGGCACTTGCTTCAGTTTGGTTAAATAAACTGTTTAGTGAATTATGTTCACCAGTTTGCTGACAAACCTTGGTTTGAATTGGCTTTGGTGTTTCCTTGTTGTAAAACCTCTGCTGTGACTTCCACAATAGCCAGTAAGGTTATATTCAGAGTAAAAAGATGTATAGAAGACCCCAAAGAGATGTTTGACATGCCCAATAGACAGTAGGTTTTTATTCTTAACTCTATTGTGGGGCTGGTGGGGAAGATGTGGTGGGGAAGATTTGAATTATAGTCTGGAGAGTTGTAAGGATTAATCAGATTCACCCTTGTCTTTAGAGTTCATTCCCAGAACTCTACAGCTGGACCCACCATGACAGGTGGCCTGGCCTTGTTTTGCCACCTAGATCTGTTACCAAACATGGTCACACCCCTGTCTGAGATTTGTGACTTCAGATAAGTTGTTCACCTCTCTGGGCTTCACATGTTATGAAACAAACAATTCTTGGCACACAGTGATTCTATACCACATTGGTTTCCTAATCCCTGGGACAGCCAGCATCAAGATATTCTGACGATTTTCCTACTGGCCAGCACAAACAAGGCTAAAGAAAAGTCAGAGTTGAAATCGGTTTCTGTTTTATTCAGCTTTGTTTTCCTCAAAATTTCTTCTCATTCTCAAACTTAAGGAGCTTTCAACTCACCTATAGTAATCCAAGGCAAAATTTACTTCTTTGGTTCATCTGTTGTCGACAGCTTTGACCCAAGATGAAGTTTGTAGACCCTTCCATTTCTGAGGGTAGCTGTTCACCTCTATTCATAGGTTTGGCATTGGGTAGAGTTCCCAGAATCTCTTCTTTAGCTCCAACATTTCTGCTATGCATTTTGGGATCTGCTTGAATTAGTTCTTAGATGTTAGGAAGATGTTTTTCTGCGAATACCCAAAGCTCTTTTCTTTTAGCTTTTTGTCACCTCTCCTTACAAGTATTCTGCCTGAAATCCTAAAGTGCCCATGGCCCAAGTACAGATACCTTAGGAAAGCTTCTTCTCCATCTTCTGTTATATTTTCAGACTCCTATGCAGATAAGATCCCATTAATTCTGAAGATGCTGCAATATTTGCAAATATCCCAGGTGGTCTTGGGGAGAAAAGAGACTATGCAGGCTGGGGATGATGAGACTATGGCTCTCTGTCTATGGAAAGCCATCAGCTATGCTGAGTGAAGACTTCCCAAGATGGCTGCTTGGTGGTCACACACACTCCTATCAATAAGCTCTCACTCATGCTACATAACTGAGCTCAATAAACTCATTGGTTCATTGTAGGGACCTGCAATTGACTCAAGCTCTAGTTTGTCATTGTGACCTTAGAAGAAAGGTAGGTATTGCTTAGTCCCTCTCAGGGAGAATTATCTATTGAAAGTAACATAAATAGGATTTTGAGGTTTTAGAGGACAGGAATTAAGTAAATAGAGTCTTCATTGAGTCTCTTAGGTGTGCTTTGATACAGTTAGCACTGGTCCAGGGAAGTGCCCTGGTGGGATGAGAAAGAAGAAGCCACAACTATACTTCCATTCTCTCACTTCACAGGGACCTTATTAGCACACATGGAACATGTGACTCATACCTTGCAAAATTTTGTACCTCAGATCTTCAACTTTCAACCCCACAGAAATGCCCAGGGCACCAGACAACCACAACATGTTACTAATGCAATACATGTTTGCTTGTTTTCAACTAATTGACTCTACAACTGAACATAATTTAGGGGCATCAGGAAAGCTGGTTTAGAAGATCTTTACATCTTCCTTTAAAGTACTCAATGTGGCAAAAATATATAGTAATTTGTAAGTAAAAACTCATCCTACCATACCGTCTCTTTCTTGTGAGTTCATACCTTCATTAAGAATTAACAACCACTTCTGTTTGGTAACAGAATAGTATCTTTGCTAGAAAATTTTACTTCCTGGGTGCTTTTGTTCAACCTTTCTTCAGTGCAGCAACCAGGTGAGGTGGGCAGGGCAAGAGTCACTACTCTCCATAAACAAGAGAGATGGCTGAGGCACTTAGGGAAGATGAGGTGTGCAAGATCACCCAGCTGATTGGTGCCAGAGCTGGGGCTAACATCCAGGTCTGCTCAGCATGCCTTTCCCCAGTGCCTATTTCAGAGGGATCAGACAGCTGCAACCATTGGTACACAATGGCGTGTTCATGCAGTGTTGACTGGCTGGTTTGGCTGAAAACAATTGAAGAGATTTGTCACTGAGATTCTCATTGCTGCTCTAAAGTGGCCATGAGTGCATTCCCTCCAGTTTGCTGGTGTGCAGAAGAGAAGCAGAAGGAAAACAACTAATCTACTTGGAAGCTGTTTCCTAGGCACCTAGAAAGTTTTCAGAGCAGAGACGTTAGCTGTTCAAGCCAGTGAAGAACACCTGTTCTCCTCTCAAAGTCATGCCTGGGAGCAATATGTCTGCAGAACTAAAATAGAGAAGATATCCATCCAGCACCAGTGACTCAGCATCCATTAGAAGGTCCAGAGAGAGCAATGAAAGTATGCACACAGTGTGATGGGTTCGGATCCATGACCTGGCAGTTTAGCAGAGCTCTTTGCAGTACAAGCCACATGTGCTGGAGACGATTTTGGTCATAAACTCTTAGCTATTTCCATCCAAATCAGCTGCTTTAAATCAGAGCTTCTAAGATGCATCCAAGTTTTGGCTATTTATTTTAGTAATCTGTGAAATCTTCATTGGATGTGGCATTTTTTTCTGGTGATGATCCATCCAAAAGATGAGTACTGACAATATCCAGTGCATAAACTCCAGGACTGATGAGTGATTGAATCTGTTGTGGAGATTATGGATGCAAGCATGGGTTAGGATCACTCTGCCAGTGTCTAACTATCGTGTCAGCTGCTTCCCAGAGGGACAGATAATAAAAGACCATGGTCTTTTCAGCATATGCAAACTTTTACTTACAAATTCAAGGTTATATAAGAAAAACTTATAAAAAAGACTTAATTATAAAAGAGTCCATCTCACTCCAAATCAGAATAGTTACTACCAAGGAAGTAAAGAATATTAAATGGGGAAAAAGGAAACCTTTCTCTGCTGCTCAGAAAATCTTAATTCATACAACTCCGTATAGAAGTCCCCCCAAAACTACTGTAGAGCTGAGCTAAACCACTCCTGGGGATTCAAAAGCATCAGAGTTATCACTCCACAGAAATGTCTATACATTCATGTTCACTGCTATATGAGTCCAATAACCAGTTCATGGAACAAGCCTAGGTATGTCTGTGAACAGATTAATCAACAAAGAAAACATTTTCTTTGTACACTGGAAATATGTATCAAGTTATAAAGAAAAACATAATTATGTCATTTTCAGGGAAAATAAATGGACTTTGAGATCAATATGTTAAACAAATAAGACAGAAAAAATACTGTATGTCTTTCCTAATATGTGGAAATTATGTGTGTGTATTTGTGTGTGTGTGTGTGTGTGTGTGTGTGTGTGTGTGTGTGTGACCCGATAATAAGAGGGGACTCATGGGATGGTAGAGGTGCTGATAAGAGAATAATAAGTTCAAGGGGAATACAATCAAAGTACGTAAGATACACGTATGAAAACTCAAAATAAGACCGAACATTTGTGTAATAAATGTACAGCATGCAACTAAAAACAAAATAAAAATATATTAGTTAGCAGATATGTTAGTCAGTGAATATGTGGATGAGTATAAAGCGGTATCTTAGTCCTTCAGGATCTCTACCTGGACCTCCCACTCTGTTTCCTGTTTCTAACATAAATGCTGTATTTTTATTCCATGTTATAAAATCTCTTCAATGTTGCAGAATATTTCTTTACACTGTGTGAAGATGTGTTATACTGTGATTGATTTAATAAAGAGCTGAATAGCCAATAGCTGGGCAGGAGAGAATAGATGAGATTTCGGGGGAAGAGAGAACTCTGGGAATAAGAGAGTTGGAGATACACCAGGAGACACAGAACATGTTGGGCATTCAGAAATGTAGAAGAGGTAAAAAGCCACATGGTAGAATGTAGATTAATAGAAGCAGATTTAAGTTATAAAAGCAAGCAGGGGACAAGCTAAAGGCTGAGCTTTCACAATTAATAAGAAGTTTCTATGTTGTTATTTGGGGGCTGGTAGTCCAAAGATAGTCTGATAAGAAAGTTTGCTACACTTCTCCTATAGCTGCCTTTCTGCCTGGAAATCATACAGGATTCCTGTGATAGAATTCATGGTCAGCCTCTTGATAAATGTTTTCCTGGATTTCCCTTGCCAGTGTTTGGGGCATCTCCAGCACACTCCTAGATTGTATCAACAGGTGACGATTTGTCTACCACATTCAGCTTTTTCTCTGTGATGGTGCTCAAACAGCACAGACACTTGCTAGAGACAGAAGGAACTGTACATGCACCTGCTTACAAAGCACTTTAAGAAAGGTGGAGCTGGGCGTTGGTGGTGCACACCTTTAATCCCAGCACTCGGGAGGCAGAGCCAGGTGGATCTCTGTGAGTTCAAGGAAAGGTGCAAAGCTATACAGAGAAACCCTGTCTCGAAAAACAAAAAACAAAAAACAAAACAAAAAGAAAGAAAGAAAGGAAGGAAGGAAGGAAGGAAGGAAGGAAGGAAGGAAGGAAGGAAAGAAGGAAGGAAGGAAGGAAGGAAGAAAGGTGGAAGTTGATGTCATTTATAATTCAAGAGTGGCACATGAAGACATGCTCTGTTCAATTGGAGAGCTCCAGAGATAGCATTAAAGGTAACACTTGATAGGCAGGAAATGATACAGTTCTGCTTAATGGCTGGCACCATGTTCTTCCTACTGCACGGACATTGTACACATAACTTAAACATACAGCATCTCGAGGCATTTCCCACCCTCCTCCTTGGTGGTGGAAAGTGTTTTGTAATGAGCCTGGCATCAGTGAGGAAATCCTGTAGCCTTTGTGTAGGGCTAACTTGAACCTAGGTACAATAGCCCTTCACCCCAACTCAAAAGGGAGCATGGCTGATTTCTGCTGCACCTGAGGTCTGAGGCCTTTTTGTCAGATGATGAACCTGTATCACAGGGTTGTTTCCACAGGAAGGCGCAGGTCAAAACTCAGTCTGTTCATTTTCAACACTATCAGCAGGTGCATACACAAAAAGCTTTTGATGGAAAAATATTTCCGTTTGGTGAATTTTATACAAATTCTGAAACCTGCCTTTCTAGCACTTTTACACACATTTCTCAGTTGGTTATCTCAGTTAATTACCCTGTGGACTAGGTATCCTTTCCCTGTTATCGTCCTCATCTCCTGAAGAAGGAAACAGACATGATGAGAAATTTATTGGCTGGCTAAAGGTCACACCATCACTTAATGACAGAGTCAGACCCTGACCTGAGTGTATCTCCACATTTTATGGCATGACATCATCTGGTAATTATTGAGATACTGCAGCTTAAATTGGTCAGAATCTGTCAGTCAATCACTGTATTAAGGAATTCAGATTGTAAATACTTTGGGAAAGTCTTACTTATAAGATAGCTGAGAGTTCCTTTCCAAGGTTTTCTGTATCTGTTATAACACTGTGATTACAGGCAATCTTCAGTATGGAGAGAGAGAGGAGGGAGAGAGAGAGAGAGAGAGAGAGAGAGAGAGAGAGAGAGAGAGAGAGAGAGAGAGAGAAAGGTGTAGGTACATAGGGGATGTGGGGAAGGACAGATCTGCCTTCATCCTCAAAGAATTTACTGCTTTGTATTTAATTCACTCTTGCTGCCTGACTTGTAAAATGAATTTGTAACTTTACCTTTGGTTATTCATGTCCTTCATTTTCTTATCATCTATATTGTACTTTCCTGTTTATGCTGCTCTTTTAGCAAATATTCATTGAAGAACTATGTGTCCTTCCTTGTGCTAGGTGCTGTTCACAAGGAGCTAGTTACTAAAAACCTTTGATGCCCAGTTGAAATATTAAAATGGAAATTGAGGCATGGTGTGGTTAATGGGTACTGGAGGTGCATGGAATTTGCCTTGGAATTCCAGAGGGTGGGGTGACCAAGTCTATGCAAAAGAGGCAGAAGAGGGATGGAGACAATCCTCACGTGGAATAAGCTGACCAGGCAATTTCATTCAGTTCCTGGGAGGTGCCTTGGCTCTGCCCACTTCAGTATGGTATACAAAGTCCAACTTTAATTTTGGATGTCGCATGGGCATAGGTTGAAGACAAAGACAGCAGCATCTCCTCTACCTCTGACCTTGCCTTGGCTACCTTCTGTTTGTGTCAGTCTGGGTAGAAACCGAGTACTTGCTGCTTCCTGAGGAGAGGCCATCCTTTATGTGATTGAGCCTGGATAACCTAGAGAGGCAGCCAGTCAGTTGCCTTGTGTTAGAGGACAATGCACAAGAACTGTGACTTCTCTCAGCAAAGTGACAGCCAGCCTAAAGCCGAAAGAGCCCGCACTGGGCCCTGAGACTGGGAAAACTAACACATGTGCCAAAGGTTTTGTGAGAAATTGCTGGTAATCAGACTTGGGTTGAACTGAAGTGAGAACAATTCTGTGCTCACTTTCCAGTCTGCACGAGCTAGCAGACTAGTACCTGTGCATCTTTGTTGACCAGAGTTAAAAAGCACCGTCAACAGGGAAAAAGCCAAACTCACTCAAGCTTCTTATTCCTTCACAGATCGTTTCCCAAATATTTGTGTTGAGGTGTAAAACATTAGTTTAGGTTGAATTATGTAGTTTAATTTAATTTGATATCAGTGAAATCCATATTTAATGTGGTGTTATCCATGGTCTTTTTTTCTTCTAAGAATGAATTTATGTTGGTGATTAAAGCACCTGCATTAATAGGGACATAGCTGTTCTAAATTGCTGATGAACATGATTAGTCTGGTTGTACAAAAACTTCAAAGGAGAAAATATACCATAGAGTTTCAAAATAGCTCTCACACACAAGGCCTAATGTGCACTTTTCTTTATACTTCTTGGTTTCAGTCTCCCTGAAAACACTTCCAAGAAGTTTCCCCCTATCAGACAGAACACAGTAGTCAGGTGTAATTCTTTTTCAAGCCGAATGTGACAGAACACACATCGGCATTCAGAAATGAGGCTTTTGCAGTGGGTAATAGTGTAATCGGTTTTGCCAGCAGCAGAATGTACAATCCTATTAGAGATGGGGAAAAGAAAGTGCCACCTTAATTTACCTCCAGGCCTTAGAGCAATGACTTGAGGTGCCTGAGGCTACCTGTGTAAAGATACTTTAATCATATGGTAAAAACATTTTTAGTCTACTGCCTGCTTTTGATGAGAGACAGCTCTCCTTAGTTAGTAAAGGAAATCCATCCAACTTATAGCCTGACAATCCTGACATGCTATTTTTAATCTTTGTCAACATTAAACCTATGGAAGGCATTTAACAGGTTAAAGAAAGATCACCCCACCCCCTTTACATCTCCTGTGTTTCTTGAAGATAAATTAGCTGATGACTGTCCTGTGAGATGGATAGGTCACAAGGAAAAAGTACCTGGGAATAGAGGGAAGCCAGACTTTCATCCTGCTACCTTCAGCTAGAAGATGATTTCTGTTATTCTGTACCTCAGGGACCAAATTCATTATAGTAACCATCAAACTAGAAAGTCTTCAGCTGCGGATATTCCTTGAGCATGCTCTCTGGCTGTATGGGGGATGTGATCTTTAATTAGTTAGGGTTGTAAAATATTGCAGTGAATTTCCCAGCACCCTTTGCTTTGTCTTCAAGTCACTAATGCAATTGTTTTAATTGTGGCTGAGCTATTGTCTTTGACTAGATTTCCTGGAGTGCCCTTTACCAGTGAATGGTAATATGCACTGGGAAATCATGAAGCTTGTGGACAGCTGTAAATTGAAAGACACTAATCGGGTGCCTATTAATAGTGGTGCAGAGTCAGGGCCCTAATGCCATTAACTTTCGGGATTCATGTGTACAAACCGAGTACCATCCAGGAATCCAGCAGTCAGCTGTGCATGGAGCTTATGAATGCATGTGAACACAGGCACATACAGACTTGCTTCTTGTCTCTCTCCCTCCCTCCTTCGACTTTTCTGTTGAGGTCTTTTCTAATATGGATTTCCATTTTCTGTTCCGTCTATGATGGATTGGGTTCAAGGAAGTGACACAAGCATGCTGTTGCCTTTGAGCCTGTACTTGAGACACACTGTGTTTTATCTCTCCTCCTGCCTCCTGGCTTGACATCAGTTCTACCAGTGAGTTTTGACATGTGCAAATTAATAATCATTCAGTCCAAATGAGGATGCTGACCTTTGAGCCCACACAATGTACTCAGAAGAAAAGAAGCATCACCTATGAGCTCAGAGACTTTGAAGTTTAGTGAACGAGTGAGGGTACCTCCTCGTTATTTTTATTACATGTGTATCTATACATACATGTATGTATGCATATGTGTATAAATTTGTACCTGTTTCAAATAGACTGACAATTTACAATCATTCAGTGTAACAACAGTCTATATCAGCATGGAGTAGACTGCATAAAAGAATGGTTACTTTTGTGAAAGGCTTAATTATAAGTTGAAATGGCCTCTAGTTTGGGAATGGAGACCCAAAGCAAGGCAAGAAAACATTGCCAAGTAACACAAAGTCTCCCAATGCATAAATGTGGGGTAGAGAGATAGCCTGTCAGCTTGTTTGACAAGCATGATGTTTCTATGGCTGGGGCAAAGCTGAGGGAGGAGGTAATTTGTTCCCAAGAAACCTCCACGAATGGTGGTGGACAGATATGGACTTGCATCTTTGCTGTTTAGTCATGGCCATAGAATTTGAGGGGTAATATTTGATTACTGGGTTTTAGAAAAATACATAGTTGCAATATGTATATTGCCTTATAAAATGCTAGCAATTTTACAATAATCATGTAAACATAAAAAAGTCTAATAGTTACAGCATTGATTACAGAATTGCTAAACACTGAGCATCGTAAACAGTGTTTCTCACTGCTGTTGTGATAGGTGGACTAAGGGTGTGGTGTCCTCAACTTTGTAGTGGTTACAAGGTGATGCCCTCCCCTTACAGACTGAGAAAGTGACCCTTCAGCAGGGGACATCCCTTACAAAGGACAAAGGAAAAGCAGAGACTTTCCAGCTCCACTTTCATTGTGCTGTGTCTAAACCCTGCCTGCCTTTGCCTCTACCTCTCTCGTGCATGCATTTTGTCAAAAATGATTTTTTTTTCTTATTTTATGCAGGCATCCTATTTTTCCCTTTTTCATCATATTTAATTTTTGAAATCACAAGTCAAGCTGGGGAAGGGGGTCACTTAATGGGTAAAAAGCACTTTCCATGCAAGTGTGCAGACCTGAGTTCTCATCCACACATCCACTATATACACTCACAAAATTATGATAAAACTCACCTGTATACACTCACAAAAGTATGATAAAACTGTCACAGTGCAATGATTCCACAGCTCATGAACTAATCGCTACTAATTACTACTAAAATCAATGAAGACCAGTTGTTTTCATTCCTGTAAAAATAAAGTGCTCCCTATCCATCTGCTGGATTCAGTTTTCATGGACATAAAAGGACTTGCTTCCAACTCCTTTGAGGTGGTACTCTGCTGTGGCATCACCTCACTGTGGCAAAGGTTACAGAGAAGGAGAGGGACAGTATATGAATCACATTATCCAAATTAATTACCACTGTCATCTGAACTCCAAGAGATACGCTGTTCCAAATGGGAGTCCTAAGTGACTTGTGCTTGTCCATTGGAGGTTGTGAATTATTATGTAATGGGAGCTAAATTGTTGTAGTTTTTCATTTTAGGACAGTCGTGGCTGTCGGATCCAGATCACTCTCCAAAGATAAGTTGGGCCATGGAAAACAGAGTGCAAGCCAGCGGGCTGCACCAATTCCCAGAGGAGCCAGGCTTCTTGGGAGGTCAGTGTGCACTGAGGCAGTGGGGCAGCACAGACCTGTTTCTAGGATTATTTTTTTCCACTCATGGGTTTTGGATGATTCCCAGATGTCACTGTGCCTGTCTATTTAACCAGCCTTTGAAACCTCTGGTCATGCTTGCTACTCCAGCTTGATGGGCAGAAACCAAGAGTAAGGTGTTTCTGAGGCCTTTGGTTATGAACAACTGTTAGTTAGGGGTTTAATATTGTTTCTCTGCAGGAATGTACACAAATGGCCAATTAAGCCTACTCATTAAAATAAAGTATTTTTATAGCTGATCCAAAAATCCTGTGTCGGCTATGTCTTTGAAGCACTTAATTGTTATGAATAAATATATTTCACATTTGCCTGCCTTCCTCGCTATCCTTGCTGCAATACGTGGTCATAGTAGATTTTATGTCTTCCTTGACAAGGTTTTACAGTCCTCACCTGCTGGTGTGGTCTCTGGCAAAGCACTGCTGTGCAGGGCAGTGGTTCAGGAATTGTTCTTTTTCACTGTCTGTGCTTTGTGCTAAGCACAGGGAAGACAGAAGATGAGTCGGACACTGTTCCCCTTACGGAACTGAGAGAGGGACAGACAGGAAAAAAACTGCAGGATTGTGCACTAAATGCCACAAAACTGTAAATATAATTACAGCAGGAAAAGTAGAGGTCACATCTGCTTGAGGACTTGTTTACCATTTTCACAAAGCAGAATGTTCAATTTGTGAATTAAGTAGAAATAGAGGTTATTTGCATACACAAACCCATGTGCGTTTGTGCGTGCATTCACGTGTGTGTGTGTGTGTGTGTGTGTGTGTGTGTGTGTGTGTGTGTTAAGGGAGGGTTACTCCAGTTGGATTGTAAGATGGTAACATAGGGAGAAGAATTCAGAAAGTTTATTGTACATGGAGGGAGGCAATCTCATTAGAAGGCAGCTCTCCTTTCAAGGGACTTAAAGCTATTGCACCAATCTGGTCAGACCCAGGCCTGATTGTCTAGGTAACAACTGGGCTCTTAGGCCATGGCTGGAAGACTGCCACCAACTGGTTCTTCCTGTGTGATGATCCTTGAGTCACCTTATCACAGATGGAGCAGCCCTTGTCCTTGATCCATGATTTGGGGTCTATATGCATTTCTGACTGTGGCCTTTAGCCGTGCAACAGAGGCCTGCTGGAGGACCACAGGTCAAATGTGGTGTTTTGCTACTTGTATGTGTCACTAGACTCTCTAGAGTGTCTCTGCAGCAGAGTGAGCTCACAGGTCTACATCTGCTGTGTTTGTGTGGGTGATACACAACCAGTGAGGAACTGAGGTTTTCTTAGCCAGGTCCCCTACTATTTTAATTAAATCATGCTTTTAACAGCTCCTTCTGTCTGCTCTCCTGGGCTCTTTTGCTTTACAGCTTATTGCCACATGTTGGACACAATTAATGGATACGACAAAGGATGATAATTCTCTGTTAGGTTCTTCCTGCATGGCAGGAGCCACAGGGCCTCTGGAGATAGAAACAGCTCACATATACTCAAGCCTAATTTATTGTTTGGATACTATATGCAGTATCTGTCAGGTTCTCTGTAGGTGTGGGGTTCCTGCTGGGTAAGGTAGGCAGGCTCTGAAATGCTGTAGGCCACAGAACCAGCAGGCTTGTAGAGGACAGCCACTAACTCCATGATTAAGACTGTGAATAAACTTACTCCTCAGAAAGACGGGGCAGTACTTCCATGGCTGCTGATCATGCATACGATTTTGAGCAAGCAGGTGGTCTGAACCCATCCCAAACAGTCTCCTGTATTATATGCTGGGGAGATGGCTCGTTTGGCCCGCTTCCCAAACAAGGAGGCCTAAGTTCAGTCTTCAGCACTTGTGGAAAAAAGCAGAGCATGGTGGTACAGGCAGTGCCATCTAATCAGCAAGATCAAGGTCCCAGTGAGACAGACCATTTCAAAAGCCAAGATAGTTCCTGATGAATGTCACCGGATGTTAAAACATGTGTATGTATTCCCACATATAATTACACACACACACACACACACACACACACACACACACACACACACACACACACAGACTTCACATGCAGTCACACACACTCACATATACCCTGTCCCGTGTGACCTATGTTCCTCTGTCTTCTGAGACCCCAAGATTACTTGTATAGTGTCTGGTGGTGTCGCACTTCCCACTCTTGGCCTCTGTTGCAGTCTAATGTAGTTTTCCTGGAACTTTCCTGTGCTTATTTATGAACTGAGGTGGGTACAAGGAGAAAAGGTAGATGCAGCAGCAGCTGCAAGACCCCTAGACCCCTATTTCTAGAAACGCCCTCCCATTTTTCTGCGGCTCTAGCTAGTTAAGGAATACACAGTTAATTTAGAGCTATGCATGTGGAGTGGAGGTCCCCAGCTTCAGTAGCATCCCGTACTATTTCCATGGATGCCGGTGTCTAACTCGGACTGTGTACACATTGATTGTTTCTAGGATCCGAACCCTTCAACTGGGTCAGCCAGAGCTTCTGCAGGTGAATGTCAGGTGACATTCATGAAGTCAACAATTTACATAATCTTGTATTTTCACAGTATTATTGTCATTTTTAAAAATCATAAAATAGAAGTTTTTATTTTATTCATATACTTTACTTTGCATTATGGGTAGTTCCTAAATAAATGTCTTTATAAAAGGAAAAAAATCAACATGACTTTTCATCTCTGCCTTGTAAATACAAGATAATTTCCTCACAAATCTCAGTCATTTCAGCAAAAATCTCACTAACCTGCATTGTTATTTAAATAGTTTTAAACATGAAGTAATTTCAGTATAGGAATATTTTAAGAGATTAAATTCTCTTACATGTGGCCAAAGTCAGTATGGTAACCAAGTGTCGTAAGATGGCTTTGTTTTTCTCTCCTGCCCTTTTCCTTCCCATTCAAAGCCAGACTCTAGGTACTTAACAAATACACAAGCTGCCCTCCGAGTTCTATTATAGGGACCACAGAATCCCTTTGTCTCCTTGTACAGCTTAGTCTAACACTGCAGTTATCTGGGTCTCCTCAGTGCCTCTGGCGCTGTCCATAGCCCAAGTGGGCACATTTCATCTCAATTAGGAACAGCAGAAAAATGCAAGGCAGGGGAGTGTCAGAGGTCACAGCCGTTTAATGGGATGAAATTCAAATGAAAATTGGAAAACAATCAAAGAAATCTATAGATGATGAGAACTGGTGAAACTCAATTAGGAAAAACCATAGACTTTCCCCCTTCGGGGACTTGGTTTTTTTATGCTGACGTAGTGGCCTATTTGGTGATAAATAAATAGGGCAGCAAAGGGCTTTTTGTTTCTATTGTAAAGAAAAATAAGTTATTATCACTGTTATTCACACATTCTAATGCCTTTGTATATGTGCAATGCCTATGATCTGATCAACCAAAGCTGATTATCCAAGTATGACATTGCCTATGATTTGCCATCATCGCTCAAAGAAAAAAAGTAATTTGACTAGATTCAACATGGATAAACGAAACAAAGCAGAACTTTTGTGGAATAGTTTTCCCATAGTAAGCTTCAGCAAGTGTGTCATAATAGACATAGATGGGCTTTTTATGTCATAGCGTATAAATAGGGGAGAAACGGCACAAAACTCAGACCTGACCCATCTTACTTTGTTGGATGTTGCATTTTCATTGCCTAGAATGTATTTGATCTGGGAAATAAACCCAGCTTCTTATTTATTTGGTAAGTAGTCTCTGTGTGGTGTGTGCAACTATTTACAGGACCTAGGTTTATTTGGTAAGCATCAAATCACCATGCAAGTCAAGAGGCATTCTCTGGGGAAAGAACATGCGTGCTGTCTGCTTTCATTATGTTACTGGGCATTTATTTGAAGCTGTTACTCCTGCTACTCCTTCCAGGATCCTAAGTGTACAATTTGAATCTGTAAGCTTTGCTTGCAGCTTTCTTATCTGAAAAGAGAAACATCTAGAAGTCTCCTAAAAAGAGTAATGGTGGCACTTTTGTTATCAGCAACTCAGGAGTCCACACCAGAGCAGCTACTGAGTTCATTTCAGTTGAGGGAACGTTTTGAAAAAAGCCTTTTCTAAAAACAAAACAGCAACAACAGCAACAACAACAAACCCCTGGAATTCCCAGTCTACATACTAGGAGACCCCAACACTGTACTGAGTTAGAGAGCTGAAGATCTGTAGCAAATAGGTCTAAAATTGGATGAAGGTACAGCTAATATCTGACAGCACATCCTATTAACACGTTCTCAATTCAAGACCCAAAGGTCATGTTCTGACATTTCATTTAAAATCTCCATATTTTTCAACCCTGAAGAATTTGGGGCTGTGAACATATTTTGACTTAATTAAAGTTATACCTGTAGCAAACTAGCAAACTTGCCAGTATCATCTCTGCCAATCATAGCATTTTGTCCTACCATAGCTGGGACATTTGTGTGACTGAGCTAAATTATTAAAATTTAGAAAGGAATGATTCAAAGGCAGTAAAGATGGCTCTGTGCCTAAGAGTGCTTACTGCTCTGGCAGAAATCATGGGTTCAGGTCCCAGCACCTACATCAGGTAGTTAACAACCACCTGTAACTCCAGTTCCAGGGGATCTGAAGCCCCCTGGCCTGCATGGGCACTTGCACATATAAGCTCATGCAAGCACACACACATGCACATAAATAAAAGAAATAATTATATTTTAAAATGAAAAGAATGACTCAAATATTCTGATGGGTGAATTCAATAGTTATTATTCCAGGAGATAAATTATAGTATATTTTAATTTTTGTGTTCTTCCTAATAACTTATTATATAAAGATGAAGATTTCTGATAGCAGTCCCCCGAAAATACCCACTGCTGATACACACTTTCTAGAAGATAACAGATCAAGGACAGTTAGCAATGTGTATGCTGAAGTAGAGAGATGACTTGAAAAAATGCTTTCATTTCTTCCCTAACACTGTGTACAAATGCTGGGTATAGTAATATGTGCTTATAATCCAAGCACTGGGGTAATAACAGGCAGATTTGTTTGGGGCTTGCTGGCCAGCTTGCCTAGACAAATTGGAAATCCCAGGCAAATGAGAGATTCTATCTCAAGAGAAAAAACAAGTAGATAGCTTCTGGGGAACAAGCCCAAGATGAGTGCGTGGCCTCCGTGTGCACACATCCCATAAGCACAAGTACTTCCACCCATATGAATCACACAAAACACATGCCTTGGCCTCATAAATTCAATACTTAAGAAACTATTTTAGACAAGAATAGAAAAATACATAGGTAGAAAGCTTTCTTTTTTCTTAGCATAAGTTTTATTATTTAAAAAAAAAAGCCCTTAAATAAAGAATGGGATCTCAAGTTAATCTCATATTATGCATATGGTGATCTCTGTCTCTGGCATATCACTGTGACAAATTGTGGTAAATAACTTTGGAGATGAGGCTGCAATATCAACTGCCTCACCTCTTTTGAATATTTCCTCCTATCCCGAGGGGCACTCACCATTGGCTATTCCAACCTGTGTCTATTTAGATGCTCTCTCCCTTCCCAGTGGCAATACTTAATAGTTGTTTTTACCAGGTCTACAGGTCAAATTGAATGCCAAATTAGACAAAAGGCCAATAAGAATGAAGGAACTGGGAGTTGGGGTTGCTGGGGAACCGGCTCCTGAGGCTTTTCCAGTAACTTTCTGTAGTTTAAGGGTTTAATGAGCCCCACACCTTCTAAGAGCATCCTAACTAATTTTGAGATGTCCTAAGCTGGGACCTGGTTTCCCATAATAGTAACTGTGGCTCAGATGCTATACCTGTGATGATTCTGCTGCTTGGCTACTGGGGTGACGGCTGTGATGTGACATAAGAAGGCACCGTGTTGTCTTTTTTGGTGTCTCTGGCTGTTATTTGATTTTCGGTTTGGCTTTCATTTCAACTATGAAATAAGAAAGCCAGAAGAAAGTAGTTTAGGCGATTTTTTTTCACCTAATTTAAAATGATTGCCCATGAGCCTCTCTCAGAGTGGTCCGGGGTTTATTTAGGGCCCTCAATAGAGTCCTTGAGGGCGATGAAGCTCATTTAGAAAGTATATTGATATGGCTTCTTCCCTGACTGTTGCAGAATAGCTGTGACATTTGATTCTTCGGGAAAACAGTATGGTGCAGGCTTAGATCTTTGCAGGTAGAACATTTTCCATTTTAACAGACAAGAACATTTGAAGGGTCTATTTCATTCCTGTAAATGAGTAGATAAAATAATTTACCTGAGAAGAGTGTTTGTTTTGTATGAAATCAATTCAGCACATCACATCAAATAGAGAGATTGGTTTGCAAG
This sequence comes from Onychomys torridus, assembly GCF_903995425.1. Classification (NCBI taxonomy): domain Eukaryota; kingdom Metazoa; phylum Chordata; class Mammalia; order Rodentia; family Cricetidae; genus Onychomys; species Onychomys torridus. The sequence continues at coordinate 11,890,071 of NC_050449.1, read as the reverse complement.
ATGGGGCTCATTTTGTCTCTCAAAAGACTGTCTTCTCACTCTTCCATCTTCTCTGTGGTGTTTGTGTGTGTGTGTGTGTGTGTGTGTGTGTGTGAGAGAGAGAGAGAGAGAGAGAGAGAGAGAGAGAGAGAGAGACCAACCGTCTGCTAATCTTCTTCAGTATGCCCTGACTATTTGAGCTGCCCTCCTGAATTCTGGGTTACTCACTTACCTGCCTCCCTTTGCCTAAGCCATCAAGTGCTCTGTGTTTTTCCCTAGGAGTCATCACTGCTGCTGACATTCTTGATCGAGAGACAACAGGGTCATACTGGCTGACAGTGTATGCCACAGACAGGGGTGTGGTCCCTTTGTACTCCACCATTGAGGTCTACATAGAAGTTGAAGATGTGAATGACAATGCTCCCCTGACCTCGGAACCCATCTATTATCCTGTTGTCATGGAAAACTCTCCCAAGGATGTGTCTGTCATTCAGATACAAGCCGAAGACCCTGACTCTGGTTCCAATGAAAGACTGACCTATAGGATTACAAGTGGAAACCCACAGAACTTTTTTGCCATAAATATCAAAACAGGTAAGTGCTTGCTTGGCTGAATTGAAATTGGCTGTCCACTTTTAAATGTGTTGTCTGGCCCCTGCTGCTGCTGGCTTTTCTATTTTATTGTCTATGGAACAGAGTCTTCTTTTCTGGGAATAGTTTATGCCCAAGTGGGTGTTTCTTCTGTCTACTTGGAGTGTTTCAGTCTCAACTGACACTAAGGTGAACTCATGTAGTAATAATCAGAAGCAACACAGACTGCAAGCTGCAGGCTTGCTCTGATCACTGTAAAACACGGTCCAGGACTGCTCAGATGGTCAGCTGCATCTCCTCTTTCTCCAGAGCAGCAGCCTGTTGCTGTGTTCATTATGTGAGCTAGCATTGTGAGGCCTCTACTTGTAGGTCCTTCTGCCTTGCTTGGCCTCACTCCAGCTTGTTGCAAAGGAAGCTCTCAAAGGCTTAGCTATAAGTTCAAAGATTTTCCTCCCTACATTCTCTATCAATGAGGTGCCCATGTTCCAAAGAACTTCCCATATCTGTATCTGAAGCTTTACACAAAAGTAGGCACAATTTAATTTCTGACTTTTTGCTCAAAAGGTTTCTAAAGGTTATAAAAAGAAGTGAATTTGTTAAGTGCATATTAGAAAGGAGTACTGATCAGGACTGTGTGGACGTTGGCTGAATGTGTCCTGACTAGGTTGCCCTCTAGAACATGGCTTTGTGGTGAAGTCAACCTAGGCATGCTACTGCTCTCCTATACTATGCCACTTTTAAATTTGCACAGAGACCTCAAGCCCTCAGGGAGAATGTGATGGCTGGGGCTTTAATTAATTGAAATTTAGAATAATGGAATTCTTTCATGTTTCTCTGGGCAGGTAAGTTGATGTTGGTCAGTGTTGGATTTGGTTGATGCTTGTTGGTATAGATAGACTTTCCTCAGGAACGCTAGTGGAATTGATAATTATTTGTCTTTATTTGTTAAAGGAGAAATATACTGTGAACATTATGTCCTTTATAAATATCAAGTTCCAATTCATAAAACTAGGAGAGGTTTTTTATAAGCCCACTTCTGAGTCAATCAGTCAACTTTTAGTCATATTTCAATGCTCTTAAAAGTATTTGATCAAGACTTTCACTCTGCTTCATTATAAATGAAAGGTGGTGATCTGCTAGCAGTGTCTGGCCAAGGCATACCTGTGCTAGAAGGAGAAGACACAGATAAAGGAGCCTGGCCCAGTATCTGAGGCACACCCAGCACAAACAGTCACCATATACCTGAGGACTAAGTCCTTGTTCTGTGCCAAGAAGAGTTTCTGGTCTACTTCTGTGCTGTGGTATAGGACTATAAAACGTGAAGAAAGAGAAATGAATGCAGATACTTCAAAGATTAAACAGGGAGAAGACAGAGAGAAGGAGAAGGGAGAGGGGAGGAGCGGGGGGAAAACAAAGGCAATGTCAATAAGTAAGTTGTTGTGACATTTGATGCCTCACGCTCCACATGCTATCCCTTCTTGATCGGGTCACCATTTCAGTCATCAGAGGAGGACCTGACACCCTGCTTTTAGCTTAAAGGACTCTACAGAGGGACAAGTTCAGCTGCTGCTGGCCTTTGCTTAGAGTTGAAAAAGACAATTACCTCTTATGAGCAGACCTCTTGGTTTCCCTGGCCATCCCATCTTAGCCTAATGGGTTCCATGCCAGTGAGAGACCTTGTCTCAAAAATAACATAGACATTGTTGCTAAAGAATTACACTCAAAATTATCCTCTGGCCTCCACATACACATGGCCACATGTGTATATATGCACATACACACATATACACACATGTGTACCCAACCACATACACACACATTCTTGAAAGAAGAATGACTATCCCAGATAATATGTGTCTGATGTGAAGAACTTAGAGTAGACCTTGTGTGCACTGTGCTCACTGTCTTTTATGCACATGAATTTTCAGAAGGCCCTACATTATCATAATGTGGCTTACACTGCATAATAAGAGCCTTAATTGTATGTATAATTTCTCTGTCTTTGCTAGAGGTTTTTAAAAACTGTGCCCAGAATGACATTTTCATCTAACTTGTCTAATTGTCTCAAAGAAATGCACAGCATGTCTTGGTTTTCAGACATAATATAAGAAAACAATATATCTTGTTTATTCAGTTATTAAGATCATGGCCCCTATTTCTTTTTTATCACAAAATCCAATAAATAAGATCATAAGCTTAAGATATGTTTTGAGCTTTTGAGGGACCAGAAGTAATATGAAAGTAACAGAACAGTTAACACTTGTGACACAGTGGCAGAATCAACACTTAACTGAAGTACAGGAGCTTTAGTGAATATGAGTTTGGCAAGAGAGATGGTCAGAGAGGGCTTGTTTTATGTTTAGAATCCTGCCTTTAAAATATTTGCCATGGACTTCATAAATGTGAAACTCTATGAACCACCACAGAGAACATAAAGTAAATCAGTCAGTCCAGATGTTACCAGCTTTCTATGCTTGGGCAAGTTGCTGATCCCCTCTGAAATTTAGTTTCCATGAGTGTGATGGTTAGCTTTTCCAAGGTGCAGCCAAGAATCATATGGGGAAAGAGTCTCAACGAAGGATTGTCATCATTGAGTTGGCCTGTAGACATGTTTGTGGAGGACTGACTTAATTAGGTTAATTGATGTGGAAATTCTATGCCAACTATGGGTGGCACCATTCCCTAGCAATCCTGTACTGTGTAACAGTGGAGAAATTGAACTGAGCAAATGCTAGCAAGTAAGTGAGCATGTGTTTATTCATTTCTCTCTTCTCTTGACTGTGGGTATAATGTTAGCAAAGGTCTCAAGCTCCTCCCACTGTGAGTTGGAACTGTGAACTACAATAAACTCATTCTCCTTTAAGTTGCTTTTTGTAAGGGTGTTTTATCACAGCAACAGCAATGAAACTAGAACAATAAGTAATGATTGCAGCAAGGAATTCAGGAGTCCCATGAGAATTTACCACACTGCCTAGCACAGCAAAGTCCCATGACAAATGACGATGCCCTGTCTGCTTTATGCTAATGGCAGGAATTGCTTTAATGTCTATAAGCCAGGGTTTCTTATCTGGAAAGTGAACACAACTTTGCTTACAGCACAGTTATTACTCACGGACAATGGAAGTCACAGTGCTTGTGGAGGATGCCAGTAAAATGCAGAACTCTATAAAAAAAGTGTGTTATTATGACTACATCTCTTTTTTATGTAGGGGTGGGGTGGGATGTGTAGGTGCCTGTGTATATAGATGTTATGTGGGTGGGAGGTCATATTTGTACATAGACATGGAGACCAGAGGCCAAACTCAAAACACAATTGTTAGTCTTCAGATACTGTTCATCTTGGTTTTGTTGTTTGTTAATTTGTTTGGTTTCTTTCTTTCTTTTTTTCTTCCTACCTTCCTTCCTTCCTTCCTTCCTTCCTTCCTTCCTTCCTTCCTTCCTTCCTTCCTTCCTCCTTTCCTTTCTTTCTTTCTTTCTTTGACCAGCAAGCCCCAGGCATACATCTGTCTCTCCCACCCCAGGGCTGGTATTACAAGCCCAGGCTATCTTGCTCAGCTTTTTATGGGAGTGCTGGGGATCAAACCCAGGCCCTCTTAGGCTTGCACAGCAAGCATTTTGCTGACTGAGCTGTTTCTCCAGGTTGTGCTTTTTTCTTTCATTTTTGTATCACTGGGGGATCAATCTCACCAAAGCTTGTAAGCTCCTTGTTTAGGGTGTTGCTTTTGTTGTGGGGAGAATCTGATGGCCTCCCTAATAACAGCTTTAATTTTCAGAATTTTTTCCATCCTTATAAAGTCATTAGTGTGAATTATGGCAAAAACATTGATGCAATATTTTTCAACAATGAAGCAGGGGATATACATAACCAATACATTTAGCAAAGATTTGTGCTCTGGATTTTTTAAACTGGAATGTTGTTGATTCTAGTAAACTAACCCTTTGTTCTCTCTGTGGTAGAGATGAAATTTAAAGAGTTTTACTTTGTTCTGGAAATGTGCTACATAAATAATGATGAAAATGATTAATGTAAATGTGAATTGTGCCAGTGTTCTAGGTCTACAGCCTATAGTACATAATGGATGTCACTGACCTCGAGATGAGAGAGATTTCTCTGCTGAGCCAAAAGGCCCATTTGAGTTTTCCTCTACCAGATTTGGAGCCATGTAAAATAAGTGGGCTGTGGGCTTTCTTCAAGTGCTCCTTGTAGGCTAGGCAGAAAAAGAAAAGCTGTCAAGTTGGAAAGTCTTCTTTGGGCTATGCCCTGAACTAGCTGCAGACAGAGCAGGTGAGGTCACTCAAATGCAACTCCTTGCTGAGGCTGTACAAGTGTGATGAGCAAGAGGCTGTGCAATGTTCAGACTCAGATGAAGAGGAACTATTCTTCCTTCCAGGGCTTGCTGAGTGATGGAAGCTGACCAATCTCTGCTCATCCCAACAAAGCTAGGGGGAATGGTGGGAAGTTTCTCTATGGCTTCAGACACTTGCTTTATTTCTGTCCATTGTGCCCACTCCAGCTCAGCTGGCTAGCATTTGGTGGAGCTCTCACTATGTGTTAGACATAATGATTGCTCTCAGTCTGTGTTCCTCATTAGACAAACAACTATGTAGACTGTGAGCAGACTGTCTGTGTGCCACTGTCTCATAAGAGTGACTCTTGAAGGGACTTTGCATCACTCAATCAGTGTGTGGCACTGGGGCCTTCCATTCAGTTTTATGAAGTGCATTTTTGGTCTGGCTGTATACCTGGATCTAATATTGGTGGGTAGGAATGTAAAAGAAGATGATTTCTGAACTAAGGAGATTTAGTCTCATGAGAAGATAGATCATCATACCTCATGCAAGTCAACTGTGTAAGAAACTTGCATAAAATTTGAACTACTGAACTCTGTAGATGATCAGCCATGAACAGGGTAGCTGGTATCAGAGCAAGCAGGCAGCTAGGGGAGCCTGGCAGTCCTGAGTGTCCAGAGGAATGGGCTGGTCCACAGAGGCAGAGTTCTGATCACCACCCAGAGAATATAAACTGGTTCAGTTAACCTCCAAAGCCAGTCCAGAGATATTTCAGCTACTCCAGGATGCACTATAATAATTCGAGGGGATTGTAAAAGATTCACAAATGTTATATGAGATCATAACCTCCAGATATTTACACTTCTTTTGTTTGTGAGTTTGATGGTATTTGATGGTTCAGAGTGTCTGAAGAGTTCCTGAGAAGCTGGGCACTGGTGGCACATGCCTTTAATCCCAGTGCTCGGGAGGCAGAGGCAGGTGAATCTCTGGAGTTCGAGGCCAGCCTGGTCTACAGAGTGAGTTTCAGAAAAAGGCACAAAGTTACACAGAGAAACCCTGTCTCAAAAAAACAAAAGAGAGAGAGAGAGAGAGAGAGAGAGAGTTCCTTTGAGAAGTTTGCCTCTTAAGTGATTGTTTAGAGAGGTAACATACAGAAGACTGGAGGTTTTTATCTTTCTTCCCTCTGATAAACACAGGCGCAGGCATGGCATGTTGATAGCATGTGTCTATGAAACAGGTCCTTGCTTAATGCTGCTCTTCCCATGGATTCTTATTACGACGTGGAATATCTTAGTTACCTTCTTCAATTGCTATGTCTGCCTCTGATCTCTGACCCTTGCTCTGCTCATGGGCCTATTGTCTTACCTACTTGTAAATGGTAGTTTAGACTTAGCATCTTGGGATAAATCTGAGCAAAATATATTTTATCTGCAACTAGACTAGCTGTATACACACACACACACACACACACACACACACACACACACACACACTCCCCAAATCATTTGAGAAAGACAAGTCTTCAAAATTGTGTCTTCCATTGGAATACCTCAAATTCTACCTGACTATTGCTTCCTTGGGATGTAGACATGTAGACATCCAATATCAAAATATTGGATGGCCTGAGTTTTTTCAATCAGCTGTAAATAATAGCCTCTTGCCTTTGGGTGTGTAGTGTAAGAGATAACAAGTAACTCTCACCATTAATAAGAGAGTTAACTGAGGAACCCAAGCCATGCATCAGCCTGATAATCACCAGGTGATCTTATTAGCTAAGGCATCCTGTGGAGAAGCCTGGTAATTTGTGTTTCTGACAAATTCCCAGCAGAGGCTGGAGTCCCCATGAGAGCTTGGTGTGCAGTCTCTAGACTTCATTGACCAAAGGGAGGTAGCTAGGGATGAGAAAGCCCTACAGAACAAGCAGCCAGTTTCATAAATTACCTCAACTCTCTCACTTTCCTGTGCTGTGGTTTTGAGAATCAACTGTGAATTCCAAGTTCTTTCTCCACCCATTCCCTACCAACTCTCATACCCTTCTTCTCTTTCCCGTTTTATTAATTGGATAAAAATGAAAATCATGTCCCTTTAATTGTCAGTGTGAGTAAAACACCACAGGGTCTCACTTAAAAAGTTGGATGTTATATAATACTTGGATACACTTGTTAATTTATAATTTTAATTGTATAGAAAATAGTTTTCACACAATATATTCTGATGATGGCATCCCATCACACAACTCATCCCAGATACTTCCCACTCACCCAATTCTACATCCTTTCTTTGTATTATTTCTAAAACATAGAACAAAGCAGAATTGGTAAAATGGAGCTTAGACCTACTTTAATAAAGAAGCAATCATATCCAATTTCAGTAAAGTGCTTGAATACTTAATTGTCAAGGAAACACTACCTCACAAGATAGGAGTATTAAAAAACAATTTGCTCTCCAAAGTAAGTTAAGCCCCGTGCTTCTGCACAGCTCCATTTGGGGGTAATCTGCTTAGAACACCCCGTGCTTCTGCACAGCTCCATTTGGGGGTAATCTGCTTACAACACCAACACCCCGCGCTTCTGCACAGCTCCATTTGGGGGTAATCTGCTTACAACACCAACACCCCACGCTTCTGCAAGCTCCATTTGGGGGAATCTGCTTAGAACACCCCGTGCTTCTGCAAGCTCCATTTGGGGGAATCTGCTTAGAACACCCCGTGCTTCTGCACAGCTCCATTTGGGGGAATCTGCTTAGAACACCAACACCCCGCGCTTCTGCACAGCTCCATTTGGGGGAATCTGCTTAGAACACCCCGTGCTTCTGCACAGCTCCATTTGGGGGAATCTGCTTACAACACCATCTCTTCCAGGAAATCAGAAGGAAAGCGCCGCACAATTACAGAGGTTTCAAGCGGGAATAAAAAGCAGGTGAACGAGAGTGCAAACGACTGCGCTCTTCCTCGTTACTGCTTTCTGGAACTGCCTTCATAGCAAATGGTAACTTCTCCCAAACCAGTAGAGATGGCCTGAATGACACTTTGATATTCATAAGACCTGGGCACAAAGTAGACAATGTGGCAAATGAGTATGGGTGGAACCGTAAATCACCCTTACTCCATTCAGCCATGAAAGGAGCCCTTATCCTATAGAATATTAAATTGTATTCATTTAGTCTAACAAGTTCAGGAGAACAAATGGGGCTCATGAGGATTTATTATTTAAATGTTATTTAAATTCAGAGGTGACCTTTGCGTCCATGTCAATGTGTTCTAGATGAACAGGAACAACAGGAAAATCTCTGCACTGTCCTTCAATCCTGAGGAGGATGGGTAATCCCCTCTGGACCAACTCACAACTGCAAGCTGGGATCATGGCACCTCTGGGATACTGAGGAATGGTTAGAGTGGCCATGCCCAAAGGACAATGCTCCCTCCTGCTGTGGGCACTGGCTACACCTTGTAGGGCCCAGCTCTATCAGCATGTTGTTAAAGACCATTTTAGAATTCCTCAGCCCAAATACTTCTAGCATGTTAACTCCAATAGTGTTGTTCTGTTGGGAGATCTCATACACTTTAAAGTATCTAGCAACTATGTGGCCTCTACTATATCCTTAGTACACACCTCCCTAGCTGCTGCAGTGAAGACCTCTCCAGACCATTGTCCCTTACAGACAGAAATGCCCTTTCTGAAAACCACTGAGGCACTGTGGAACCCTTCACAGGACCCTGTTTGCAAAGTATCCATACTAAATAAATGACAGGGCAGAATGATTTAAAAACAACAAAACAATGCATATATTTGAAGCATATGTATGCATATTATTACTAATAGTACATGGGAGCAGCTGGGTGGAGGAAAGGGAGGGGAAACAAGGTAATTATATTTTATTCAAAATGAAAAGTAAAATATAAAAGGAGGAAATGCAAAATTACCTCTTGTCCCTTTTTAATTCTAGTTTTCTCATATTTTAAAGGCTCCATGAACACTTGATATCAACTCTATTAGGAGTAAAGGGAACTACACAATAACAAAACTTCAAATATAATAATGTGTATGAAGTTATTGGCTCCTTAGTATTTGAGGAGGATTTAGCTGGTGACCAAACTCTCATCTGAGCCTCTTCTGAGCAGCTTTCTTCAGAAAACAACATGAAGAGATTATTGGGGAGTTTTAGGCTTGAAATAGTTTGTAGCTCCAAATCCTGTCCCTGTTTAAGGTCAGCCTTCTGATAAATAAACACACAATGTGACTTCAGACATGCAGGAAAGTGGAATGAAGCAGGGGTGTATCGCCCTTTCAACCTTGGTAGGTAGTCAGCAGCTCAAGCTCCAGAAACTTCTGGTGTCTGCAGCAAGCATGCCATGCTATGCGTACAAGCCCCCAGGGAATTTAGAGGGATTCCTCGGTGCTGAGATTGGGTTCTGGCAGGCCATTAGATTATGAAGACTTAGGCTGAGTGGAAAACTGTCAACCATCAATAGCAGGGAAGAATTTGACCCCCAAATAGATACAAATTAAAAAAAAAAAAAAACAGAAAAAACAGACTGTCAGTTTGAAAATGGCAAGTGTTTTATGCCACCTACAAAAAATAGTTTTGGATTTTGAGTAAACCGGATTACTTGGGAAAGGATTTTTGAAGTGCTGTTTATTTATAATTACATCATAGGATAGAGAGCTTTAATGAGAGGAAGGGGGTTGTGCAACCAGAACCTACATGATTAAAGCTTGCAGCGATGGTACTGCATCCCTGGCTGTTAACGGAGGGTCAGAGGCAGCCTGAGATGCAGTATGCTGGTCGCCCCTGGGGCTGGTCTGAGCCCTGTTGCCTGTTCCTCCATTCCGGCTCAGCTGCTCTGGAAAGCTACAAGAAATTACTGAAGATTATTTGGGAAGGTGATGGAGTCACATAAATAAAGTAGATGATAGAGATGTATTTATGAGTAAAAAGGAGACTGATTAAGGTCATAAATTTCTCTTTTATTTCTTGTATCTGGGTGTTATTTCCAGAGCAGTAATTTACTGTGTTGGTTTATTACTGTCTTCTGTTCTGAGGGAAACCTTGAATTTTAATTGAAACCACTACCTGCCTCCCTGTATCACTGAGTGTTGGATGCCATTGTGAAAGTCTGCCAGATGCTTCCTGCACCAGGCTATTGTGTTTCAGTAGTCCCTCATTTAGCATCTGCCAGAACACTGGGAAGAGACAAGAGTTCTACCTCATAGGTGATTGGCCCAAAGTCCCTCAGTAGTCAGCCCTATGAACATTACACAAGGTGTAGTGGTCCTTTTTCTCTGGATAGAAAGTTAGAAACTTCAACACTTTTGCCCTAGTTTTTAGCTAGATATGTGTGTTAGTGGTTTGAATGGACATGTGTTTGTTATGACTAAGTATAACTGTTATGGGATTTCTAGAGCTTTATCTGTTGATGATGCTATCCTGTGTCTTAGACATCTTTGCCTCAGGTTGTGAAGTTGTATGGAAGTCATTGTTGACTGGTTTTTGGTACTTTGTAAATCAAGATCTCATCTATTGTTACTCACTTGTCATTGTCAGGCTCACATTATCTGGAAGTACCACTATAAATGATCCCTGAGTGTTACATATGGGCAGTTACTGTAAGATGAGTTGAGATTTCCTTAATAGACTAGAGAACATCATGGCTACTTTGGCCTTCATGCCACTTTTTCTTTGCTTTGAGTCTTGCGGTTGTCATCTTTGAGTGACTTGGTTCTTAGCATCTTGAAAGTTTTATGAAGAGTTCAAGTGTTTTAAAAATCTATACATTTTGTTCACATTGATGTAGATTAATTTAGGAAAGCATGAGGAATGTCAATAACAAAATTTCAAAGCACTAAATGGTGAGCCCTGACTGTTGTCTTATTTATTTGTAGAAAATGACATCATCTTAACTTTGCATAATCAGTTAGGCTTCATGATAAACCTGAACACAGAAAATGCCACCAAGAATGTGTTCAAGAGGACAAACACTTGGGTCAAATATCTCCGCACTCGAATCCAGCTGCTTCACATGTTGCAGCTTCATTTCCACAGCTGTTATAAAATACCATAACAACAAAGCACCTCAGGGAGAAGGGTGTCTATTTGGCAGACAATTCCAAGTTATAGTGCAGCATTTCAGAGAGGTCAAGCTGGGGACTGAAGCACCTAGTCACATCACATCCACAGTCAAAACGGGAAAGAAATGAATGTAGCCAGTGCTGCTTGCTGGCATGCTTGCTGGCATTCTTCACTCTTACAAAGTTCAGGGGTTAGCCTAGGGGATAGTACTGTCCATAACAGCCTGGCTCTTCCTACATCAATTGCCGAGAAAAGAAATTCCCCACAAGCCATTTTGATCTAGACAGTTCCTCAATTTAGACCCTTTCCCCAGGTGATTCTAGGTTATGGCAAGGTGACATTTAAAACTATCCAACACAGAACTTGGCAATATGACATTGGGCAGATTGTTTAACCTTTCTGGGCTACAGTTTCCTCTGAGCAACTTCAAATGATCTTAATAGCACATTGGTTTGCTATTAAGATTAAATAGTTTAACGTATGTAAAGTACTAGAAGGAATACTTGGCACATAGCATACTCTCAATAAATGTTACATATTAAACAAATCTGCACATGCAGTTTGTTTCTGCTAACTGACATTCACAGTACATGATTAAGGCCTTCCTTATACAGTTTGTGTTTGCAAACTAGGACTGAATGTAACACTTTCCCCAAGGTTCATTAAGTTCACTGTATGATTAAGACTGCCAGAAATGCTGGCTCCCATCTATGTCATCACTTGAGTTGTGTCTGCCACGTGGACAGTGAAGAAACAAAAGATGCACTCTCAGAAACCTATCTGCCTACCCTGCTTTTTACTCATTTTACACTATGGTGCCTTGCAAACGCACTAATGGGAGCAATGGGTTTTCTGAATTTCAGTCCAGCCTCTGCCATTTAGTTACTTTGACAACAAAGGGAGGGCTCATTTCATTTGTGTCAACCTCAGAATTGTCATTTGTAAATGAGAATTGGAGCAAGGGTCAAACCTACCAAACCCTAACCTTAGGTTGCTGCTCCATTTCCTGTGCAGACATTACTAATCATTGGTAACAACTTCTCATGGTCTGCTCATGCTGGCATGGACAGGCATCACTAAGCAATGGCAGCATTATCTTACCATCTACCCATACTGGCACCAATCACTACAAAACACTGGTGGGAGCAGATGTTAGGGATAGAGCTACTTACCACTGATGACTCTAATAATACCTCTGCCTAGGACTGTCTTAAGTCTTAAGTGACAGTGACAGTGGAGAGAATACAGTGAGAGAAAAATGTAGACTCGGGTTTTGAAGAGCCAAAGAAGCAATAAGAGTAAGAATTGCATTGACTATGCAGTGGGAAAGAATGCCTGGAAGGAGGACCCTCCCTGTGAGCTGCAGCTTACAGCAGAATCTCTGCTGTTCCATTGCTAACCTCCAGTCCTTTCTTTCTTGTCACAGGTAGATTGAGGTAGAGGCTTGGACCATGGCTCTTTCTTCCCAAAATTTGTTGCTAGGCTTCAGAAATGATATCTGGCTGTAGTAGTTGCAAATCTGAGTGCTTATAGTTGACAAACAGACAGATGGATGGACTGGCCATGGCAGACTTGGTCCCAAAGAACACAATGGCAAATCTAGAAGTTACCAGAAGTCATCTGTTTTCTGCCCAATTAATCTGTTGGTACTAATGCACAGTTTACCATTGAAGTTTGAAATGGGTTCTCTTTATATAATAGATAGGACTATAACTATCTGTTATTGTGGAAACCATGTTGGGAGTGAGGCTGCTGTTACTGAGAGGTGTTAAAGAGGAGAAAATGCCTGTACCTTTACATGTGCTGATATAGAAAAAAACAAACAAACAAACAAAAAACAACCAACAGTGGAAAGTGTCTCCCTGTACACACTCTTGACAAGACTCTCCATCTATATCTCTTGGAATCACTACTTATTTTTACAGTAAAATTCTGCATGTACTGACTAATATCATCTTAACTGTGTGCTTCAACAAAGTCTTAGATCTCTTTAACAGTTATTAGATAAAAATGTGCTGATTTAAGTTTTATCCACAGTATTCTGTCTTAGTTAGGGTTTACTATTGTGATGGAAGGCTGCGACAAAATTCGGCTTGGGGAGGAAAGGGTTTATTTCACTCACAGTTCCATGTAACACTTCATTATCAAAAGTAGGAAGTCAAGCAAGGTCAAAAGTAGGAAGCCAAGCAGGGCAGGAATCTGGGGGCAGGAGATGATGGAGGCCATGGAGGAATGCTACTTACTAACTTGCTACTTACTAAGTCTGCTTTCTTTCTTTCTTTCTTTTTTTAATTTAAGAAAAATTTTTATTCATTTTTACTTACCAACCACAGATCCCCCCTTTCATCTCTTTCCCCACTCCCACCTCCAGTCATTCCCCAACCCTATCCTCTCCTCCAAAAGGGTAAGCCTGCTTTCTTATAAGAAAGCAGGACCACCAGCCCAAGGATGGAATCACCCACCATGGGCTGGGCCTTCCCCTGTCAATCACTTACACCTGTATCTTACGAAGGCATTTTCTCAATTGAGGTTCCCTTCTTTCAGATAACTCTACGTTGGGTCAAGTTGACATAAAACTAGCCATCACATGTTCCATTAAAAACAAAAAAAAAAAAAAAAAAAAAAAAAAAAAAACCTCCACAAATGTTAAAAATTAATTATTTTAGTTTATTTAAATCTGCTTATCTATAGTATGTTGAACAAGATGTGCATGAAAACTATGTATCTTCTCAGAGTTATATTCTGAAAAACCCACCTATAAAAGGAGGATTCTCCAGCTACATGAAAATGGAGTAGCTTCTTAACTCCCTTATGGCTCAAATTCCCCATGAGTATAATTATGACAGTTAATGAGTTTATTGCTAAAATTCAGTAGTTTAGTCAATTTTATGAAGTGTCTAGTTTAGCTTTTACATGTGAAGTATTTACAAATATTAATGATTATAACGAATTAAATGTATTCAAAATTCTTCACTTCAGAAATTTTACTTAAAATGAATCCTGTTTTGACAATTGATGGCAAACAGTACGAGAAGCCTTGAAAGTCTTGGATGTCTACTATACATTCATGTTTTATGAGTGCATACTACACATCCGGAACTGTGATAGGCACAAGATAGAAGGCAAGAAGGAATAAAACAATAAACTCCCCCTTCATGAGCTCATCCGTCAGCATTGCTTCGCCACCAATTGACATCATTGCTCCAGTCACCCAGTTTAGAATGCAGAAATTCATATCAAGGACTTTTTGTGAGAGCTATATTTCTAATAATGATAAATACTTAGGATATTAATTGGTGGTTTTAGGCAGAAAAATCTTTGAGAACATGAATGAGGAGAAGCAAAACAAAATTCATCACATTGAAAACAGGTTATTACATGGGAAAAATGGAGAGCCTTTCCAGTGCACTGTTTCAAACACACTGGCATCACATGCTTTGTCGAAGCGAAATGAATTCTACCACCACTTAAGCATATTTCTCATCTCTGTAAAATCTGCTGTTTTATAAAGATATACTTCATCTCGGCTCTATGTACATCCTAAATGGTCGATTTTTTACTTAGTTAAATTGTTTTCTGTCATGGTGAGAAATGCTTTCTTCTGAAGACATGATGTTTGGGTCTGAGAAATAAGGACATTTATTAAAATAGTGTATTAGGAAACTAGCTGTAGATATATTTTTTACAATTTTAGTTAGTATTTAAGAACTTTTAGTGCCCAGTGAAATTACTTTTACTATGAAACAGCCTCTGCTAACAGGAGTCTCTGAATTCTCACTTTTGTACATAATTAAAAATCATTGGAGATTTATTTCTTGCCTATATATGTTGAGAAATGTCAGGGATGTTTAAGTGGATCTCTGCCGAGGCTTTGCTAGGTCATAGCATCCAGCTAATGATGTAAATCAGTTGGTGCTTTTTCCCTACTCTAACTTAATGAGCCTTTATTGACTTCGGATTCTATGCAAGGAAAGAACACAAGGAAACCAGGGCCTTCTCCCATAATGTTCTCAAGGCAAAATCACTGCAATCAGGCAAAAAGAAGCCTGATTTCAGGGTGAATTCTGAGCTTGTTATTGAAGATTTGTCTTGGATCTGTGATCATGTCTTATTTCTCTTAAGCCTGAGAAGTGATGTGTATTAACAGATGGTTTTCCCAGATGATGGACCCGAAGCCATTGTGTGTCTGCACAAACAAAAGGACCATCATTCTGGACCACTCTCTAAACTCTATCAAATGTGTCCTTCAATTTTTCGCCAAGTCTCTTGAAACAACCCACAGTGACATAAGACTCATGCTTGGGAGGTCCCATGATCTGTTGCTTGCTTCATGTACTTTCTGAACAAAGGCCCCTGCATTTTCATTATGCACTGATCCCTGCAATACAGTAGCCCATTCTACATGTCTAATTTTCATTTAGCCTAGCCTGATGCTGTAACTACTGGAGTCCTACCTTGAGGTCTGCTTATTGGCACTCTCTTCCAAGCTCAGCTCTTTCAGGGCTCTGCCCTCTAACCTGCTGTCTTTCATCTGTGGTAATGTCATATAAATGAGACTTAGGATAGTAAGCAGGCTAGGATATGAAAGGTGACCTTGAAGATACCTCCCAAGAGGCAAATCTACCATGTTAGCAGCCATGCTCTGCAATGGTTAGGTCTGGAATCCCAGGCCAGTGTCTTCTCTGAGGATGACTGAACATAGCCTCTGTAGACAAATCCAATGTTAGAACGTAGTCCCCATTCATGTCCATGGAAAGAAAATTGTCATACCCAAATCATTTTGAGGGGTGATAGTTCTTTTATTGAGACTCTTGTTTTCTATGTCTTAGAGTTGCACATTTCCTAGTGACCTCTTAGACTTACTAAAGTACAATAATTTCTATTTCTGTCTTCCAACTGTTCTCAAAAAATTGAAGAGCCCTTGCTGGAACAGTCTTGCCCTCAAATGGAAGCCTTTATGGCCCAGACTCTGGTCACTAAGCTACTCATATAGCTTGTGACAATGGTTTCTCAGTGTGCATAGCCTTCTACCAGCTACACAAAAGATCAAAGTTTCTCTCTATTGCAGTTTTTACTTTTATACTTTTATTTTAGTGAATATTTCTAGTTCTTGAATGACAACCAAAGAAATCAGATAGGAAACAAGGCCAACTGTTTAATTGTTATTTCTTTGGCTAGTCATAGGATGAAAAAATATGCTGGCCACAAAGAAATAAGATTCTTAAGAACAGAGAGTAAGTGACTTATTTGGTAGAGTGTTTGGCCCCAGATTTGATCCCAGTACCACATAAACCAGGCACCATGGAGCAATGCCTGTAACCCCAGCCTTTTGGGAGGTAGGGCAGGATGATCAGAAATTTGAATCATGCTGAGCTTCAAACCAGCTGGAGTCCAGCCTTGTCTGCTTGAGAACCTTAGTTGGTGGTGGACACCTGTAATTCCAGCGCCCTGGAGGCAGAGACAGGCAGATCTCTATGAGCCCAAGTGCAGTCTTGTTTCATAGTATGTGCTGGCCTACTCAGAACTACTGAAACCCCATCTCAACAAACAAATAAAACAACACAAACAAACAAATGCTTATTAAGAGTAGGGAATTTTATCCCTTTAGATGCAATTTTTATTTGGTTTTAAGATTCTCTTTATTCATAGATAAGCAAACAAATGCTGACTTGTCAGAATTGCCTTCAGGACCATCATTGGGAATGAAGTTCATTAGCAAACTATTCTGACAGCAAACAGAAGTCCCATAAATTACCTGTTCTATTGGCAAACTTGCATCTTGCAGTTTAAAGGGTGTTTCAGGTTGAAACCATTGAGGGCAAAGACTGTGTCAATATAAAATAGGCAATGTCAATGTCCCCATCGTTCACAAACTTTCAATTGATGGAGAATGAAGTTGCTAAACACATGTCACTCACAAGGCAGAAGAGGAAGTCTGAACATGCATTAAACAAAGATCAGTGTTTGTCCTGGAGAATCAAGTTTTCCAAGATGGTATCAGCTTTGGAAGTCTCTGCAGACAGGGGCCAAGGACAGCCAGAGCAGAAGGCACAGCTCAGAAACCCCTTCTCCCTTCATTCACACAGTCTATAAGTGACAAACAAAAGCCTTGCAAGGTTGTTTGGGGGGGGAGGGGGTGACAAACACAGGCTATCTGCTTCTCAGGTTTACTACTAAATCAAGACTGTTTACTGTGCTGAGACAGGTT
This sequence comes from Onychomys torridus, assembly GCF_903995425.1. Lineage (NCBI taxonomy): Eukaryota > Metazoa > Chordata > Mammalia > Rodentia > Cricetidae > Onychomys > Onychomys torridus. Next base: position 11,872,934 of record NC_050449.1, on the reverse strand, counting down.
CCTTTGGATGTCATTGAACCCCTACAATAAAGTTTATATATATGAGTGTTTTGCTTGCATGGATATCTGGTCACTGTGGACATGCTGTGACCATGGATGCAAGAAAAGAGCATCTAATCCCCTGGAACTAGAGTTATAAATGGTTGTGACCTGCCATGTTGGTGCTGGGATTCAAACCTGGGTCCTCTGGAAGAGCAGCCAGCTTTCTTAACTACTGGACCATCTTGTCAGCCTCAGGAGTATTTTTCTTATTCAGTATTTATTTACCCATTTGTTCATTCTTTGTTCAACATTAAGTATTGTTTATTGCACATTAACTAGTTGCCAGGCACGTGTGGTAGGCATTGGTAACATAAGTGACTGGTTTTAGCCCACAAAAGTACAACTTCCCACATTTCAGGTGCTCCATGACAATGCTGAATGAATGGATGGATAAACACAGGCTTCAGGTTTTCTGTATTACTCGCATCTAACCTGGGGTTCTACATTTCTCTTTGTAGTAAGTTATTGGTGAAATTATTAAGGCCACTCCACGTAGTTAAAAGGGAGGTTTATTTTGTGGACTAACTTACAAATGAAGGGGTAGTTTGCAGGGTCTGGCAAAGGTATAGCGCAGTCCAGCCGTGTTCTCTGGAGAACTCTGCTCGGCCTACCTCCAGCGTCCAGCCTCCTGGAACCAAGAGAGTGACCTCCTCCTGATCCTAGGTCTTCCGCTCCCTCCTCTGCCCCGCCTTGTGGGCGTGATCATTAACGAAGCCTCAATGGGGGTTGGAACTTCCAGGCCAATGCTGGGATGGCTATCCACTACAGTAAGTAGTCACTTGGCCTTATTGAAATCCAATGAGGGCTGAAATTCTCTACATTGGTTTTGCTTATGTTTACATTTGACATTTGCAATGTTTTTGTTTCTTTGTTTTGAAATCGAGTTTCCCAATGTAGCCCCAGCTGCCCTAGAACTTCCTATGTGGCTTCAGACTCAAACTCACAGAGATCTACCTGTCTCTGCTTCCTGAGAGCTGGGACTAAAGGTGTGCACTACCATGCCTGGCCTTTTGAAGTGTTTTCAAAATGTCATCTCTGGATTCCTCTGCCTCTGAGGAACTGAAAAGAGGTTTTTTATTAACACAGTTATTGGGTCATCAGGATATCCACAGTACTGGTGCTTTCACACCTATCCAGAGAGAAAGATTAAGAAGTTGGTAGTCTCTCTTTAAGTCGGTTTATTCTCTCTCAGTTACCAAAGTGCTTTGGGAGTCCCATCAGTACTGGATTTCAACACTGACTGTTCTGGCCAATGACTTTGACCTGGTTAAAACAGGATCACAGAGCCATCTGCCCCTGTGATACGATCTCTCTTCTCTGTTTGGTTTTAAGGTGATTTAATACATAGAGGTAAAGGTAGGTAAATAGTGTGAAATGCCTTTTACTTTCATATACAGGAGAAATACAGAAGTTGGCCTTTATTAGCAGAAATTATTTTTTTTTGTTAGCAGAAATTCTAATTGTGATTGTAATTTATACCTGCTTCATAGTGCTGAACCTCTTATGGAGTCTGTCTGTGACAGATTTAGAAAATCCTACTCTCCAAGTCTCCCAGTGCTGCATGGGGAGCTCTCTATAAGAATCCTTGTCTCAGAGTCAGGAGATGCTTGTCTAAGTGTCATAGCCACCCTGCTTAGGCCTGTCATTTTTTTTTACCAGAGGTCAAACATTATGTTGGCACTTTAAGTAAGTGGTGGGTGATGGAATGCTTGCAGACAGATGTCTGTCAACCTTACCATGAGCAAACTTGAACACAGTGAGTCATGCTTATGGGTTCTGTCTGTCATAAATAAGTAAACCAGCCAGTTTTCTGGCCTTTAGTGTGGTGGTTGTATTATTCTGCTTAATTGGTACATTGTAGATGTAACCGTCTTGTTAAATAAGAAACACAGAGCCAATTGCAGAGTTAAAAGCCAAGAGGTCAGAGCAATAGCTGAGAGCTGAAAACCCTACCCTTCACTGCTCTCTGTCTTTCCTCTCCGCAAGAGAGCTACTTCTGTGTCTTTTTTCTTTTTTATAGACTTTCTGTTCTGCTTTCTCATTGGTTGTAAACCCAGCCATATGACCTCCTCGTCACTGCCTGTCTGTATAGACCTCCAGGTCTTCTGTGGTTGATACTGAGATTAAAGGTGTGTGTCGCCATGCTGGCTGTGTCCTTGAACACACAGAGATCCGCCTAGCTCTGCCTCCCAAATGCTGGGATTAAAGGCGTGTACTAGCACCACCCAGCTTCTGCTAAGGCTAGCTCTGACCCCAAGGCAACTTTATTAACATACAAATAAAATCACATTTCAGTACAAATAAAATATCACTATAGTACATTAAAGATTAATCACATAATTTGGCAATAATATATGAAAACGTATTCCATATCAGCTACTGCACTGGGTGCTGAGCATATGAAAGTACAGGATACCTCAGTCCCCATGATGTGGGGGTCTGTCTCTCGAAGCACTTCCCTATCACTGCTGTGGTTCGTGTGGTGTTTAATCTCATTTTTATTGATCTGTATGGAACAGTGCTTCCTTCCTCTCTATAGTTCTACACTCCAAGTTCCTCATCAAGCCAGAACTGTAAACTAAGACTTTTGTGCGTGTATCTCAGTGAGCTAGCTCAGCAGGTGAAGGCACTTGTTCCCAAGCTGAACAGCCTGAGTTCTGTCTTCTGGACCCAAGTGGTAGTAGGAGAAGACTAGCTCCTTAATTTGTCCTCTGGCAATGTCTGGACACTAGAGATCTAGTCTCTGTTGTGACTCTGGTTGTCAGAGCTCTTACTGTGAAGCCCCAACAGAACTGTCTGGGACTGAGGCCCTGTTAGCTTTCAAAGTAGTGTGTTTGGGGGACAACTTGATTTGTGGTGGGTCATTTGCTTGGACTAAGGAACACATATCACCAGTAAGCATCATCATTCCCCTCTCTCTGCTCCCACATCCAGCAAGCTTTGAACGTGCAGACTCCTCTCACACTGTGGACAGGAGCTGCTCCTGGTGCCTTGGTTTCTCGGCTGCTAAGGGCTCAGTCTCCTTCCTGCCCATGAGCCAAAATCCTTTTCCTCCCAAAGTCGCTTCTTCCCAGGTCACAAACAATGAGAAAAGTAACTAATACACTCTGCTAAAGGATGTTGATACAGAAAAACTCCTTTCCCAACAAAATGAAGAACTTCCAGTTTGTTGTGGCTGCCAATCAAAGGTATACTGGAACAAAAACCCTGACCCTCACCACCTGCATTTCTGAACCTGAGGAGCAAATCCCACTCAAAGGCCAAGCTTTCACCAGAGCTGTCTCAGCAAAGGCACATAGAGCTCTGTCTGTCACTAGCCCGGTTATTTAATATATATTTGTTGAATAGATGTAGAAAACAGATAAATTAACACAGAATCAATTGCTTAATAGTAATTGTCAAAGGTATGTAGCAATAGACTCCAAATATGTCCTTTGTCCAGAAACTGCTGACCTGGCATGTTGGGATTTGCCTGGGCAAACACCTGGACAGCTCCTTCCCCCATTCAGACAGTGCTGCACCCCAAAACCTGGCTCTTCTGGCTGCACTGTCCCTAGCAATCACATGAGATCCTAACTAAGCATTTCTGATGTGAAACATTCCCTCCTGGAACAAATTTGTCATTTGCTTCTTACTTCTCTTGTTCGATTTTTCTCCGTACGGTGTTTATCATAACTTTTCCCTGTGGTTGGAGATAACAGATTTCTGCTTTTAATTCAAGAAATGCCGTCTGCTATAATGTTTTACAACATGATACTTCCCCAGATCCAAGGGAGAGGATGCTGCCTGGTGGCGTTTTTCTGTGTGTGCTGCAGTACAGACTGTGAGTGCCCTGGAAGTGCAGAGCAGGAAGCCCCTGCCCCTCCATCTCTGCCAGGGCTTTGAGCAAATGTAAAGGACTTTTTTTTTTCATTGTAATTTAAATTCAGAAGGAGCCTATTTGTATGGTAATCATAAGCTAAGGAAAACAGTGTTACATTCCTCTCTGGGATTTGTTTTCTGACATCTTCACATTCTCTAGTACTTTAACCTGCATATTACAGGCAGTTCTGACTCCATATTTTAACAGGAGAACAGTGCCCAGGGGATTAATCCACAGTGACATCGGGGAAGGAAGAGGTCAAAGCAGTAATTAATGTTGCCCTCATATTCTATGCTGATGTTTTCTGGTCTTCACCAAAATATGCTCACCGTGGCTTTTCACCATTACAGCAAAACAATTGTGTGTAGTGAAGCATGAATGGCACTGCTGTCCTTCTTTGAGAGAGTCAGTTTCCAACGCGGGGATACAAATCATATTCTTGTTGTTTGAATCTGTTATTCAACAGGACTGATGGTTTGTATTTGGAGAAGTACAATTCTCTTTCTGCAAGCAAAAACAGGAAGGGCTTCCCTCCCTGGCTGTTTGCCCAGCTCACGCTGAGCAGAAGGACAGTCAAGGGTTACAGGCTTCTCCTCCAGTCTACATGATGACAGTGTTCTTGTCTTCAAAGGGGCAATCCCAAGGCTTGGAGTTGCACCCCCAATCACACACAGACTCCTGTTTGTTTGATTACAAGCTTAATTAGATTAATTCTGCCCATGATTCTATTTGAGAGAGTAGATTTATCTTATACTCAAGGTCTTCTTGGGTCAAAGATTGTATGTTTAGATGCCTGCCCTGGCACAGGTGACATTTAGGGGTGAGATGTGGCCAAGCAGAACCATATTTTTTTAAAGCAGACAATGGCTAGATTTGTTTGCCTCAGAAAACTTTACTGGAAACCAGTAAAAGAGGCCCAATAGACCAGTCCACCAGGATAAGGAGGTGGCCTTCATTTAATCCCAATGGGAGATCATGTCCTAAGTATTTCACTTAATGTCGCTGGTGTTCTTTCTTTGCGACCTGATGCAAGGTTTCATGTTCACATGAATTTCTGATAGTTCTGTGCATCAGTTGACCTAAAAAAAGAAGCAATCTTCATGCTAGCTAAGCAAAAGATGCTTGTGGCTCTAACACCAAGAGGTGTGGGAGCAATGAAATGGGAAGATATCATCTCTGCCAGGATAAAGTGGAGAGGAGTAGTAGACTCCAACTAAGGAACTGTTTCTAAGGCCAACTGCTGTGCTAGTGGTGACAGATGTTCAATCCTGAAAAGAGAGTTTCAAGTTAGAGTTCTTCCAGACCTCAGAGAGAAAGAAGGAAACATCATGGGATGGAGGAGGCCCCACCTACCCCACACCCCACTCAAGTCCTCTTCTTATGGCCATGTGCTATCTGCCTCAGCTCACTTGTGCAGCTCTGCTCTCTCCCATACAGACTCATGGTTGACCAACCATCATCTTCATGTGCTGGGAAAGTCTGGCCTGCTAACAAGGCAAATGGACCTAACAAGACCAGACAGAATCAGGCCAGGTTTTCATTTGAGCAGGAGTCCAGCATCTCAGGAGCCAGTGCTTGGTTTAGAATCTGGGCTTAGGCGGTATATGTAGGTACCATGGAGGAGATACATCTCCTAAATCTTCTGAGCTCCTGATCCTTGGGAAGACTCATGACTTGGGGCCTTTCTGCCCTGCATGAGAATAGCAGTTTCCCTGGTGGCTCAAATAATGGGGACAGAGCAGGTTAGATCCATTGATTTGTAAAATATTTGTTCCACATGAGATCTTAGAGGGATGCTAGTATTTCTAAGGCCTCTGTTTATAAAGAAGAATTTTGGCCAGGCAGTGATGCCCCTATAACTTTAATCCCAGCACTTGGGTGGCAGAGACAGGCAGATCTCTACAAATTCAAGGCCAGCATGGTCTACATATCTAGTTCCAGGACAGCCAAGGCTACACAGAGAAATCTTGTATCAAAAGCAAAAGAAAACAAAACAAAATGGAGAATTTAGGATCACTAAACCCAGCACATCTTCCAAAGAGACACGTGTTGGGTCAGAAATACCCGAACTTACTATTTGGTCCTGATAATTCTCTATTGCTGATGTGTTACATAGGCACCCAGAGCCTCCTTTGTTTCTCTGGAGTCCTCAGTGGGTAGATTTTATTGTCATATCAAAAAATATTTTATTGTCATATCCCCACCCATCACAAAACTAAATTTGAGCCCTCTGGGTCCTGGGCCACTCTTTTCCAGGGAATGTGGTTTCCTGTGAATCTCTGAACAATCTTTCTTAGTGCAGTTCTGCTTAAATACAAGGACATTCTTGGGTTGCCTTTGCAGTTCTCAATCTTTCTTTCTCTTTCCCATGATAAAAAGAACAAGACCTAATGGGCATGCACAGAATGAATCTGCTTCAACGTGAAAAACGCTCCTGTCTATTGTGGAAGCTGATAGTAATGATCTTTTCAATTTTAGGGTCCTTAGAACAATTCCAAAGCTCTGTATAATTTTTAAGATTACTTTGTGTAAAAGACTTGGACTTTAGATGCTTGGCTAGGTTTCCCTGGAAACCTCCAAGACAATTGCCATAACTCACCTCAGTTCTTTGGAAAGAAGGCCCCAGAGGGAGGAGAAGAAGAAAGGAGGGACATTCTCCTTACATAGAGGACTCTGTCTTCACTACCATTGAAACCAAAGCTTTCCTCTAGTCAAAGACTAGTTGGCCTGCAAGTTGGGATTTCGGAAGAAAGCAGAAGTTGGTCTTGGGAGTTTTTGTTGGCCAACAGTGTTGACCACTGAGCTGTGTGCTGAGCCCATGGTCTCTTCTCTTTCATGTGCCCAGCCATTTGTTTAAAATGGAAGTCTGGAAAATGAGCACACCCAGCTCATAGTGCCAAATATGGTGCTATGCCTGTGTCAGCATTGGAACCTGACTTGGACCTATATGCAGAGGACTTCTAAGTGGCTAAAAATGTCATATTATCTCTTTGGTGGACAGTGAGACCTGTTATCAGATGTCCACTTTCTCAGACTTGTGTTATTTGTCCCTATCTACTAGAACATTTCATTTTAGGACAAGCAGCTCCCTATACTTAGGGTAGCAATCTAGAGCTCTAGTTGTTTATTAGGATATTTCAAAGCAGGGACTGAAAGTACAGCTCAGTGGTAAAGTACCTGCTGTGCTAACATGAGGGCCTGAGTTCAGCATCCCAGCACTCCTGTCAAAAGCTGGGTATGGTTGCACACATCTGTAACCCTACTGCCAAGGGAGCTTAGACCAGCAGATCTCCAGAGCACACTGTCCAGACAGTCTAGCCAAATGTATAACACTGTTCAATGTCAGCCCCAGTGAGAATGCCAAGAGATAAAGTGGATAATAATCGAGCAAGACACTAACTCTGACTTCTGTCCTGCACACACATGCACACACATGCACATGTACTCATAGCATGCAAACACACAGAGAGAGAGAGAGAGAGAGAGAGAGAGAGAGAGAGAGAGAGAGAGAAGAGAGAAAGAGAGAGAGAGAGAGGGAGGGAGGGAGGGAGAGAGAGAGAAATATATATAATGCACACATAAAATACCTGCTCTGCTTACACTATCTCAAAGCAAAGATCTGGCTCGCACTGTCTTCTTTAATAACAGAGACTTCCAGACTCAGTGTCAGAGCTGAGATGGCAGTAGAGGAAGACTGTAGAAATGTTAGGTGAAGGTGCAGGACAAGAAGGTGGAGAACCAAGCACTCTTTAGTACCTCTTGGAAGTGCACACAGCATCTACTTTTTATTTTCAAAATCACACCTGAAATGTAAATGATGGTGTCATTATTCCTAAAGGATCGCAGAAGAAAATGCTTCAGGAGTCTAACTAGTTAGAGACCCTCAACTGAACTGCCATGATTAGAACCCAATACTAAGTTCATTGATCCCAGATCATGTGGTGTTGGCATACCATGGAGAAAATTATACATGACAGACAGTTGTAGTTTTTTTTTTTTTAAAATACACCTTAACTAGAATATAATTATATCACTCTACTCTTCCTTCTCCTTCTTCTACCCACCATGTACCCTTCCTCTTAACCTTGTCATGCCTCCCATCTCAAACCGATGGTCTCATTTTCCTTGATTATTATTGTTGCACACACATAGACAGAGATGTACAAATACATAAATACAACCTGCTGAGTCTGTTTTTGTCATTTGTGTGTATGTTTTTTCAGGGCTGATCATTTTGCATTGGCTAACCAATCAGGAGCTCATCCCTGGATGAGGCTAAATCTCTCTCTCAGCAGTTGCCTGTAGTTCATAGGACAGACCATTTTTAAAGTAACAAGGCTCCAGCTCACATAGGCACTCTCACTGCTTGTTTTTTATTAGGCAAGAAGAGTGAGTAACTTCACTGTACATAAAGATGCTGGGGCTCAGAGAATTTGAGGCATGGGGCCCAGACAGAGGTTTATAAAGACACGTCGGAACCAATGCTCTGGCATCCTGCAGTTTCTAGAATACTGAAGAACTGCCCAGAAAAGAAGAAAGCCTTCAAAAACTGAGAGCCTTGCTTTGTTTCATACCACTTCATTAGGGACTCACAGATTATGTGAATGATGCAGTAAAGCAACATGAAGATGTCTGCATTTAAGTTCTCCAAACAAAAGTCTCCTAAAAGGGTCATTTTTCAAGTTGAATGGGCTACTGTGAAATGCCTTGCCACTTAGCTTAAACAGAAACTACCTGCCAAGAGAGAAGAGCCAGGAAGCTGCTGGCTGTGAATGTTCAATAATTAGAAGGGATAATTATTAGATTTATTTTATGATTTATATTTCAGTAGAAATAGCCATCTGCCAATTTAAGTATAATTTGGAGCTGAAGAACGAGTGTCCTTTCCAGAGAACATGTGGCATGGTTTCTTTCCTATGCCTCTCCCTTGTGTCCTGTATGCCCCAGGCAGTGATGACCACTGCAAGTACTGACCTGTCTCTCCCTGCTGCCCAGAGTCCCATCTCTGCCGAGTCCCCCAAGACAGAAATTCACAAACAATAGGTGGTCATTGCCAACAACTGAAGCACAGCAGTCCTGGCCCTTGGCAGCAGTTGGCAGAAATTGGCAACCTATTTCACCAGTTCCCTGCCAAGAGAAAGCTGGTCCTCAGAGTTACCTTGTTCCTTTCACCTAGTGGTCATGATTCTCTCTTTAAAAGAACAAAACAAAAGAGAAAACTCCCTGCACACGTGTTTGTGTGTGTGTGTGTGTGTGTGTGTGTGTGTGTGTGTGTGCATGAGCATGCACATGAATGCACTCTTCTTTACCATTTTCAGGTTGAAGTCTTCTGGCACAACTACATGTGAGTCTCAGTAGATGCCAAGCAGCATATGTACTGTTAAAATCTATTCTTTCCTTGGGAAGGTAGGGCTAGGAAATTGCTTTTGACCACATTGGTGTCACAGCTGAAATGTTCAGGATAGTTTGTATTATCAGTGTGCCAGCACACTATGTTTGCATGTGTTGGGTATAAGATACATTTGATTATTTTTCCTTTCAATATAAGCACAAAATCAAAATGATTCAGAACTCAAGTGATCCCCACTTTTCAGAAAAGGAAACCATCGACATGCACAATGTTTAATTGGCACAATAAAATCATTAGCCTGATTTGATACATTTAGTATCCATACTACAGGGTGTGGTGTCATCAAAGGAATAGTGCTAACTTTATATGTTATTGTGTGTATGTGTGTGTTTATGTGCATGTGCATGTATCTACATATTCACAAGGAGGTCAGAGGTCAATGTGAAGGGTCTTGCTCAATCATGCTGCACTTTAGTTTTTGAGACAGGATCTCTCACTGAACCTGGAGCTCACCAAGCCAGCTGGTTTGATTGACAGCCAGGCTATGGTTCCTCCAGGATCTGCAGCCTCCCTAGTACTAGCTAGGAGTGTTGTTGATCCAAACTTAGGGCCTCATGCTTGTATGCATGCAGAACAAACAGCAGCATATATCTAGATGCTGTTGAGTAAAGTATGATCGTCAGCGGTAGTAAGTTTAGTAGTTATGAGGAGAGCCACATGTAGTCCGAAAAGAGCAATGAAGAGCTAACACTTGAGTCCACCCCATCCATTTATTTTTTTTTTTCACAGAAATGGAATGAATTCCTCCTTCTAGTGCCAACACTGTCTAGACACTCTGGATAATTCAGTAAGGTGCTCTTTGGAGTAGAGGCCAAATGTCATGCCGAGGTAACTGGGGAGTAGTGCTAGTATGTGATGAGAAGATTAGGGAAGCATCCATGAAAACTCAGTTCACAGGATCTGAAGACAGACACAAGAGTTCTAGATATTGGATGCATAATGAAAAGAATACCACATTTTCCTCAAGATTACAAGACTCATGGCTGAGGTCTGGACAGTAAAACAAGTTAATATGATAAACACACAAATTTTACTTAGCAAATTTTTGAGACAGACACAAAGAACCCTTAAGAAATGAAGACTTTGTGCATTCTTTGTGCATTTGATTGTTTGTGTTGAGGTCTTATGGAGCCAGGTCAGTTGTGTAAAGAGCACCTGCACTCACAAGAATATGATCCAACTGCAGTAAATTGGGGAAGGCTTAGAAAGTTCTTAGTTCCTGTTTATCCCTGTGTCTCTTAGTGTGTTGGACACAGCATCTTCAACAAGAGAGCATCCGCAATGACGGGAAGGAGAAGGCAAAAAGGTGACCTGGTTAGGTTTTATGACCTTCCCACTAGCACTACTCTCTCAATGTCCAGGGTAGTGTGTGTGTGTGTGTGTGTGTGTGTGTGTTACTATTTGTGTATACACATATCTGTGAAGTATATGCCTGTGTGTTTGTTTCAAGAATTTCTTATCAGCAAGCTGTTCTTTAGCATCTCTGTACGGTCTGGAGAAACACACTCTTCTTAAGCCCTGAAGTCTAACCTCTCATAGTTTACAATGACTGCTGCTATTGCACACAGAGGAAGCAACTCAGAAATCTCTTCCTTTATGGTTCTCTGTACCTTTCAATTCTCATGGAAACCATTTCTTACTGAAATAACTGTACTTGGTCATATTATTACAAGAGATGGGCTTGTTTTGACAGTGAAACACCTTTAGACTAAAATCTTACATTGCTTATCCAGCCAAGATGTGCTGCTGTTCATAATGTACTTTGGGAACTGCCTGCTCAAATTTCAAGGTTTTTCTTTTTTTAACTCTATCAAGTAAAAAGTGACAAT